>NC_092712.1:134379127-134686334 GCF_047496885.1 Scyliorhinus torazame
TTTGTTTTGTTGATGGACAGAAATCTATTTTACTGTTAAATGTGTTAACCCTTTGAATGCAATACACACTGGACGTTGGGTTGTCATGGGAAAACAGCCTCCTTTTGTGCTATAACCATTCCATGATTCCATGAATTGGATACAATCGAGGTGCTATGAACACCAAACAGTTCAACATCCCAATGCAGCTCAACAGATGGAAAATTGGAACAGAGCTTCCACAGCAAGGTAAGTTATGAAGTGTGGCGAGAGGCTATGAAGTGACAACACCCCAGATTCCACAGAAGCACTGCTGCTCCACCAGGGCCACAAAAAGGAATTCAAGACTTACCTTTAAAACACTTCATCTGTTTCACCTTCATGGAGCTGATCAGAGCTGGCATTCCAATTTAAAATAGCAATCAGGGTCCTATTAACATTATAAGGCCTCGATTTACTCACTAAAAGGAACCTATCACCTAAAACACGACTTGCACTCATGGATACCTGCGGGACTGGCCACATTGCCAACTCAATGTTAAAGCCATTGCCAGCACATTAATGCCAGGTAAGGGCACCCAAAACCAACCCCAATATATATTTCCCTAAAATCTCATGTATCCATCCCTGAAATCTTTGAGATCTACAGGAGATATTTGATAAGGTAGAACATATCAGTATATCTGATGCCTCCAGATATTGTGAATTTTCTACAGAGGTGGAGATTAAACATTTTCAAACCTCAACATGTATTTAGCAAAGAATGGTAGCCCAAAGATATCTTCATTACCCATCATGTGCCAAATATTCGGAATGCACTGCATGAGATTGTGGTGGAGACGGATTCAATTGTGGCTTTCAGAAAGTATTCAGAAGAATTGTATAATTATTTGAAAATATTAGCAGGGCTAGGGGTAAAGCAACTGTAGTGGGATTAGCGAATTGTTCCCTCAGAGAGCCAACATGGATAGTATGGCTAAATGACCTCCTTCTATGTTATAACTATTCCATAATTCTATTCCATGATTATTTATTTAAAACTACTGGCTAGCATTCAATGTCAATGTGGCCAACCATGAAATGCCCCTCCAGAGGACTAGCACAGCACAGTCAAACAGCCTCCTTTTGTGCTATAACCATTCCATGATTCCATGAATTGGATACAATCGAGGTGCTATGAAATTGGTCATCTCGACTTCTAATCAGACATGATAAGAATCAGCGTCTGACCCATGCTTTGTTCCCTTCTAGGATTAATTTGACTAACAGTTTTTACCGAATAAAAATTTAATTTCGAAAGCCTGCAAAATAAAAAGCTCCAATTCATTAAAATGGCAAGTAATTATGTAAATACCTGCCCTTGCTCGAACACTGGCCTCTGTGAATCTCAGCTCTGATATGTATGTATAGTTGATGGTGTGCACTCATCACAGAAATTATGAGTTCTAATTGGTGGCTTTGATAGCAGTCATCGTCTTTTGTGATTTTAACAATTTTCAGTGGCAGAGCTGAATCAGAATTCTCAAAATCTACATTTGCAATGTATGCTCGCATACATTTTTCCAAATAAACAACTTGTCCTCAGACTTACAGTTTGTCAACACTGATGGTACTCCAAGACACCCTGAACAGTAGTTTACCACTGTTGCTAATTTAATTACACTGCCACGATAAATCCAATTAATTTTCAAGCGACTATTACTAAAATACAAAACCCACGTATTAAAAAGAATGTAATTTATTAATTCACAATCTAATTTCTATTAAATACCTTATTTTGAAACAGCACTCCTCAGATGAAGTAAAAATACAATTTACAATTTGAGAGTATATAATTTTTTTAAATTCATTCTTGCGATGTGGGCCTCGCTGGCTGGGCCAGCATTTGCTGTCCATCCCGAATTGCCCTTGAACTGAGTGGCTTGCTAGGCCATTTCAGTGGGGGGCAGCTAAGAGTCAACCACATTGCTATGTGGATCTGGAGTCACTTGTAGGCCAGACCAGGTAAGGATGGCAGATTTCCTTCCCTGAAGAACATTAGTGAACCAGATGGGTTTTACAACAATTGATAATGGTTTCATTGGTCATCGTTAGACTTTTAATTCCAGATTATTATTGAATTCAAATTTCACCATTTGCCATGGTGGGATTCCAACGCAAGACCCGAAAGCCTTATCCTAGATCTTTGGTCCAATGACAATACCGCTACCCCACTGCCTCCCTCAAATCAAAGGGGAAGAGTTATTCACCTGGGGCACAATTCATAATATCATAGAATTTACAGTGCAGAAGGAGGCTATTTGGCCCATTGAGTCTGCACCAGCTCTTGGAAAGAGCACCCCACTTAAGCCCATGCCTCCACCCTATCCCCGTAACCCAGTAACCCCTATTTGGACACTAAGGGCAATTTAGCATGGCCAATCCACCTAACCTGCACATCTTTGGATTGTGGGAGGAAACCGGAGCACCCAGAGGAAACCCACGCAGACACGAAGAGAACGTGCAGACTCCGCACAGATAGTGACCCAAGCCAGGAATCAAACCTGGGACCTTGGAGCTGTGAGGCACCTGTGCTATCCACTGTGCTACCACGCTGCCCAATTCAACCAAAGAATTTCTGAGGGTCATTCTGAGCAAGTGCATATGAAAGTATATCCCACCGGCTCTTTGGGTGAGATCCAGACCCACACTTAGGGCGCAATCTAACGGCCATATCGCACCCGAACCAGGGCACGGCGCAGCTGGTAAACCCCATGAGAGGCCTCGCGAGACATTGCGATTTGGATCCTGCCCTTATTGGTAAATCTGCACATTAAGGTGACCATCTAGTCTCACTTTAATACACTTGCCTGATCTACCCAAGGCTTTGGAATCGAAGCCTTCACCTTGGTCCACAAATGGGGACCAGGTGTCCTGGCACCTAGTGGGGGTCTCCTGGGGGGAGGGGGGGTCTCCTAGCGAATTAGAGGCACCTGTGTGGCTATACTGTGGGCAGGGTGATACCTTTGCACCGTGAATGCTACCTGGGCACTCGGGCATGTCCAGCCTGGCACTTCCAGCGTGCCCAGGTGGCATTGCCAGGCTGGCAGAAGCACTACCAGTGTGCCAGGCTGGCAATGCCAATGTGCCCAGGTGGCATTTTGCCTGTGTCAGGGATTCCCTGCCCTTATTAGGTGGGATATCGGGAGCTTGATGACCCCCTTATAGGTGCATTGGGGTGTTGGGGGGGCTCCGGGGGTCGAGAGATAGGGACACCATTTGGGGGTCGAGAGATAGGGACACCATTTAAAAATGGCACCCCGATATCTTCCTGCAAGTGGAGTGGGTGTTCCCTGCTGAGGCCCCAAAATAGCAGAATCCCATTAGACAGCAGGGTCTTTCTAGGCACTGACAGTGCCAGGAAATACCTGGCTAAACACGCTTATCATGGCGATCTGTTTCATTTCCATTAGATCATGCTCTTAGTCAATTTTTGGGGTCTTGGGGAGTTTCTCCCAAGTCTAGCCCACACTTAGAAATTCTTCTCGGTAATGGGGAGCTGAACCCATCGGCAAGACAGACTGCTCAGAGATCGAGGGGCCATTTTTAAAGGGTGCCCCGATCTCTAAGTGTGCTTCAGAGTCCCCCACCTAAGGGCAATGCCACTCTCCCGCGGACTTGACATTACCCCCCCCCCCCAAGTGAGGACATCAAATTGAGGGTCGCTGAGGGGCCCCCCACCTTTTCAGGCCACCCCACCCCCTTTTTCACCGCCACCGCCTTTCACGAAGCCCCATCACCCCCCCAATCTTTATGAGACACCTTCATACTCCCAACACCCGCCCACCATTCATATCCCCTCACCCCCTCTTTCATGGACATGGCCCCCACTCAGGCTCCGACCCTAGGCAGTGCCAAACTGGCTCCCGGGCACCTTGCCCTGTAAGCCTGGCAGTACCACCCATGCACCCTGGGGGCACTGCCAGGGTGCCCAAGTGGCAGTGCAAGGTGTCAGGCTGGCAGTGCCAAGGTGCCCAGGTGCCAGAGGGAGTGCCAGGATGCCACCTTGTGTAATGTCCCGGAGAGCCACCAATAGCCTGGGAAACCTCCCAAGTGCCATTACAACTAATTCACGTTAGTGTGAACCAGTAGTAAATGGCAAAATCTCCTAGGAACGGCTGGTGAATCCCAAGTCCTGGGTGAATTCGGCGATTGGCTCATTTAAATATGCATATCTGGATCTCGCCCAGCAAGAGCAAGATTGAGATCCCAACTTCTCGTGAGATGCCATTGAATATCATGTGGCGTTTCAAGTGTCACAAATCTCATGAGAGGCTAACAGCCTCGTCCTGACATCAGGCACGATGACGCCGTTGAATCGTACTCCTGGTTTTCCCAAATAGACCTCCTTGTAGGCACATATATGCTAGACAACTGGATATTGGGACACTTGTGAAGCTTTAACATTGTGTCAGGTCCTGCCGAAGGCGGCCCTCTATAGCGGGTTCCCAGAGGCACAGCGGTAAGCAGTGCAAGTGCCCATTAACTTTGATGGGACCGGAAGATCATACCGGCAGCCAATTCCGAGACCTCACCAGAAAAGACCAGGAGAGGGGGGTGTGGAACATCCCAGCTTAAGTGTTCAGGGAGAAGGAAGGGCAAAATTCAATGCAGTGAATTTGGAACCGAGGTGCAATTGACTGGTGGGGAGGGTGCAGAGTGAGGGCCCTGCCACCTCCTGCCGCTGTGAAATTAACATCAAGGTGGGAGGGGTCATGGTTGGCCTGCCCACCAAAATGCTAATTAAAACTTTTAAATGGGCATTTAAATCCACTTACCATAATGTTGCTCTATAATAATGTTTGTTGTGAGGCGTAGGGGTGGTGGGAATGGAGGGCAAGTTACTGTGGTCGAACGGTGGCTGAGGGAGGGCATATAGGGGGTCAAAGATATCTAAGTCGTGGTTCCGGTGGCTGGGGTGACTGGGGGCAGAGAGATTGTGCCAGTGTTCAGGGATAGTAATCAAATCCGGGAGGCTCTCGCTGATGTCGGAGTCGAGTTCAAGGTGAAAGTCTGTACCTGTGGGCAGAGACAAGTTTGGGTCTGTGGGCATGGACAAGGGATAAATGCCGGCATGGCTGGGGGAGGGTTGGCGATGGGGTCGGACTAGGTTGTCGATGGGCGGGGCATAATCGTCTCCTATTGCCAGAGAGATGTGTTGGGAGTGGCTATATTGGGATCCCTAGACTTTGAGTTGGTTGATGTGGAACCAACCAATTTTACCGTTAGGGTACATTATCTTGTACATGGAGGGGGTCACTTTGTCTGAAATGGAGTAGGGTCCTGCAAATTTGGGGGAGAGGAAAGAACTGAGGTTGTAAAGTGAAACCATTACTTGCTGACCGACTGTGTATTCTACGGGGTGGTCGGTTTTGTCAAAGCATGCTTCACTCTGCTTCCTTCTTGTGCCTAGTCGGACAGCTGCAGCGAGCTGTGCTGCTTTAATGTTATCTGTAACCCGTTGGACTGCTTTTTTGTGGGTGAGGGCGGTTACTGTAGGGCTTGCCAAATTGAGGCCTAATAAATATTCATGATGTGGAGATGCCGGCGTTGGACTGGGGTGAGCACAGTACGAAGTCTTACAACACCAGGTTAAAGTCCAACAGGTTTGTTTCGATGTCACTAGCTTTCGGAGCGCTGCTCCTTCCTCAGGTGAATGAAGAGGTCTGTTCAAGAAACACATATATAGACAAATTCAAAGATGCCAAACAATGCTAGGAATGCGAACATTAGCAGGTGATTAAATCTTTACAGATCCAGAGATGGGGTAACCCCAGGTTAAAGAGGTGTGAATTGTCTCAAGCCAGGATAGTTGGTAGGATTTCGCAGGCCAGATGGTGGGGGAAGAATGTAATGTGACATGAATCCCAGGTCCCGGTTGAGGCCGCACTCATGTGTGCGGAACTTGGCTATAAGTTTCTGCTCGGCAATTCTGCATTGTTGCGGGTCTTGAAGGCCGCCTTGGAGAACGCTTACCCGGAGATCAGAGGCTGAATGCCCTTGACTGCTGAAGTGTTCCCCGACTGGAAGGGAACATTCCTGCCTGGTGATTGTCGCGCGATGTCCGTTCATTCGTTGTCGCAGCGTCTGCATGGTCTCGCCAATGTACCACGCTTCGGGACATCCTTTCCTGGATCCTTTCCCGCAACAATCACCAGGCAGGAATGTTCCCTTCCAGTTGGGGAACACTTCAGCAGTCAAGGGCATTCAGCCTCTGATCTCCGGGTAAGCGTTCTCCAAGGCGGCCTTCAGGACCCGCGACAACGCAGAATCGCCGAGCAGAAACTTATAGCCAAGTTCCGCACACATGAGTGCGGCCTCAACCGGGACCTGGGATTCATGTCACATTACATTCATCCCCCACCATCTGGCCTGCGAAATCCTACCAACTGTCCTGGCTTGAGACAATTCACACCTCTTTAACCTGGGGTTACCCCATCTCTGGATCTGTAAAGATTTAATCACCTGCTAATGCTCGCATTCCTAGCATTGTTTGGCATCTTTGAATTTGTCTATATATGTGTTTCTGGAACAGACCTCTTCATTCACCTGAGGAAGGAGCAGCGCTCCGAAAGCTAGTGACATCGAAACAAACCTGTTGGACTTTAACCTGGTGTTGTAAGACTTCGTACTGTAATAAATATTCAATACCCTTCATGGGCCATCCGGTCTTGAGAATGTGGGGGTTGAAACCTGTTGAACTGGAAACGGTGTTCTGAATAACCATGAGAGCAAATGGGAGGACCGTGTCTCATGTGGTATTGTTCTGTTGCACCATCTTTCGAATGGTCGCTTTTAAAGTGCGATTCATTCTCTCGACAATACCACTGGATTGGGAGTGATATGCTATATGGAATTTCTGCCTGATCCCTAAAATTGTTAAAACATTTTGCATGACTCTGCCGGTGAAGTGGGAGCCTTGGTCTGACTCAATGCTGCGGGGGAGACCCCAGCGTGTAAATATCTGTTGGGTCAAAATCTTAGTTGTGGCCTTTGCTGTGTTTGTCCGTGAGGGAAATGCTTCTACCCATTTAGTAAAGGTGTTGATTACAACCAGCACGTACTTGAAACTGTTTCTGCAAGGGGGAAGGGGGCCAATGTAATCGATTTGCAAATTTGTCCAAGGGCCATTCACAGGTCGAGTGTGACGTAATTGTCCTTTCTTTGAGTAACGTTCAGGGTTATTCTGAGGACAGATAAGGCAATTCTCGGCATAATGGGTTACATCGCTTTTTAAATCAGGCCACCAACACAAAGGTCTTAAATGGGCAGTGGTATTGTCTATCCCCTGATGTCCATGTCCATCATGAAATTGGTAAATGAGCTGGTTTCTGTCCTGGATGGGGACCACATAAATTCCATTTTTTGAAACTATGCTGTCTTGTACAGTCAGTGCGCCCTTCCATTTATCATAGGGGGCTGGGAAGTTGACGTCTAAAACCTGTTTGAGTGTGTCGTCTGCTTTTTGGGCTTGGGATAGATCCTCAATATTGGTCTGGGAAACCTGGACTGAGTGTATCGGTTCGCTTTTGGGTGGCTGCCAGAAGTGACCATGGCGTGATCCTGCTTTGGCTAAGGCGTCTGCCTTTACATTACCGGGTGGGGAGGAGCGATGATGGCTTCTTACTTTAATTATACCGTATGTGCGATCTGAGGCTGTCTTGAGAATGTGCTTTAACAACGGGGCAGAGGGTAGGGGTTTTCCATCGGCTGAAACAAAACCTCTAGATTCCCAGAGGGGCAGGAATTCTGTTAAGCTGTTGCACACATACAGGCTGTCCGAGTGTATGTCTGTGGGGGTTGGTAAAGAGTCGTGGTGCTGAATTACATAGGCTATGGCTGCGAGTTCTGCTGCTTGTGAACCTAGGTGGCCGGGCAATTTTAAAGAGATCTCTTCTAGTAGGCGTCCATGCGTTTCTTCCACGTAAATTCCACAACCAGTAATTCTAACTCCATTTTCGATTGTGGATGAACTGTCTACATAAATTTTTAAAGCACCCCTGTGACTCAGGAATCCTGTGTCTTACTGCCTGCTCGTGGGTGTAGTGACTTTGGGATAAAGGGTCCTGTGTGGTGTTGGGCTGCTATGATCTGGCACTCATATGGGATCCCTGCATATTGGAGATTATCAGCCAGAAATGTGTGGGTTTTGGTGCGTTTTACCGTAATGTCCCTGCCTTGTAAGAATAGTGTCTAGCGTGCTGCTCTGATTTGGCTGACTGAACCGTCCTTTAATCTACCATCTAGTAATAGTTGCGTGGGGGTGTGCTCAGTCAAGATCGTGACTGGGTTGAGGCCTGTGATGTACGCAAAGTACTGTACTGCCCAAAAGACTGCAAGCAAGTGCCTTTCGCAGGCTGAGAATCCTTGCTCTACGGGGTGTAATACTCTTGAGGCATGGCTATGGGTCCTAAGTGATTGTGTCGTTCTTGCAGGAGTACTGCTGATAGGGTTCGGTCGGTGGTTGCTACTTCTATGGCATAGGGCAAGTCTGGGTCTGGAACTTGTAAAGCGGGGGCTGTGCCGAGGGCAAGTTTTAAAACATCAATGGCGTCTGCGTGCTGCGGAAGCCAGTCCCACGGGGCGTTCTTTTCAAGGAGCTCTGAGTGTGGGGCTGCTTTGGTGGCAAAACCATCTATATGATTTCTGAATTATCCTACCAAACCTAGGAATGACCGGAGTGCAGTGACATTTTGGGGCAGGGGCAATTTAACGATGGACTCGATCCGTTTTTGCTCAATTTCTCTCTTCCCGTGGGTGATGATGGTGCCTAAATAAATCTTTTCCTTTAAAATCTTGGCCTTTTTGGGGTTTACCTTACATCCGATTGATCGCAATAGGCCTAGTAATTCAGATAAGAGCTCTACGTGTTCCTCTTTTGTGTCCGTTTGCAAGCGCAGATCGTCTACATATTGTATTAGGCATTCAGGTCGGGAAAATTTAGAAAGTCCGTTTGCCAATTGTCGGTGGAGAATGGAGGGGGATTCATGGACTCCTTGTGGGATGCATGTCCACGTGTACTGCTGCCCTTGAAACGTAAATGCGAATTTATACTGGCAAGCCCTGTCTAACAGGATGGACCAAAAGCCATTGCTGATGTCCAGCACTGTGAAATACTTTGCCTGGACTCCCCGTTTGAGCATGGTCGCGGGACTCGTGGCAACAGTGGGGGCTGCTAAAAGGGTTGCCTTAATAAGTTCTCGGTAGTCAATCGTTAGTCGCCATGAACCATCGGGCTTTTATCCGGGCCAAATTGGGGCATTATTTGTGGAAGCTACGGGTCGAAAAAACCCTTCGTCTAACAAACTGTTAATAACCTTTGAAATCTCACCCTCGGCTTGCTGCGGGAAACTGTATTGTTTTGCAGCTTTGGATCGGGACATGAAATCTTTACTGTACCTGGGATCTCCCCACAATCGTGTTTGTGTTGTGCGAATGAAGCTTTGTGTTTTACGAGCATCTCGCTAATCGTGTGGTCTGCACTAATTGTTTGCGGATTAAACTAGTCATCCCCTACTGAGCAAATCCTGTTTTCATAATCCCCTACTGTGAGCGTAACGGGAACCCTAGCTGTTTTAGCCATTCGCCAGACACATTTGTTTACTGGGTCAAACAAAAGGTTATGGGAGCTCATAAAATCAATGCCTAAAATGTGCTCTGCGGTTTGGGGTAAGTCAACTAAAACGACGGGGTGTCTAGTGCTAATGTTCCCTATCTGAATGGGTACGGGAGCTGTGATATATCCTTGTTGCATGTGGCCGGTGAATCCATTCAGGATGATGGTGTCTGTGGTGGGCCATTTGTCCTGTTGAAACATGGTGGAGGATGCTCCATGTGTCCCAAAGAAAATCGACTGTATGTCCCCGGACTGTGCCTGTAACTACTGGTCTGCCTGATTTGTCCCAGCGTGTGTCACAGACCCACATTGGGGAGTCCGAACACCGTCAATCTGTGGAGTTAAACGCTAAGTCGTCTGAACGGGCGCTAACATTATGCATGGGCCTAACATTGTTCCTAGGTGGGGGGTTTGGTTGTTGGTATCGTTGCTGGTTCGGGGGGATTTGTCGGTAATCGTAGGCGTAATGTCCCATGTGGCCACAATTGTAACAACCTTGTGGTGCCTGTGCTCTGGGGTGCTGTCCCTCGTGTCTACCCTCGTTTATCCATGCTGGTTCCTGGCTAGTCCTCACTGGGTGCATGTTTGCTTCTATATCATCCTGATCTGTCTGTCGGTGTAGGGTTTGTTCCCATGCTCTAGAAAGTAATTTCAATACCCAAACTTCATTGTGTGTGTGGTCTGCGGGGTCGTAGTTTACACAAGCCTTTTGACCTGCGTCTGTGGCATGCGAGACTAAGGTGCGGGACCATTTAGTGGTGTCCTCCTCATTTAGGTGTGCGCGGTTCAATTGTCCAATTGCCACGAAATGAATACATAGGCGACCAGCAAATGCGGTTGGATGTTCTCCCTTCATGTGCCTGCAGTGATTTAAACCCTCGACTGGATCTCCTTTGTTATACCCGATGGCATCTAATATGACAGTTTTCATTTCCTGTAGAGTTCCTCCTGCTACATTTTGGGGTTCTGGCAAAGCTGACCTTACGGACTGGCTGAGGCTCATAACTATTAGCTTCACTTCCTCTCTCTCGTCTAGGCCATACATAACTTTTTGTTGGCGCACCTCCTCAAAGAAGCTGTGCGGGTCTGCGGTGGGCTGGAATGGACTAATTTTCGTGCAAGCCCCTCTTAATTGGGTTATGGATAGTGGGGTGGTGTAAATGATATCAGGCTCATCCTGATCCGATGACTTGCGTTGTGTGTTAACCGGATTCATGGGGGTCGAATTGTGAGTGGGGGTGTGTGCTGCCTGTGCAGTCGGTGCTGCGGGTGCTTTTCTTTTTGTGGAGTGGGGGGCTCAGTTTGATTTCCCATGTCCTCCACCTATCTTTGGGCGCTTTTGTTTAACTCTTGCCAATCGAGAGCATCTTCCTCATCTAAATCCTGCCCAAAAGTGTACCTGAAGCCATTCTGTACTGAGAGTAGCGACTGTAACTCTTCTATCTTCTGTCGGCATTTAGCATGGTCAACGGTACTCTGCCTCTGTTCCTCAGTGGACCTGTGGAGTGTACTCAAAGCTGCTTTTAAATCTGTGGATTTGCTAATTTGCTGGGCGACCTGTTGTTCTGTTTCCTCGCTTACTAAGACTGCGCGCTGTGTATCTTGGTGGGCTTTATCGTACTGGGTCTGGAAGCTACAAAGGTGAACTAGACAAGATTGATGTGCACGTTTTACATCGGCCATTTCCTTAGCCTTAGTTGCTAACTGTTCCCGGAGTTGCTCAATTATCTTCTCGCTTTCGTTACTGTTTCCCTCGTTCTTTTCTTCCTTCTCAATTAACTGCCTACAGAGCGTCTTAACAACCTCCTCTGTGCCTCGCAGCTGTGCCAAACAGGACACTGTTGCATCGGCTTTCTGACTTTCCCTACATTTTTCTTGTGGACCTCGCTTAGCTTCTCCCACCAAGTTTGTCCTATCTTTCCTCGACCTGACTCATCATTAGCTCAAAAATCCGACCAAAGTATTTCCTTAACTCTTCCTCCCATATGGGGCATTGTTCTGCTCTGTTGGTCGCTGCGATTTCGGCTTCATGTGGATTCATCAATCTTTCCATTGCTTTAGTGGACATTACTTCTATTATCTCTTTCTCTACTTATAATTTGAGACAGGGGAATAATGCGGCGATTTGAACAGCGGGTATGGCTTAAGCTATTTTCCAGCTCACAATCCCTCGATAGTTGTACACAATTCTAACGAGTTTACCTTACTCTTCCTGTTAGGTACGCATGTGGGTTAGTACACACTTCCGAAATTTGGTTATTTGGTCGATATGGGACTTGCACTTGTGGTTCTTTCTCTTTCTTGCAATTGGATTCAAAGTTTGTGGGTTCTCTCGGAGTGACAAAGTCACTTCTAATCGAGTCCCACCAGAGTCGCCAAGAATGTTGCCTGTTTAATAATGTTGGCGAACCACAAGCCTTCCCTTGGGCAGGATTCTCCCCTCCGGCGGGGCGGGGGGTCCCGGTGCTGAGGAATGGTGTGAACCACTCCAGTGTCGGGCCGTCTTAAATGTGCGTGGTTTGCGCCGCGCCAGCCGGCGGGGAAGGGCCTCCGCCGGCCGGCGCGAGTTGGCGCATGCGCAGGAGCGCCAGTGTGCGCTGGTGTCATCCCAGCGCATGCGCAGGGGGGGTTTATCTCCACGTCGGCCATCGCGGAGGACCACAGCGGTCGACACGGAACAATAGAGTGCCCCCAGGGCACAGGCTCGCCCGCGGATACCGGTGGGCCCCGATCGCAGGCCAGGCCACCGTGGAGGCATGTTCCGGGGCCAGATCCCCCTGCGCACCACCACCCCCCCGAGGTCCCCGGAGACCGCCTGCACCGCCATGTCCCGCTGTTAAAGACCTACTGTAATTTACACCGGCGGGACCGGCAAAAAAACAGGTGGCCACTCGGCCTATCGCGGGCCAGAGAATCGCCTGGGGAGGGTGCCGCCAGCGGCCGCCGACCAGCGCAGCGCGATTCCCACCCCCGCCAAATCTCCGGCTCCGGAGAATTCGGCAGCCAGCGGGTGGGGGGGTTCACGCCACCCCCCGGCTATTCTCCGACCTGGCCGGGGGGTCGGAGAATCATGCCCCTTATATCGATCAAATGACCACACAACCAGTTAGTTAGTTCAAAAGATGGTTTATTTACATACACAAGAGTTATCCCGACATGCAAACACAATATCTACTACGAGTTAAACTACACCTATCAGCTACAATAACCTATACTTAACTTCAGGGTGACCGGCACTGTGCAAATGGATAAGGCCTTTATCTGGATCTCACTTGGCTGGTTCGAAGACAGTGGCTCTGTCTCTGCTGGGCTCATCCGTCAGGTAGCGATCGTTGATCTTGAATTTGGCTGGCTGTTCCTGCAACAATTGGGTTGGGACAGGCCGGATCCAAAAGAGACAGAACATATGGCTGTGCTCTCTTTTATCCCTCTGGGATTTCACGCTCTTTGGGTCGGTCCTTAACAATGGACCCAATAGTTCGACAGGGCTCTGATCACTGTCTTCGATTTTGGTCAATAAAGGGGCGGGTGCCTTGGTAGCTGGGCGAGTCCTTAGCGGTCATTGACCTTGGCAGTTGTGCTTTCTGAGTAAGGGGAGTGGCACCGATCAGTCTGTACCGGTTTCTTGATTGGAGCTCTATTGGCCTGGGAAAATGGGCCATTAAAATGCAAATGAGCGGAGGTTTCGATCAGGTCTGGTTCCGGTGTTTCAGATACACATAGGCTCTGTATCTGTCTGAGTCCTGGGTTGTCCATAATTCCCATGGTCCTTTGCAGGTGGCAATCTTAGATGGCTACAATAAGAACAGAAGAACTAGTAGCTGAAGTAGGCCATCTGGCACCTCGAGTCTGCTCTGCCATTCAATAAGATCATGGCAGATGATACAAAGATCTGTAGAGGGACAGGTAGTATTGAGGAAGCAGGGGGGCTGCAGATGGACTTGGACAGGCTAGGAGAGTGGGCGAAGAAGTGGCAGATGGAATACAATGTGGAAAAGTGTGAGATTAGCACTTTGGAAGGAGGAATGGAAGGATAGACTATTTTCTAAATGGAAAGTCAGAAGCACAAAGGGACTTGGAGGTCCTTGTTCAAGATTCTCTTAAAGTTAATGTGCTGGTTCAGTCGGCAGTTAGGAAGGCAAATGCAATGTTAGCATTCATGTCGAGAGGGCTAGAGTCCAAAAGGCTGTCTAAGGCACTGGTAGTCAGACCCCATTTGGAGTATTGTGAGCAGTTTTGGGCCCCATTTCTAAGGAAGGATGTGCTGGCCTTGGAAAGGGTCCAGAGAAGGTTCACAAGAATGATCCTTGGAATGAAGAGCATGTCGTAAGAGGAATGGTTGAGGACTCTGGGTCTGTACTCGTTGGAGTTGAGAAGGAAGAGGGGGGGGGATCGTATTGAAACTTACAAGATACTGCGAGGCCTGGATAGAGTGGACCTGGAGTGGATGTTTTCACCAGGTCGCCAAACTAGAACCAGAGGGCAAAATCTCAGACTAAAGCTGCGATCATTAAAAACGGAGATGAAGAGGAATTTTTTCAGTCAGAAGGTGGTGCATCTGTGGAACTCATTGCCGCAGAAGGCTGTGGAGGCCAAATCACTGAGTGTCTTTAAGACAGGTACTTGATTAACAAGGGGATCGGGGGGTTATGGGGAAAAGGCAGGAGAATGGGGATGAGAGAAATATCAGCCGTGATTGAATGGCGGAGCAGACTCAATGGGCCGAGTGGCCTAATTTTGCTCCTATATCTTATGGTCTTTCTGGTCTTTTGGCTGATCATTCTGTGGACTCAGCTCCACTCGCAATCTCACCAAATAGCTACCTACCTTTGGCTAAAAAACATTCAACGAGGTAGCCTCAACTGCTGCACTGAGCAGGTAATTCCACAGATTCACAACCCTTTGGGCGAAGAAGTTGTAACATTCGATATAGCCATGGACAGCATCCATAACTTAGGGCAGCACGGTAGCATTGTGGTTAGCACAATTGCTTTACAGCTCCAGGGTCCCAGGTTCGATTCCGATTTGGGTCACTGTCTGCACATCCTCCCCGTGTGTGCGTGGGTTTCCTCCGGGAGCTCCGGTTTCCTCCCATAGTCCAAAGATGTGCAGGTTAGGTGGATTGGCCATGATAAATTGCCCTTAGTGTCCAAAATTGCCCTTAGTGTTGGGTGGGGTTACTGGGTTATGGGGCTAGGGTGGAAGTGTGGACCTTGGGTAGGGTGCTCTTTCCAAGAGCCGGTGCAGACTCGATGGGCCGAATGGCCTCCTTCTGCACTGTAAATTCTATGACAACCATAACTTACTCATATTATTTTTACAAAATTCAGTATTTCAGGAATCATTTTAGCTAATATTTTAAAGGACCCCCCTCTATAATTGCTGAATCCAACAGAGGCAATTTCATAATGGGGAACAAAGAAGTGGCTGACCAAGTAAATACATATTTTGGTTCGGTCTTCACAAAGGAGGACACAAAAAGTGTGTCAGATATAGAACAAAGAACAAAGAAAATTACAGCACAGGAACAGGCCCTTCGGCCCTCCCAGCCTGCGCCGATCCAGATCCTTTATCTAAACCTGTAAAGAACAAAGAAAATTACAGCACAGGAACAGGCCTTTCATGTTGGGGAACATAGGGTTCAGTGAGCGGGAGCAACTCAAGAAAATCAGTATTAGTAGAGAAATGGCCCATGCAGAAATGAAGTAAAGTAACGTTTCATAAAATAAAGTTCTAAGTATTTATTGCAGATTTCAATATTTTGAAAAAAACACTGTCATTCATAAAAATCTATTTACCAAATTTGTATTCCTTCGACTAAGTAAAGCCTTATAAAAAACATTTCATTTCAAATGCACAATTCTTTTTCACAAGCACAAGAATTCATAGTCTCATATCAGAGTCACAAGTGGTGTTCAATCAAACTATGAAATGACAGGCATCCTATTGTAATAATAGATGGCTGTTAAATCAGTCATTCAGCACTAATGCAATAATGGAAGACCTCAGGTTAGTGTCAACAGAAAGAGTGAAATAGCAAACAACCATTTTTTTTAACTCTCCAGACCTTTTATCAAGATTTAAAGGGCTGGACTTTTAAATGTTTAGCAGGTAACACTGACAGTTTTGATAGTTGATTTTGAAAGGTCGTTTATCAGCTCAATGAGCTTGATGATAATGAGTTTATGGACTTTTTATGTATTTATGCCTCCTATTAACACGCCCAAAGAGCAGCTATCCTACCTCAAGGGGCAAATGGCCTCCTCCAAAGGGTGCCCTAACTCCCCAAAGATGTCCCAGGACCAGCTCCAAAGGGGTAACCTGGCTATCCAAATGAACCTACCAAGTTCTGACCTGCTCTTACCTAGCCTAATCTGCATTTCGGTTTTCACACTCCGAGCCTACTAAAGCCCCACTTCAGTGCAGGCTGCTAATGATTTAAATGGCCAGCTGCCTCCATAAGTGCTACACACATGAAATGTGCCCTGCCCTCAATTCCAACCTTGCGAGAAAGGGAATTTCCTTGTTTGGAAACAGGATTTCCAACTTTCAAGGATTTTTGCCACTTTTTCGAAATGAGGGAGAGCTTCTTCGTTACGGCAAAAATCTGCGCCATGGGGCACGATTCAAAGAAATAAATTCTACCAGTTTCGGGCAGGTTTAGAAAGGATGTTTCTCAGCGCCAAAGAAGACCCCGCTATTCAATGGCACTTTGCTGTTTTTTGGTATTGGCAGGGAACTCCCCATCGAATCCATGCAGAAAGACTACTCGCAGATCGGGCACCATTGTTAAGTCAGCCCCTCTTTTGACCACCACTCAGACCCCCTCCCCGCTTCACCCAACATACCACTTCCGGGGTCCTCACGCCCTTTTTTACCCCACCTCTTAGGGGCCTGACCCCTTTCATGGGCAACCATGCACCCAGGCACCTTGGAACTGCAAGGGTGGCACTGCTAGGATGCCAGGCTGACAGTACCAAGGTGCCTGGGTGCCAGTGGCAGTGCCAAGGTGCCACCCTGCCCTGTCCTCGACCACCCGGGAGTCTCCAATGGTCTGCGGGAGCCTCCTCCCCCCAAGTGTCGTTACGGCTGGTGCATGTTTGTATGGGCCAATTTTAAATGGTGGCCTGGCATGGTCTAGCAAGCATAGCCAGTGAATCCTGGGCCCCGGGAGAAGCCAGCGAATGCGTATTTATATGAGCCTAATGTCTCAGCAGGGGTGAGATCCAGATCGTAATCTCGCGAGACGCTTCGAGCACCACGAGCGGCCTCTTGCGAGATTCAATGGCCTCTTCCCGACACCAAGTCAGGCGTGAAGAGGCCATCAAATCACGCCCATGATGTCACCTTCCATAGGCATGCAGGCAAAACCTGTATCTCACCATGAGCTCTGTCAACCGCTCCACAATTATGTATCTTTTGGTCTGATATCCAGAACTGCTGAGCAGAAATTTACTTCAACTGTAAAGAAGAAAGACATTTTCTTCAGTTCCTGCCACAAACCTCCCTCCCTATCTGTCAATCCCTATCCCTGGCAACTCTCTGAGTCCAGACTAATTTGTTCGCATCTTTCTGTAATCTTTGACCCCAAGGTTAACTTTCAACCACATCTGGGTCATCACGAAGACTGCCTCTTTCCAACTCCATAGCATTGGCCAACTCTGCTTTGCCTCAGCTCCTCTGGTGCTGAAACTTGATCCAAACATTTTTCATATTTAGACTATTACATCACCAGTTTCCGACATTCAAGCCTCCATAAAATTGAGACAATCAAAACTTCTGCTCAATTCCTAATGCTCACCAACTCATCCATGACACCTGTGTTCGCCAGCCTATATTTGGCTCCCAGTTAAGCAACACCTACATTTTAAAATTCTCAACCTAGTTTTTAAATCCCTCCATGGCCTCACCCTTTCCTATCTCTGTCATCTCCTCCAGGCTGAAAACCCTCCAGCCTTCCAAACCCACGACCACTGCCATCTAGAAGGACAAGAGCAGTAGATACCTGGGAACACCACAATCTGGAGGTTCCCCTCCAAGTCACTCACCACCCTGACTTGGAAATATATCACCTTTCCTTCACTGTCACTGGGGCAAAATCCTGGAACTCCCTCCCTAACAGCACAGCGGGTGTATCCTACATCTCAAGGACTACAGCGGTTCAAGAAGGCAACACACCACCACGTTCTGAAGGGCAACTAGGTATGGGCAATAAATGCTGGCCTTTTTTAAAAAAAATCCAATTAAGAGGCAATTTAATGTGGCCAGTCCATCTACCCTACACAGTCCGAAGTTTTCTTTTGTCCTCGTCGCCAGTTTAGTGACTTGAAGAAGCCAGTGGTAGTAGAACAGAGATTTATTTATTTATTTTTTATAAATTTAGAATACCCAATTAATTTTCTTCCAATTAAGGGGCAATTTAGCATGGCCAATCTACCTAACCTGCACATCTTTGGGTTGTGGGGGTGAGACCCACGCTGACACGGGGAGAATGTGCAAACTCCACACAGACATGACCCGTGGCCGGGATTGAACTCGGCGCCGTGAGGCAATAAATGCTGGCCTAACCAGCAACGTCAACATCCCGTAAATTAATTTTTTTTAAAAGCTGTGCTCCTCCAATTCTGGCCTCTTGAGCATTTCAAAGTTTAATTGCTCCACCGTGCTTTAGTAGCCAAGCCCCTAAACACTGAAATTCTTTCCTTAATGTCCCTGTCTCTTCATCCCTTTTTCCCTTGAAAGTACTTTTTAAAACCTTCCTCTTTGACTAAGCTTTTGGTCATCTGCTCCTATGTTTTGTTGCTCATTGTCAAATTTTGTTGAATGAGAAACACTTTGGGGCTTTTTTAAACCATGATAAAGGCACTATATAAATACATTTGTTGCAGTTAGCCCAAAGCCAAAGAGTACTGAGACTATCTGCTTGAAGGGCTTAATGGGATGCAATCAAGGAGACTGAACTGTTCAGTTATACAGATTGCAATAATGCCAAGCTGAAACTGGATCAATATTATTGATGTCGTGCAGCTGTTCATTTGTAGCTATATGTAACTTTGTCCATCATTCTAAAAAAAAGGATATCAGCAAAAAGTGTAATGGTAATCATGTTTATCAATTCTTCAACTAATTTTCTTGCTTCCAAATAGATCAATGAACATTAGTAATGAGTGAGTAAAAGTTAACTTTCTTGGATGTTCAAACCTTCTGAAAGTCAGTAACATGTAATGTACACAGCTGCACAGTCAAATTAAGTCATAAGACCATATAGCAGTGAGCATAAAGCAAAGGAATATTTCACTTTGACACCCACTGATCTCAGTTCTTCCAGGGTTCCCTGGTGCCAAAATCAGTTGAATGGTGGTATAACGTTGAGGGTGCTTAGTATTAACTGTCTTCTGGCATTCTGCCCTTGCATCCATATCTGGATCAAGACTGCAAAAAGATCTGGAGCTGAGTGTTTCTGAGAGAATTTGAATCAGCCGGAAAGCTGTTGTTGAATAGCTATTATTTGATTGCACTAAAAATAACTCTTTCCATCACTTTACAAATGTTTGGGAGCTGGTCGATAGGGCAGGTAATTAGCCAAATTACGTGAAACCTTTCTTTTGTGGAAAGGACATACTCGAGCATTCCTCCACGTTATCAAGCATATGCCAGTACCATTTTAAACACCTCAATCAGATTCTAAACTCAAGGGAATACAGGCAGGAATACAGGCTGAGGAGACACAAGCCAGGTTTCTGCAACTGTCATCATAATTTAACCTTTTTTAAGTTTTGCATTCGCTCTGGTGAACCTGTGCTGTGCTCCCTCCAAGACTGATATAGCTTTACGTGAAAGACCATGGTTAAAAAAAAAGAAATACAGGACGGGATTCTGCCATAATCGGTGGGGCGGGCAACTCCGGCAGGAAGGATGGGGTGAACCACTCTGGTGTCGGGCCTCCCAAATGGTGCGGAATCCTCCGCACCTTCAGGGGCTAGGCCAGTCCCGGAGTGGTTTGCGCCGCGCCGACTGGCGGGGAAGGGGTTTGGCACCAAGCCAATCGGCGCCGAAGGGCCTCCGCTGGCCAGCGCCAGTTGACACATGCGCGGGAGCACCAGCATGTGCTAGCGTCATCCCAGCGCATGCGCAGAGGGCTTTGTCTCCGCACCGGCAATGGCGGACCGCTACAGCCGCCGGTGCGGAAGAATAGAGTGCCCCCATGGCACAGGCCTACCCGCGGATCGGTGGGCCCCGATTGCAGGCCAGGCCACCATGGGGGCACCTCCTGGGGCCAGATCCCCCCACGACCCCCGAGAACCCCGGAGGCCGCCCGCGCCGACAGATCCCGCTGGTAAGGACCTACTCTAATTTACGCCGGCGGAAACGGCAAAAAACGGGCGGCCACTCTGCCCATCGCAGGCCGGAGAAACGCCGGGGTGCCGCTGCCAGCGGCTGCCGACCGGCGCGGCGCGATTCCCGTCCCCGCCAAATCCCCGGTGCCGGAGAATTCGGCAGTCGGCGGGGCGGGATTCACGCCGCCCCCCCGGCAATTCTCCGACCCGGCGGGGGGGGTCAGAGAATCCCGCCCATAGTTATTAAAATAAATGATGGAATACGTATGTCATGTGATGGTGTTATTTTAATTTACAGAACATCTGAGAATCCGAGTTGCTGTGGAAATATACACTTTTACAATTTTTACATGCATGTTGTCTGTTCCCATGGATAGTGGTGGTAAAGGCTCCAACATTCTTCCCATCACCAGCTTGACCAGGAATTTCACCAGCTGTCATAGAAGTTGTAGCTATTGTAGATATACAACGTTATTCTTCTATGTATCTATTGGGGAGAAAGCAGGATTCGGCTATTAAGTTGGGTGATCAGCCGTGACACAGTGTCACTTTACTGGATTCAGCTTCAGAGTGTGCCCATTAGAAATAGGGTGACACAAGGAGAGAGGAATAACTATGACATAAAATAACTTGGAAGCAAAAAAGGGAAATAAAATTTAACGGCAAGTTTCGAAAAATAGTTCATCGGAATTTGTGTATGATTCAATTTCTAGGCTGAATCTAATTTTCTCCAAATGTTGCCCTGGGAGCGTGAATGGCAAACTACCCATATCTGGTAATGAAATGGGGTGTCCTTTTTTTCAAAGTATTAAATATTTACCTATCTATGCAGTTAGGGGGTTCATGGTGATTGTATACAGTTGATGGAATTTGAACATCACATAGGTTTTCAGACAGGTCTACCTCTTCCAGGGGCCTTTAATGAAGAACCATATTGTGTCATGTATTTTCATAAATATGAAAACATTTCAACAACCTGCAAACAAAAAGATGTTAAACATTTTCTAAAGTAGTAGAATGTTTGTTGTTGCTTTCCCTTGAACCTTCCTTATTGCAAGGAGATTTCACAGCTGTATAAAAGACCTAAGCCACATAATTGCTGATCAAATAATCACTACCCCAACCCTGAAAATAAAACACCTCCATGGAATGTTTGAATTCGCTGATAGACATGTTGGCCCAGACCTTGCCCTCTCTGGATAGTCAGAAACCGGAGGTACCCCGTATCATATGCACAGGACCCAGTATAAAACCAGCAAAACTTGAATTAAATCAGCTGGAGTGTCACAGTACTTCAGAACCCCAACTGACCACCCCCAAACCCCTCTCCCCCACACAGCCTCCCCACCACCAGCCCACCATCCCCAACCCACCCTACCACCTCATCCACTTACCTTACACACTGACCTCTCCTCTGTCAAAGTAGCTGGGACCTTTAAACTTACCGGTTTACAGCAGGTAATGAGGTCTGCTGTAATAAGGTAGCTTGGCTTCACATTTACACAATGCTGCTGCACTACACAGAAAAGGACTCCAGGGACAACTGTGCAGCACATTTTCCAGGTGATGTGGGTTGGTCCAGGCAAGAAATGTGCAGCTCCGGACTAAGGTAAGTAAAAAGCAGTGAGGTGGTAATCCGACAGTGATTGTCATTCTACAGAGGTCTGGGCCAGATGATCCGTATGAGGTAAAATAGAACTGAGCTTCCTTCAGCTTTTGTAGTCACAGGAATTTATGACAGAACTAAGGGACCAGTGTAATTTAGTTTGTCCTGTCATCCCTTCAAGTACTTTGTACGTCCATTTCCAACAAACAACAACTTGGGGGAGGAAAATTTATTTGTGTCATACTTTTGAATGCTCAAGTCTCATGGCTGCTGTAGGGATGTGTGACAAATGGAACAGCAGTAAAATGTACCATGCCATAATTTCACTTGCCCTTCAGAAATAAGCTTGCATTTATTTAGCACTCCTCACATAAAAAATGTTTGAGCACGAGACAAAAGTGAGAGATTGGTCCCGGGAAGGTAATAAAAAATTGAAGGTAAGGTTAAATAAAGGATTTCAGGAACCTGTTGAAGGAGGTGAAAAAACTAGATGTACTGATTTGTGTCCTTAATTGACAACCCAAAGAAAACCAAGAGGTAATTTTCCTAATCATCTCCAGATGTAAGTACAAATCCAAGTTATAAAGGAGATTTCTTTTTCCAATTTGTTTATGCGCCATGATTTCCCAGGATACTAACAAGAGTGACACAAATTAATCTGACTCATTAGTACTTATACACAACTCAATTTAACAAGTCTAAGAAAGATTGTGGAAGTATTGTTATGGTACTGTTGCACAAATTAAACATTCACAGTCTTTAAAATCATATTTCTACAATTGTGAATGATACATTATTTCTATAATGATGCAGTTCTGCAACTCCCTCAATGGTTCACTGGTTTACTGGACCAATGGTTGAGGTGCTCCAATTGACAACAGCTTGGATCAAGAAAAAGAAAATCAGCCAAATTATTAGGTGGGCCTTGCTAGAACAGTACACATGTGAATAGAATAATCAAATGGTTATTGCATGGTAGCAGGCTATTTGGTCCTTTGTGTCCATGCTGCCTTTCGGCAAGAGCAACTTCTCTAGTACAACTCTCCGCCCTTTTCCCCATAGTCCTGCAAATTTCTCCTCTTCAGATAATTATCCAATTCCCTTTTGAAAGCCAGGATTGAATCTTCCTCCATCACAGTCTCTGACAGTGGGTTCCAGATCCCAAACACATGGTGCATAAAAAATGTTTTGCCTCATGTCATCTTTAGTTCTTTTGCCACTCATCTTAAATCTGTGTTATGCGGTTCTCAATCTTTCCGCCAATGGAAACAGTTTCTCCTTAACTACTCTGTTCAGACCCCACAAGATTTTGAACGCCTCTGTCAAATATTCACCTGAGGAAGGAGCAGTACTCCGAAAGCGAGTGATTCGAAACAAACCTGTTGGACTTTAACCAGGTGTTGTAAGACTTCTTACTGTGCTCAGCCCAGTCCAACGACAGCATCTCCACATCACAAATATTAAAAGAACAAAGAACAAAGAAATGTACAGCACAGGAACAGGCCCTTCGGCCCTCCAAGCCCGTGCCGACCATGCTGCCCGACTAAACTACAAACTTCTACACTTCCTGGGTCCATATCCCTCTATTCCCATCCTATTCATGTATTTGTCAAGATGCCCCTTAAATGTCACTATCGTCCCTGCTTCCACCACCTCCTCCGGTAGCGAGTTCCAGGCACCCATACCTCAACTATTCTCTCAACCTTCTCTATCCTAAGAAGAATAGCCCCCCCAGCTTCTCCAACCTATCCATGTAACTAAAGTCCCTCATCCCTGGGACCATTCTAGTAAACGTTTTCTGCACCCTCACAAAGGACGTCACATCCCTCCATGTGTGTATACAAATTCAGAGTAGGCCACCCGGCCCCTTGAGCCTGTTCCATCATTCAATAAAATCATGGCTGACCTAATTGTAACTTCAACCCCACATTCCTCTCTATACCCGATATCTTTCACCTCCTTGTTAATCAAGAATCCATCTAGCTCTGCCTTAAAAGTATTCAAAGACTCTGCTTCCACTGCCTTTGGAGAAAGAGAGTTCCACCGACTCACGATCTCTGAGAGAGAAAAAACTCCTAATCTCTATCTTAAATGAGCAATCCCTTATTTTTAAACAGTGACCCCTAGTTCCAGATTCTCCGACAAGAGGACTTAAAAGTTTTGCTTAAGTTGTCTCTTACTCTTCTAAACTCCAGTGGATACAAACCTAACCACTCCAACCTTTCCTCAAAAGACAACCCACCAATTCGTGGTATGAGTCGAGTAAACCTTCTCTGAACTGCTTCTAACGCATTTCCTTCTTTCCTTAAATAACGAGGCCAATACTACACACAGTACTCCAGATCTGGCCTCACAAATGCCTTGTACAACTGAAGCATAATTTCCCCATTTTTGTAATCAATTCCCCTCACAATAAATGATAACCTTCTATTAGCTTTCCTAATTACTTGCTTTACCTGGATATTAGCCTTTTATGATTCATAGACTAGGACACCTTAGAGCTTTGCAATCTCTCACCATTTAAATCATAAACTTCTTCTTTATTCTTTCTGCCAAAATGGCCAATTTCCCATTTGTGCATATTTTGCTCCATTTGCTAGTTTTTTGCCCATTCGCTTAACCTATTGTAAGAGGTGATCTCATTGAAACTGACAAAATACTGATACTGAAAGGAACAGACAGTTATAAGCAGGTAAGGTATTCCCCTTGGCCGAAGAGTCTACAACCAGGGGCACAATTTCAAAATAAGGGGGATACCATGTAGGACCAGGTTGGGGAGAAATGTCTTTACACCGAGAATTGTGAATCTTTGGAGTTCACTATCCCAGAGGGCCGTGGAAGCTCAGTCATTGAGTATGTTTTAGGTAGAGATTTATAGAGGTTATGTGATACTGTGTGCAAAAGGCATTGAAGTATCCAATTAGACATGATCATATGAATGCCGGAGCTGGCTTAACTGGCTGAATGGCATACTCATGTTCCTAGTGTTCCTATCTAGGTTCTTTGCAGCCTTCTTGTGTCCTCTTCACAATTTAATTTCCTACCTATCTATGTGTCATCAGTAAATTTAGCAACCATACCTTCAGTCTCTTCCATAGAATTCATAGAAACCAGGGCAGCATGGTGGTACAGTAGTAGCACTGCAGCCTCACGGCGCCAACGTCCCAGGTTCGATCCTGGCTCTGGGTCACTGTCCGTGTGGAGTTTGCACATTCTCCCCGTGTTTGCATGGGTTTCGCCCCCACAATCCAAAAGATGTGCAGGGTAGGTGAATTGGACACGCTAAATTGCCCCTTAATTGGAAAAATGAATTGGGTACTCTAAATTTATTTTGAAAAAGAATTCGTAGAAACCCGACAGTGCAGAAGGAGGCCATTTGGCCCATCCAAACTGATCCTCAGAGCAGCTCACCTAGGCCCACTCTCCCCTCTGTACCCAGAACCCCACCTAACCTGCACATTGCTGGACTGTGGGAGCACCCGGAGGAAACCCACGCAGGCACGGGGAGAATGTGCAAACTCCACACGGACAGTCACCCAAGGCTGGAATTGAACCCACATCCGTGGCGATGTGGAGCAGCAGTGCTAACCACTGTGCCACTGTGCTGTCCTTCATTGATATAAATTACTTATCTGAGGCCCCAGGACTTATCCCTATGGCCCATATGACTCTTCACATCCTGCTAGCCAGAAAAAGATCAATTTATGCCTACTCTCAGTTTCCTGTTAGGCAGCCAAGCTTCAATCCATGCCAATATTTATCCCCTACACCATGAGTTTTTATTTTGCACAATAACCTTTAATGTGGCACCCTATCAAATGCTTTCTGGAAATCTAAGCAACAGCACATGTGACTTGTTCAAAGAACTCAAATAAATTAGTTAAACATGATTTCCCTTTCACAACATAGAAGATACAGTGCAGACGGAGGCCATTCGGCCCATCGAGTCTGCACCGACCCACTTAAGCCCTCACTTCCACCCTATCCACGTAACCCAATAAACCCTCCTAACCTTTTTGGTCACTGAGGGCAATTTATCATGGCCAATCCACCTAACCTGCATGTCTATAGACTGTGGGAGGAAACCAGAGCACCCGGGGAGAACGTGCAGACTCCACACAAACAGTGACCAGCAGTGCATCGAACCTGGGACTCTGGCGCTGTGAAGCCACAGTGCTATCCACTTGTGCTACCGTGCTGCCTATAAAAACCATGTTGGCTCTGTCTGATTGCCTTGTAATTTTTCAAGTGCCCTGCTCTCACGTCTTTAACAAATTTCAGGCTAACCGGCCTAGAGTTTCCTGTTTTCTGCCTCCCTCCCTTTTTGAATAAAGGAATAACATTTGCTATCTTCCAATCTAATGAAACCTTTCCCGAATATAGGAAATATTGGAAAATTAAAACCAATGCATAACTGTCACATTAGCAAGCTCTTTCAATACCTTAGAGTGAAGTCCAATCAGACCAGGGATTTGTCAACCCAGCAATTTGCTCAATACCACTTCCTTGGTGATTATAATTTTCCTGAGTTCCTCCTTTCCTTTCCATTCCTGATTCACAACTATTTCTGGGATGTTATTTGTCTCCTCTATACTGAAGACAGCTGCAAAATCACCAGACTGATTCCTGGGATGACAGGATAGTCATATGAGTAGAGATTGTGTAATCACGGCCTGCATTGACTGGAATTTGGAGAATGAGAAGGGATCTCATGGAGACATATAAAATTCTGTCAGGCTGGAGTGACTGGATGCAGGAATGCTGTTTCCTCTGGCTGGTTGGATCCAGAACAAATGACCACAGTCTCAGGATATGGGACAGACCATTTATGAGATGAGAAGAAACACCTTCACTCAGAGGGCGGTGAACCTGTGGAATGCTCTACGACAGAAAACTGTGGAGGCCAAGTTACTGGAAAAATTTAAGGAGAAAATAGATTTCTATACTCTAAAGGCGTAAAGGGGTATAGGGAAAACACAGGAGTACTCAGCCATGACTATACTGAATAGTGGAGCGGGAAGGACCAAATGACCTACCACTGTTCCTAATTTCTATGTTTCTCTCATTGGAAGTATCTCATCCGGTCCTGATGATTTATCAACTTTATGTACAGACAGTCTTTCAATATCACCTCTTTATCAATTTGTGGGCCATCTAATGTTACAACTGCCTCGTTTCTATTATGACTTTGGGAGAATCTTCATATGGATTTTGCTAATTTTGTAACTCAGCCATGCCCTCTGCTTCTAAGCCTAGATCTCCTTTTGGTCCCTAATCCGTCCCACCCCTCCTTTTGTTACTTATGTGCTATTTATATGTCTGTAGAAGACTTTTGAATTCCTTTTTACATTACCTGCCCTTCTTTTCTCATTCCTTATTCACTTTCCTTCTGAATTTTCTATATTTAGCCTGGTTCTTTTTAAAATTATTTTTATTGGAATTTTAACAGAATATCAAAATTTACGTAACACATAAATTTAAAAAACAGAACAAGAACAACAAGCACATCAACAACATATATATCACAGATTGTCCCTGCATCGGTGACCATAGTTTTCATAATCACGTTTCCTTATTTACAATGGTGTACATAGCAACAAAGGGAACCTTTTATTTACATTCAAAGGTTACTCATGCAGGACTTCCTACCACCAAATTATTTTCTTTTTTTTAATAAATCTTTTTATTGGCATTTCCCATATTTATAAACAGTTGTATATATACACATCACATTTTTCTCGCCCGCGCTAATTTCCTTTATTATATAGAGAGGTTTATTTTGTCCTTCATTTAACTGACCCTATGTGCATTTCATTGCCCTCTGGATCGGTCTATGGTTCCTCCCCCTTCCCCCCCACCCGCCTCCCCCCCCCCATCGAAAGCGAGGGCATTGGCCCCCTCCCCCATGTGTAACTCTGGCTGCTCCGATACCCCGAGGATTGCCACTATTGGGCATGGCTTCACCCTCACCCCCACAACCCTGGACATTGCCTCAGAGAAGGCTGCCCAGAACCCAGCAAGCTTGGGGCAAGCCCAAAACATGTGGGTGTGGTTGGCCGGGCCCCTCTGGCACCTCTCACATTTGTCCTCCACCTCTGGGATGACCCTGCTCATTCGGGTTCTGGTCAGGTGCGCTCTGTGCACCACTTTGAGCTGCATTAGGCTTAGCCTTGCGCAGGAGGAGGTGGAGTTCACCCCGCTCAGTGCTTCGCTCCAGAGTTCCCATCCTATCTCTGTCCCCAGTTCGTCCTCCCATTTTTGTCTGATCTCGTCCAGTGGAGTCCGGGCTCTGTCCAGTAGCTGTCTGTATATTTTCCCACATAGCCCCCCCCTTCTCGTTGCTTGTGCCTATCAGGTCCTCTAGTAGTGTGGTTTCTGGGGCCCCGGGGTACCCTACCGTCTCTTTGCGGAGGAAGTGTTTTATTTGGAGGTGTCTCATTTCCTGTCCTTTTGCTAGCCTCCACTTCATTGTCAGTTCATCTAGTGTCGCCAGTCTGTAACCTACGTAGAAGTCCCTGACTGTCAATGTGTCCCCCGTACTGCCTCCATCCTTTGAAGGTGGTATCTAGCATGGCTGGGGGGAATCTGTGATTGCCGCATATGGGAGCCATGGGGGACATTTTGGCTATCCCGAAGTGTTGTCTGAGCTGGGTCCACATTCTCAGTGTGGCCGCTACCACTGGGCTCATTGTGTATCTTGTTCAGGATGAGAATGCTGCTGTGGCCAGGGCCCGGAGAGTTGTTCCCTTACAGGATGCCTCCTCCATTTGTACCTAATCTGTGTCGGGTTCTTGTACCCATCCCCTCACTCTTTCTGCCGTTGCTGCCCAGTGGTAGTATTGTAGGTTTGGTAAGGCCAAGCCCCCTTTGATTTTCCTTCTTTGCAGTGTTAGTTGGGAATTCTCGGGTTCTTACACCCCCACATAAACGCATTGATCAGACTGTCTACATTTTGGAAAAAGACCTTGGGGATGAAGATCGAAATGGATCTAAACAGGAAGAGGAACCTTGGCAGTACGTTCATCTTGATCGTCTGCACTCTCCCCGCCAGGGAGAGGGGGAGTGAGCCCCACCTTTGAATGTCTCTTCTTACTTCCTCCACCAGGCTGGTCAGGTTCCACTTGTGGATCTGTGTCCAGCCTCTGGCTATCTGGATCCCCAGGTAGCGGAATCTGTTCTGGGCTGTTTTGAACGGGAGCCCCTCCAGCTCTCTCCCTCCACCGCTTGGGTTCACTGGGAATGCCTCGCTTTTGCCCAGGTTAAGTTTGTAGCCCAAGAAGGTTCCAAACTCTTTCAGTATTTGTAGTATTGCCTTCAATCCCTCCTGTGGCTTCGGGACATAGAGGAGCAGGTCATCTGCATAGAGTGAGACTCTGTGCTCTCTGTCTCCTCTCCGGATTCCCTTCCAGCTTTTCGCGACCCGCAGGGCTATCGCCAGGGGTTCGATCGCGAGCGCGAACAAGTGTGGGGACAGGGGGCAGTCCTGTCTTGTTCCTCTCTGCAGCTGGAAGTATACAGAGCTGGTGGCGTTAGTTCAGACGCTCGCTTTGGGAGTGTTGTACAGGAGCCTCACCCAGGCGGTAAACCCCGTCCCTAGCCCAAACCGTTCCAGTGCCTCAAGGAGGTATTTCCATTTGACTCTGTCGAAGGCCTTTTCTGCGTCCAGGGAGACGATCACCTTTGGTGTTCTCTCCCCGAAGGGGGTCATTATTACGTTCAGCAGCCGCCTGATGTTCGCTGTGAGCTGCCTACCCTTGGCAAAGCCTGTTTGGTCCTCTGCGACCACCTCTGGTACACAGCCCTCCAGCGTTTTGGCCAGGACCTTTGCGAGTATTTTCGCATCCACGTTCAGCAGTGAAATGGGTCTGTATGATCCTCATTCCGTCAGGTCTTTATCTTTTTTGGGTATCAGTGAAATTGTGGCCTGCGCTAGTGTGGGGGGCAGGATGTGCCTTGCCAGTGAGTCCGCAAACATGTCCCTTAAGTGTGGGGCCAGGACTGGTCCGAATTCTTTGTCAAAGTCTGCCGGAATCCCGTCGGCTCCCGGTGCCTTCCCCGCCTGCATGGAGCTGATGCTCCCCATGATTTCTCCCGGGTCTATTGGTGCTTCCAGCTTCCCCCATCTCTTTTCCCCCACAACTGGTAGTTCCAGTCCGTCTAGGAAATGTTTCATCCCCGCACCCCCGTTGGGGGGCTCGGAGGTGTACAGTCCCTGGTAGAAGGTCTCAAATGCCCAATTGACCTCCTTTGGTTCTGTTACCAGTCTGCCTCTGCCATCCTTTACCTGCGCTATTTCCCTTGTGGCTGCCTGCTTTCTCAGCTGGTGAGCCAATAGGCGGTCAGCCTTGTCTCCGTGTTCGTAGAAGATCCCCCATGTCAGACGGAGTTGGTACACTGCTTTCCTCGTGGATAGCAGGTTAAAGTCCATTTGCAGCTTTTTTCTCTCCGCCAGCAGCCCTGCGGTCGGGGCCTCGGAGTATTTTCTGTGGACTTCCAGGGTGGAGTCCACCAGTTTTTGCCTGGCCACCCTCTCTCCTTGCCTTGTAGGCTATGATCTCTCCTCTAATGCCTGCCTTCAGTGCCTCCCAGAACATGGAGGGTGAGACCTCCCCGTTTTGGTTGTTACTAACGTAGTCGTCTATGGCCCGCGATGTTTTTTGACAGAAGGCCTTGTCGGCCAGGAGGTCCATGTCTAGCCTCCATGTGTGGCGCTGGGCCCGGCCTGTCTCCAACCTCACATCCATATAGTGTGGAGCGTGGTCAGAGATAACGATCGCGGAGTACTCTGTTCCCGTCATCCCTGGAAGCACCGATTTCCCCACTGCAAAGAAGTCGATACGGGTGTTTACCTTGTGCACTTGTGAGAAGTATGAAAATTCCTTCTCTCCCGGGTGCAGGAAGCTCCATGGGTCCACCGCCCCCATCTGCTCCATAAATGCTCCTAGTTCCCTAACCATGCCAGTCTTTTTCCCTGCTCTGGGGTTTGATCGGTCGTTCAGTGGGTCCTGTACATAGTTGAAGTCGCCCCCCCCATGATCAGTGTGTTGAGGTCAGGGATTTCTGCCATGGTCTTCTTTTTGAATTCTGTGTCATCCCAGTTGGGAGCATACACATTTACCAGTACGACCAGTGACCCTTCCAGGACACCGCTGACCATGACATACCATCCCCCTGGGTCCGTAACTGGCTTGGTTTCCGTAAACCTCGTCCTCTTGCTAATTAATATTGCCCCCCCCCCCCCCCCCCAAGCCCTCGTCCCGTAGCATGAGTGGTATGACTGTCCCACCCAGCCCTTCCTTACCAGCAGTCGGTCCTTCTCCCTCAGGTGCGTCTCTTGTAGGTAGATTATGTCTGCTTTTAGGCTTCTTAGGTGGGTGAAGACTCTGGATCTTTTCAACGGGCCGTTGACTCCCCTTACGTTCCAGGTAACAATCCTGATGGGGTTTTTTTGACCCCCCCGGTCCTGCGGGGTCACCCATACTTACCTGGTGGACGCGCCCCTGCCCTCCGGGGTTTCCCTTCGTTAGGGGGCCATCCCAAATGGCCACAGTCGCCGCTCTCACCATGAGGTCGGGCTCCGGGGTTTCCTTTTGTCCACGAGGCACCCAACATGGCCGCTAGCTAATTGTACGCCATGTGGCTGCGCCCCTGCACTCCAGGGTCTCCCTCTGCCCTGCAGCCCTCCCGAGTGGCTGTTTGTGGCACCATCTTGGTTCCTCGTCCTGCTCCATGCCCGCCGAGGCCTGTGCTCGTGCTGCTTATCTACCTGACCCTTCTCTTTGCTTCTCTTCTGTTCTGCGCTCTCCCCCGACTCCTCTCCCTCTCCCTAGTCCCTGTCCCTCTGTTCCCCCCCATGTTCTTCCCCACTTTCCTGTCCCCCCCCCCTCTTTGTGCCAGGCGCTCCCTGTCCCCTGAGAGGCGTGCCACGGCCCTCTTTTCTCCCTGCACTCCCGTGTTGACCCTCCTCACTAGCACGGTGGCCCCCCTCCCAGCACTTGCCCTGCTCTGATCCTGTTTTATCTTCCTTTTGCTAGCCCTTCTCTTGCCCTCCTGTCCACCTTTCTCACCCTCGTTCACCTTGCTCCGTTTCCCCCCCATTGCATTGAGAGATGGAACGAGCCTGGGAATGAGTCAGCACAGTCCCGCACAGTGCACCAAACACATGTGTACAGTTTGTGATGGTATTGTCTCTGTTTGCGGTCTGCCCGCTGCTCTTTGTTCCGATTCTTCCTTTCTTTTCCATCCCCGTCGCTTTCATGATGGCCGTTGCGGCTGTCCCTCCCCCAGTTTGTTCGCTCTAACGAACTCCTCCGCTGCTGCTGGAGTGTTAAAAAACAGCTCCTTCCCCACAAATGTTACCCAGAGTTTGGCCGGGAATAACATCCCAAATTTCACATTACTTTTGTAAAGTGCTGCTTTGACCCTGTTGAATTCAGCCCTTTTTTGGCCAGGTCCGCCCCAATGTCCTGGTACACCCATATGGTCTTCCCATTACACATGCTCGATTTCGCCTGCCGGGCTCACTTTAGGATTTTTTCCCTGTCTTGGAACCTGTGCAGCTTCACGATAATCGCTCTGTGCTGCTTCCCGGCTTTGGGCCTGGGTCGGAGCGACCTGTGCTGTGTTGATTTCTGTGGGGTTTGAAAATTTCTCCCTTCCCACTAGCTTGCCCAGCATTTGGGTGACTGTAGCCTGTTGGGTCTCTGCCCTCCATCCCCTCTGGCAGACCCACTATTTTAACATTCTGCCGTCTGGACCTATTTTCCTGGTCCTCCACTTTTCTCCTTTTAAAAACGATTTTTTTTTAATAAAAAGGCTTTTTTTTTAAGAGAGTTTCTTTGGAAAAAAGTTTTTTTAATTTTCAGGAGAGGGGGAAAAAAAATTGAATAAAAAGAATTATTATTTTGTTTTTGTCTTATCTTCTCCGTGCTCCGACTTTCAGGCAGTTTCTTGTTGCGACCCCCACTCCTCCTCCACGTGCAGCTGCTCCGCTGACCAGGACCAGTCTCTCCTCTTCTTTTTCTCTTCAGCTCCATGGATCGGAGCTTTGGCGCCTGGGCAGGGTGAGGGAGGCAGGGCGGATTTCGCGGGGCTTTAATTCTTTTTAAGAACCCGTCGGGAAAACCCCCCAAAAAAGCCGCGATTTTGTGGATCAGCGGGAGCCTCTCTGGTGGTCCGTTCGCGAACGCCACCAGAAGTCCTCACTTGTATAATCAACCTGCACCTGTCGTACGCACCCTTTTTCTTCTTCACTTTATTTTCCTTCATCATGCAATTAGCTCTAGCTTTATTTGTCTTACCTGTTCCTAACATAGAAATGTGCCTCAATTTTGCAGCAAAATCTGGACAATATCCAGGCGTGGGCTGACAAATTGCAAATAACATTTGCGCCACACAAGTGCTAGACATTGACCATTTCCAACAAGCTAGAATCTATCCATCACCCTTGACATTTGATGCCATTCCCACCACTGATTCCCCTACCATGAACATTCTGTGTTAACTGGACTAGACATATAAATACCATGGCTACACAATCAGATCAGAGGCTCGGAATTCTGTGGCAAAAAACTCACCTCCTGTTTCTCCAAAACCTGTCCACCATCTACAAAGCACAAGTCACGAGTGTGATGAAATACTCTCCACTTGCCTGGATGAGTGCAGCTCCAACAACATTCAAGAAGCTTGACACCATGCAAGAGGAAGCAGCCCACTTGATTGCTCCCTCTTCCACAAACATTCAATCCCTCCATCACCAACAAACAGTGGCATCCGTGTGTACCATCTACAAGATGCACTGCAGGAACTCACCAAGGTTCCTTAGGCAGCACCTTCCAAACCCACGACCACTACCACTGCAGTAACTCACCAAGATTCCTTAAACAACAGCCCTTGCCGACAGTGGGATTCAACGGTCCCGCCAACCACCAATGGGATTTCCTATTGTGGCTACCCCACACAGCCAGAAAACCCACGGGCATGGGTGCGCTGCCGACACGACAGATAATTCTTCTTTAAATGCGGACCATTTTTTGTTACTGTTTTGCCTGTCAAATTTACCTGGTACAGCTCCATTCTCAGCCACTGAAGTTGTATCTTCTTTATTTAATTATTTTTGCTTTGAATTCCTCCTTTTTCCATAGCTAATCTAAACCTTCTTATATTATGATCATGGCCCCTTAAATGTTTCCCTCTTGACACTTGAGCCACTTGACCCACCTCATTCCCCGAACCAGATCCAGCAATACCTCTTACCTTATTGGGCCACAAACATACTGATGTCAGAAATTCTGACACACTTCAGAAATTCTTCTCTTTCTCTGCCATTTACACTATTATTATTCCAGTCTATATCAAGATATATAAAGTCCCCACTATAACTCTTGCACCTCTCAATAATTTCATTGTAAATTTGTTTCTCTTCATTTTTCCAACTAGTTGAAGGTATATAGAACATGCCCCATAATGCAATGCTACCTTTATTTTTTCTTATCTCTAACTTGATAGAATCTGTCCTTGCCCCAATTCATGATACCCTTGTTCTCCAGCAATACAGTATTCTCCTTAATCGATACTGTCCCTCCTCTTTTCTTTCCTACCTTTACGGAACATCTTGTATCCAGGAATTCTTTCTGCCCAGTTCTGCCCTTTTTCGAGTTATCGTCACAATACCATATTCCCCCAAGTCTCTCTGCACCTGCAGCTGAGAAACCTTATCTACTGCACTCTGTGCATTCCATATGCACAGTAAACCTAATTTAGAACTAATTGTAGTCTCCACCTAATGCCTTACCAATCTTATTTCTCTGTGTGTTTGTACATATGCACTGTAAACCTACTTTAGAGTTTAGTCATTCATCACAGGGGCATGCACTTGAGCAAAGGGGAGAGAATTAACCACTAAAAATTATACCTGCATGAAAAATTGTTTACAAATGATTTTATATGTAAGTTGGAAAGATCTATAGGTACAAGGAACTGCAATCACTTGAACATCATTACTCAAATTAATGTAACATGCACTACTTCTGTTCTTTCCTGGCAATCACATATTGATTGTCAGTAAATTTGCAATGATTTTGCTATTCATTACTTCTTGACTAAACAGCGCACACATTTTCAATACTACATTTGTTGTCTGCAAGAAGAATGGACTAATACGAATGAGAAAAACAATATAACCCCTTCTTCCAAAGAAGTATTACACAGAGCATCTTTTAAGTTGCTATGTGGATGTGATTTTAAAGGCTACAGTTTGAGCTCCCAAGGCAGAGTCAGCAGCAGAGATCAATGGGCTCCAAGGAATTTTCCACCCATTTATTTTAGTAGATTAAAAATCTTCCACGCCCAATAATTAATTTGTACTCCCATTGGGTAAAGTTGTGTGTTTGGAATGAAAATGCAGAAAATCCATCTGTTAATTTCACCTCACAAGTTCAGGCGATATTATAAACTCAAGCTTAGCTTTAATTGAGTGCCTTATGTCCCACGCTTCGCTACATTTAGCAGAGTGAATATCTCTCCCCGTTTCTGCTTGCATCTAGTTCGTACCTAAAACAACAAAGGTTAAAACTATAGTCGTTTGTTTATGAATGTCTTGATGAGATTATTACCTTTACATTCCTAGTTACTGTATATACTGTTGTAACAGTCAGATTTCTGAGACCAATTCTTTAAGTCAAAAGTTATGGGGTCATCCTTTTGATGGATAATATTTTCAAGGGATTGACATATGTGCTTGAATTTTGGCCCAAGTGAAATCCTAAAAAGACCATTGCAATTGAATACAGTAAAGGCACCAAAGAATTCAGATTAATTATTTAACGTTTATGTTATAATATTATGAATTATTTACATTTAACCAATGCAATATGACACAACATATTTTCATTAGTATTTATACATTTACAATGAAACTGAATCATTAACATCTCCAAGATTATTCTTTGGCCCTGAAAGTTTGGGGCTGCAAATCTAGGGTTTGCTTTTACATGAAGCAGATGATAAATTTGTTTTTTTAGGCCAAAAATCATAGGGTTGACTTTCCCATGAGTATTTATACGTGGTAATTGTTACTATCTGAATTAGGAAGTTGGGAATGAATTTAAATATTCTTTTTACAAAGTTTCATTCCAATGTCATCATATTCAAAGTTATTAATTGATCCCAGTAAAGTCCCAGTGGGGACACTGTCAAAGTTTAGCTTTTTTTGGATCCAAACTATAATTCCCCCTTTTTTTTTTTACCGCTTCTGTAGTTGTTTTCATCAAAAATATTAAATTGACTAGTAAATACAACTCAAAGTTGGAAAATAATATAGTAGAACCCCAAGTGTCTTCAGATATGGAATGCTGTGGATGAATGTCACAGAAAAACATTCAGTTCCAAGTGATTGGTGGGGTTATGGGCTCACTGTGTAACTCTTTCTCATACCAAAATTAATCCTGGCACCTTCCATTATGTTTGAGAACATTGTATCCTTCCTAGACACAGAAGTAAGGCTGTATCTGTTTACTTGGTGAAATAGAGGTTGTGACCATCTCAATTGGTGTGTTTGTAAAAATTCTGCATCAAGTATACTTCAAATTGTCAAAAAGTCATTTTATGTTAGTTTCTTCTTTTTTTTGGAAAATATTTTTATTGAGATTTTAACATTTTATGTCACAAATTCACAGGGCCAAACAAGACCAACACATATATCAGCAAAAAAAGAAGTTCCAACTGACAACTATAACAATGAAAATATTTCTCTTGCAGACTTTACATAGCCAGACTTGGCTAAGACACATATTTAAGGTGGTTGATGTACATTGTGGTTCAGGCATTAAGTTGCCAGCAAACCGGTCTCTTATAGATCCCCTCCCTTCTGTCATGATATTCAAACACACACATCATGATAGATAGACCAACAGACCAATTAGCACACATAACATGACAGTCAATCACAGACAAGAGCAGACACAGTATAAGACAAGAAACACGACACCTGGTGGCCAGTCCATCTGGAGACAAGGACAAGGACAGGACCTGATTAACAAGACACTCACACAGTCACCACGTGCTGAGTACCAAGACTGATCTGTATATAACAAGTTGGAATAAAACTGCGTTGTACCAATCGCAACCGTGTTGGTTCATCTGTACCTCAGAGCACCCAACACCACATGATACCAGTGAGTGGATCGATACCTGCCGGCAAATCTGCCATCCTGAGCCATGGACACCCACAACAAACCGCAGCCGTTGCAAGTCACTGGGAACCTGGGCACCAATTGGAAGCTCTTCAAGCAGCGATTCGAACTGTTCATGCGAGCCAACGAAAAACAGGGTGCCTCGGACGAAACAAAGATTGCCATGCTCCTCACTACCGCAGGTCAGCACGCCATCGATGTATACAACTCCTTGGTGTTCGCGGAAGACGAGAATAAATCTAAATATGACACGGTCCTCCTCCAGCTCGACCAGCACTTCAACGTTGAGGTCAATGAAAGCTTTGAGAGGTATATCTTTCAGCAACGCCTGCAAGGTAAGGATGAGCTCTTTCAATCCTTTCTGACGCACCTCTGCATACTCGCGCAGTCCTGCGGTTACAGCACCACCTCAGAGTCCATGATCCGGGACCAGATCGTTTTTGGAGTTGCCTCCAGTGGCCTACGCCAGCAGCTTCTTAAAATTAAAGGCCTGACCTTAGCATCTGCAGTGGAAGCCTGTGTCCTGCATGAAAATGCGACCAGCCGCTTTGCCCAATTTCAGGCGACCGAATCGGCACGGAGGGGGTCCCAAGTGATCGAATCGGCAAGCCAGGCCGCCCACGAGGCCGAACGCATCCAGGCAATCGAGTTTCTCCCGGCCCGCGGCCCTGACGAGGGCGGCCGTTTCGCGGGCTTTTTGAGGTCTCCCGCGTTTGTGCGCGCCAAAACCAATGGCAACATCGAGGGACGCACTGCGCAGGCGCGCCCGACACAAGACCGAACTGCGCATGCGCAGTGGTGTAACGAACGCCATGACGTCATGACGTGCGGCAACTATGGAGCTGCACATTTAAAAGGGCAATGTCCTGCAAAAACCCGACAATGCCTACGCTGTGGCAGGATGGGCCACTACACTGCCTACTGTCGAGCGGTTCAACCGATGGATCCTCCACATCTCCGACAACCTCGCAGACACGTGCGAACCATCCAGCCTCCACATCAGGACATCCAACCCAACGACACAGATGATCAAGACGCCTTCCGGGTTGCGGTCATTGATGTGAACCGGGTCAACACCATCAATCCGGCCGATGAATGGAGTGCCACCCTGATGGTCAACTCAAATTCGTCGCCCACCTACTAGACTGGACTTATGAGACTGTTCACACGTCACAGTTTAGCAACTACCGTATTGTAACATGTCACTGTTTTATCGTTCCAGATCTCGTTTGACCGGACCACACTTCAAAGTTTTTCTTCTTTTGTTATGGTACAAGCTCGTTAGCATGCCACACCTGACATCGCCCCTTGTATATAGTTACACCACATGTACATGCTGTAAATATCACGCGCACACACCTTTAGCTGCACTCAGGACACATTCCTATTTATAACCACGTAGGCACGTAATCTTGTAAAAAAAGGGGGGATGTCATGATATTCAAACACACACATCATGATAGATAGACCAACAGACCAATTAGCACACATAACATGACAGTCAATCACAGACAAGAGCAGACACAGTATAAGACAAGAAATACGACACCTGGTGGCCAGTCCATCTGGAGACAAGGACAAGGACAGGACCTGATTAACAAGACACTCATACAGTCACCACGTGCTGAGTACCAAGACTGATCTGTATATAACAAGTTGGAATAAAACTGCGTTGTACCAATCGCAACCGTGTTGGTTCATCTGTACCTCAGAGCACCCAACACCACACCTTCTACCTGTCACCCATGTTTCTCTCGGATGCATTTGTCCCTCCCCCCACCCCCCTCCAACCATGCTCCCCTTTCTTTCTTTTCCGTTCCGTGACTTGGTCTGCGTCCCCAACCCCCCTCCCTACTTTATTGGTTGCTGGCCATGAACAGGTGATGAAACAAGTTGGTGAACGGCTTCCACATTCTGACCCACGGATGGCGAACTTTATCTTCTCCAGCCTGAGAAACTCTGCCAGGTTAGACAGCTAGTCTGCAGCCTTGGGTGGTATTGCTGATTGCCAGCCGAGCAAGAGTCTCCAGCGGGCAATCAGGGAGGCAAAGGCTAGGGAGTCAGTCCCCCCTCTCCATGAAGAACTCTGGCTGCTCTGATACCCCGAAGACTAGTGGGCATGGCTCCACCCTCACTCCCACAACCCTGGACATGGCCTCAAAGAAGGACGTCCAATACCCGGCAAGTTTGGGGCACACCAAGAACGTGTGAATGTGGTTGGCCGGGCCTCCCTGGCACCATTCACATTTGTCCTCCACCTTCGGAAAGAACCCACTCATTCATGTTCTAGTCAAATGCGCCCTGCACACCACCTTTAGTTGCGTTAGGCTCAGCCCTGCGCATGTGGAGATGAAGTTTGCTCCATGCAGTGCTTTGATCCAGAGTCCTCCTACCATCTCCCTGCCTAGTTCTTCCTCCCACCTTTTCTTTGTCTCGTCCAGGGGTGAGCATGCCTCTTCTAACAGTTGTCCATTCATGTCTGCACAGATCCCCTTCCCTAGATCGCCCGTGTTCAGTAATCTTTCTAATGGTGAATGTCCTGGTATCTGGGGGTAGGTTGTCGTTTGCTTACGGAGGAAGTTTTTGACCTGTATGTACCTCAGGTCGTTCCCTCTCGGGAGCTGAAACTTCTCCCCAGGGCCGCTACTCTATTGTCCGTGTACATGTCCCTAATCATCAGTGTCCCCTTGTCCTGTCTCCATCTCTTGAAGGAGGCGTCTATTGTTGCGGGAGTGAACCTGTGATTATTGCAGACAGGGGCCTTGGAGGACATTTTGGTTAGTCTGAAGTGCTGCCTTATTTGATTCCATGTTTGGAGTGTGGCCACTGCCACTGGGCTTTTCGAGTATCTAGCTGTGGAGGGAGTGGGCATGCGGTTGTGGCTAACGCTCAGAGGAATGTCCCTGCACAGGAACATTCCTCCATCCTTACCCACTCTGCTCCAAGTTCCTTGACCCATCCCCGTACTCTGGCTGCCCAGTGGTAGAACTGAAGAACCGGGATGGCCAGGACACCCATATTCTTCCTCCTTTGAAGGACCTTCTTCCTAATCGGCAGGGTCCGACCTCCACCCACCACCCCTATTTTCTCCCCCCCCCCCACCCCCCACCTCCCGCCCCCAACACACACACACAAACACCATCATTAACTTATCAACCGTGTTGAAAAAGACCTTGGGGATGTAGATTGGGAAGGATCTGAACAGAAAGAAGAACCTGGGCAGCACGTTCATCTTGATCGCCTGCACTCTCCCTGCCAGGGAGAGTAGGAATGAGTCCCACCTCTGCAGGTCCTTTTTAATTTCCACAACCAGACTCATCAGATTCCACTTGTAAATCTGTCATGGCCAAATTGGATCCCCAGGTAGCGGAATGTGGTCTGGGCCAGTTTGGATGACAGTTGCCCCAGCACTCTTCCTTCCCCCTGCAGATTCACAGGAAAGATTTTGCTCCTCCTCAGGTCAAGTTTGTAACCTGAGAAGGCTCTGAACTCTTTCAGGAGCTTCATTATTCCTTTCATGCTGGCCAGGAGGTTTGAGAGGTAGAGGAGCAGGTCATCTGCATAGAGTGAGACTCTATGCTCTCTGTCTCCTCTTTGGATACCTCTCCACCCCTTTACTGCTCTGAGGGCGATCACCAATGGTTTCATCGCCAGGGTGAACAACAGCGGGGACCGCGGGCCACTGTGCACTCAGAATTATCCAGAGCTGGTGGTGTTTGTCATGGGAGAACTGTACAGTAGTTCCATCCAGGAAGTTAACCCTGGCCCAAACCCAAACCGTTTCTGTACCTCAATGAGTTATTCCATGCGACCCTTTCAAAGGCCTTCTCTGCATCCACAGAGATGATCGCCTCTGATGTTCTCCCCCTGGGTGAGGTCATAATCATGTTCAGCAGGCACCTAATGTTCGCTGTTAGCTGCCTGCCCTTGACAAAGCTAGAATGATCTTCCGCTACCTCTGGCACGCAGCTCTCCAGCCGCCTTGGCAGGGCCTTCGGCAGGATCTTAGCACAGTGTTAAGGAGAGAGATGGGTCTGTACAAGCTGCCCTCCATCGGGTCTTTGTTTTTGGGGGGGATCAGCAATATTGAGGCCTGAGTGACAGGGTCATCTTTGCTAGTGAGTCTTCGAACATCTCCCGCAGGTGCAGGGCCAGTGCAGGTGCAAAGTGTTTTTCCAAGTCCATGGGAATCCGTCAGGCCTTGGCGTCCTCCCCGCCTGCATGGAGTTAATGCGCTTCATGACTTCCCTCAGTTGTAATGGTGCTTCCAGGCTATATCCCCTATCTTCCCCCAAGCCTGGCATGTCCAGTCCATCGAGGAATTACTTCATCTTCAATGTCCCGCTCCAGGGGCTCGGAGGTGTACAGCTCCCGGTAGAAGGTTGCAAAGGCTTCATTCATCTCCTCTGATGCTGAGACTAGGTTGCCGCTCCTGTCTGTTACCTGGGCTATTTCCCTCGTGGCTGGCTACTTTCTCAGCTGGTGGGCCAGCAGGCTTTTGGCTTTGTCTCCATGCTTGTAAAAGTTCCCCCTTGTCTGGCAGTGGCGGTGCACCGGTTTCCTCGTGGAGAGCAGGTCAAAGTCCATTTGTAGCTATTTCCTCTCCACCAGTAGTTCCACAGTCGGGGCCAATGAGTACCGCTGGTCCACCTCCAGTATGGAGTCGAGCATCTGTTGCCTAGCCACCCTCTCCTTCCTATCTTTGCAAGCCTTGTATGCAATGATTTCCCTCCTTATCATTGCCTCGAGTCCTCTCAGAACGTGGAGGATGAGACCTCTCCATTCTGGTTGTTGGCAATGTACCCATCTACAGCTTGTGATATTTGATTACAGAATGGCTGTTGGAGATCCAGTTCTGCACCTACTATGCCAGGAAGGACTGCTTTTCCCACTATGAAGAAGTCGATCCTAGTTTAGACCTTGTGTACCTGGAGAACTCCTTCTGTTCTGGGTCCACTGCTCCTACCTGCTCATAACTCTCTCGCCATGTTTGATAGATTTCCTGATTTGGGGCTAGATCGGTCTGTCCGTGGGTCCTGTACGCAGTTAAGGTCCCCCACCATAGTGAGTCGGTGTGATCCCATGTCGGGGATTTCTTCCACGGGTTTCTTTATGAATTCTGCGTCGTCCCAGTTGGGAGCATACACGTTTACGAGGACCAGGTTTACTGGTGGCCCTTCCAGGACACCACGGACCATGACATACCGTCCCCCTGGTTCCATAACCATCTGTCGCAGTGAAGGCTGTCCTCTTGGTGAGAAATATGGGCACCCCCCTAGCCCTCACCCTGAAGCATGATTGGTAAGTCTGTCCCACCCAGCTCTTTCTTACTTGTAGTTGGTCATTCTCCCTCAGGTGCGTCTCTTGGGGAAGCCAACATCGGGCTTCAGATGGGCGAAGACTCTGGACCTTTTCACTGGGCCGTTAAGTTCCCCGATGTTCCAGGTGACGATCCTGATGGGGGTGGTGGTTTCTGCCGCCTCCCTCCCCCCAAAGGGATCGACCATACTGAACTTGTGGATGCACCCCTACACTCTGGGGTTCCCTGCATCTGGGGCCATCAATTGGCCCGTTCTTGATGTACTTATTTCTGTTGTTGCCATGTACGCCCTGTCATAGCAAGCATTCTTCTACCCACCATCCGGTTCCCCTCTTACCCCTCCGGTTCCCTCCTTTGGGATTGTCTGGCCCCCTTTTTTCTACCTCCCCGTGACCCTGCGAGCCTTCCCCCAAAATATTTTCCCCCTTGCACCCCCCATCTTAAGTTTTCTCCCCCACTTCTGCCAGGCACCCTCGGAAGCCGTGCTGCGGCCTCCCCTTCTCCCATACTTTCCTGCATCAGCTTGCTCGCTGGTGTGGCACGCCCGTTCCCTCCAGGGAGCAATCTTTATCTTACCATACTCGTTGTGTTCCTTACCCCCCCACAAACTTTTCCACATCGGCCGTTGCGGTGAACTAATGCTCCTTCTCCCTGGAACGTTACCCAGAGCTTGGGGGGGCACAGCATCCCAAACCGCACCTTGGTCTTGTATTTGGTTGTGTTGAATTCAGCCCAGCGCTTGGCCCGGTCTGCCCCAATGTCCTGGTACATACGGATTGAGTGTCCCTTCCACTTACAAGACAGTGTGTGCCTTGCCCAGTTCAGGATCTTCACCCTGTCTTGGTACTGGTTCAGCTTCACGATGATGGTCCCGGGCTGCTCCCCCGTTTTGGGCCTCGGCCAGAGTGACCTGTGGGCATTGTCTGCCTCTGGGGGTTTGGGGAAGTTCTCCCCCCCCCCCAACCAGTTCCCCAGCATCTGGGCCACAAGCTCCGTGGGGCTCCTGCCCTTGGCACCGTCCAGTAGACGCACAATGCGGAAACCAGGAGACGCAACTTCTGTGTCGGTGCAGATTCGATGGGCTGAATTGCTTCCTTCTGCACTGTTGGGATTCCATGATATTTAAACTTGAAGATGAAATGAATATGTTTGTCACAGTACTGTAGACATGATACATCAACAATATGCAAGTTACATAACTTCTAATAAAGGTTGGAATCTTGTGAAGGTAATGGGGTCTTGGCCACTGGCTGGGGAGCCAGTGAGGCCCCACGTCACTACTTTTCTGGAGGGCCTACCCCATTTTGTTCCACTCAGGTTGACAGGCCAACGGCAGACCTTCCCCTGGAATTAAGGGCCCTGGGGAAGACCTACCTACCAAGAGTTGCTGGCCAATCAGAGGCCACCCGAGGCCTAGGATTGTCACTGAATCCCACACTAGCGGTTAGTGCTGACGTGAGAGGGGTTCTTGGGTGGGAGCTACAGGGGAGAGGGTGTGAGGGGGTCATCAGCAAAGTCAGGGGTTGGCTCTCAGTGGGCTCTCCCCTTCCTGACACTGGATCCCTCAACCAGCCACTGACTGCCTCTGCACAAGGCAACCTACCACCAACCCTCCAACCCCTCTTTGGCCTTGCCACCACGGAGTTAACCAGGATTTGGATTTGGGTTTTGTTTATTGTCATGTGTACCAAGGTACGTTGCAATGTGGCGAGAGACTCTGCAACAAAACACAGTACAAAGGAGGGAAAAAGATTCTACCCAAGGTTTTCCAAAGATTTCACATCAGCCTGTTCCATTTAATCAAAGTTAATCCAGAATCATTTTATAGTTACAAAGCCAATTGTTAGTTCGGAGAAGGTATCATTCTTCAGGGAAAATCAAAGGCTTTTTCTCATGTGCCTCGCAGTATGAAACTCAAGCTCAGCACTGGGAGAGGAATTGAAATAGGTCACTCATCTATTGGGCATGGATCGTGTGTGGTCCAAATAGAATCAGGAAGCGGGAGAAAATATAGGGCAGGCCGATAATCGATGAAGTTGGAGAACATGCTTTAACATTCTGAATGAAAACCAGTTTATTCAGTTGCAATTCAAAACTAAGAACTTGATAAGAATCACTTTGTTCAGGAGTTATGGGTCTGAGAGTATAACCTTTTGGCCATTCCTGTTCTGAAATAAGTTGACCTCATACATCAGTATAAAGTTAATCTATCTAAATATTTCATTGGTACCTCGTGGTTACTCACATTGTGTTGCAATTGTTTTAATGTGGTGGCACGGTAGCACAGTGGTTAGCACAGTTGCTCCACAGCTCCAAGGTCTCAGGTTTGATTCCCAGCTTGAGTGACCGTCTGTGTGGAGTCTGCACGTTCTCCCTGTGTCTGCGTGGGTTTCCTCCTGGTGCTCCGGTTTCCTCCCACAGTTCAAAGATGTGCAGGTTAGGTGGATTGGCCATGCTAAATTCCCCCTTATTGTCCAGAAAAGGTTAGGTGGGGTTACGGGAATAGGGTGGAGATGTGAGATGCTCTTTCCAAGAGCCGCTGCAGACTCGATGGGCCAAATGACCTCCTGACAAATTCTATGTCTACGTCTATAAACCAAGTCTACTATTGAATAATTAGCTAATGGGGAAATGGTCGTAGGAACATAGATGATTCAGTCCTTATTAATCCAAATAATTTCTGGAACCTTTCTGAACCTTTTTGTAGAGTTGGTGTACAGGCTCTTTTGTGAACCAGATGCTGCCCATCTGTGTTTGCAGTGCTGGGCCAACCAAATAGGGAGTCGACTTTGGGCCTCTCCCTGATAATTTGGTGTCCTGACGCAGAGCAGTTTCATTTCCCGTATTTATGCTGTCAGTTTCTCTTATACATTAGTTGGCTGAAATACTGGCCTGTTCTGCTTAGTTAGAGCTTTGATAAATGTTTGTTTATTTTTTCAAAATTTGCATATTTTGATTTGCCGTGATTAATTTTTAATTAATGCAGGCTTTTAAAGATCTCCTGAAATGTTATATTAATGTCAGTTGGATTACCAATAATTTCCCCTTCAGTATCATAATAGCCATTATTATATTAATAGCCACCACTTTACTCAGTTGACGAGTTAATAGGTCTCAATTGTATCCCTCATGTTTTAAGTGCCACAATGCTGTTCTCCAAAAGCCCAGCTGAACCTTTCTGACAAAATCTTTTTAATTAGGTTTCTTCAACTATTTGAGCAACTTATTAATGGCAGGTGTACTTTTTGACTGTTTAACTTCTTTACACTTTAGTTTTCTTCCAATGAGTTTCCTGTTGTAAAAGTGTTGGTTGGGACCTCACAAATTGGGCAAGATTTTACCTCATTCAAAACCCATCCACATGCATAGGTTAAAAATCAAACCATTATGCCCCGATACTGTGGTAAATTTGTAATGTGAATTATATATGTTAACCACAGAGAGATGATTTTAAAGTCAGCTTATATTGATTCAGAACTAAATTATCATATTGTCAGTGAAATTGCATGGGACCCCAAAACTGTCACCATTTGGTGTAGGGAACAATTTGCAGGGTGGATTGATACAACTAACCACTGCCCCTTGACATTCAATGGCATTACCATCACTGAATCTCCCACAATTAACATCCTGGGGGTTACCAATAATCAGAAACTGAACTGGACCAGCCATATTAATACTGTGACTACCAGGGCAGGTCAAAGGCTAGGAATCCTATGGCAAGTAACTCACCCCCTGACACCACAAAGCCTGTCCACCATCTACAAGGCACAAGTCAGGAGTTTAATGGAATACTCTCCACTTGCCTGGATCAGTGCAGCCCCAACAACACTCAAGAAGCTCGACACCATCCAGGACAAAGCAGCCCCCTTGATTGCTACCCCTTGCTACAAACATTCAAACCCTCCACCACCAACGAACAGCCATGTGTACCAACTACAAGATGCACTGCAGTAACTCACCAAGGTTCCTGAGACATACCTTCCAAACCCATGAACACTACTTTCTCGAAGGACAAGAGCAGCAGATACCTGGGAACCCCACCACCTGGAGGTTCCCCTCCAAGTCACTCACCACCTTGATTTGGAAATATATCGTTGCTCCTTTACTGTTGATGAGGCAACATCGTAGAACTCCCTCCCTAACAGCACAGTGGGTGCACCTACCACCTGCAGCGGTTCAAGAAGGCAACTCACCATCACTTTCTGAAGGGCAATTAGGGATGGGCAATAAATGCTGGACTAACCAGCGGCACCCACATCCCGTAAATGAATTTTTAAAAAAGCGATTGCTCATGTCAGGGGTGTAAGCTCTTGTCCTGGAATTCCACACCATGGAGAACTTCTCTATTATTGGAGAAAATGACGGAGGAGGCCAAAATCCAGAAGTCTCGCCCCCATGAAACTACCTTTTTCACGGCTACAGGTATAAGCCAAGTTGGGATTTGGACAAGTAGAAATTGCAGTGACAGCTGCCCATATTAAACATCAGCTGCCTCCATGTCTGATTTTTCATTAGCCAGGATTAGGAAACAAAATGAAGGGAGGGATTCTCTGGGACCACTAGCCAGTGGTGGGAATGGCGATATCCCAGTGAATCGGGCGTGAGGCCAAAATCGGAATTGACACCGCTGTGAGTTTCCCAACCCACTCTGCCAGCCCCAACTATTTTCCCACCCAGACCTGGCGGGAACATGATATCAACTCATTAAAGTTAATTTTAATATTATTGTCAGGCAGGAAGCACAATTCACCGCCCTCCTGAGATGCTCCAGTACCTCCCAGCTGGGAGTCCTGTTGGCATGAATTAGTACAATTCCTCAGAAATGGGGACCTGGTGGCTTGGGTTCAAAGGGAGGGGCAAGGGGGTGAGTACCCTCCCCACACTTGCCTCCATGGTGCCGAGAGTGGTCCTTCAGGGGAGATGGGGGTCAGGGGGTTTGGGCTGAGTTAGAGTGGTTCAGGTCAGGAGTCTTGTCTAAGATAGGAGTCAGTTGGCTGATTTTCTCATCTGCAGCCTTTAAACCATTTAACCTGTCTCCCAGCATGTCAAAATTAAATATCTGTGAGATGAGGGTACACGTCACCCCTTTAATGTGATGGAAACCTTTAAAGTAACTTTTTTAGAGTCACTTTTGTTGCCCTTTAAGTGTGTTAAGCTGCTGTGCAACCTTAGAGTCTAAAAGCTTTGAACTGCATTGTTTACATTCAATTTCAGTGCCAATTGCCTTTTAAAGCCTCTTGATTGACAGGTCCAGGCAATTTCAAAGGAAGATTTTCTATTGTTTATTTATACAGCTCTACAGGGGTCCCTTAACTATGAAGTGTTTCCTCTTTTGATCTGGTGTTCTTTCCTACAATTTTATAAAGCGGTTGACTCACTGTGCTAAAGAGCTTCCTAGAAAGACCAGGTGTGAAGGCAACACTCAAGACACTCGTCCCTGAAGTAGCTTTTTTAAAAATAAAGTCTACAATAGACACTTAGGAATGTATTTTACTTTATCTCAACAGGGGTCCTGAAGTCTTCCCATGGTGGATATTGACTGAATTAGCATTCGGGATATAACGGCAATGAGTGGTAGTTGTGAGCATAAGTTGGCATGAGTCGGTGTTAAATGGCATCGTGGTTATAAAAAGCCAGGGAAATATGAGTAGCGAGATATAGGTTGGCTTGGAGTGTATGGGAGGCCATGAGAGCATGGGTAGAGGGACAGTTTGGCATTCAGTGCATGAGGGAACCAGGGATTGGTTTGAAGGATATAGGTTGGCATGGAAGGTATGAGGGGCCATGGGGGTGGCTAGAGGGCATAACATAGTATAGGTTGGCATGGATGGGGAATGGGGAGTGCGTAGGGGAATGGTGGCTGGGGAGCTTTTATTTGTGTTATTGCTTTAAAACAATATTGGACAAAGTGCTAGCATGCTAAACATGCCTCTGACCAACCCATCTCCGCACCTGGAAGCCTCCGTAATGTTTCCGGGGTTGCCCGCAAGAACTCCCATTCTCATCCACCCTTCCCAGGCCAAAAATCCAACCTTTTGGGCGTTTTCTCCAGGGTTAGGTTTGAGAAACCAAGAATTGTCCCAACTCCACGATCTCAACCCTGGAGCCAATAATTGAAGGTTTGGCATCAGTTTGTCATGGAATGAGTGGCAGAAATCAAAGTAAACTTGCCAGATTTGTTCAGGCAAGTAATACTAGGTCTTAATTCCCAGTTGTCAGTTTCAACAAATCCAGAAAGTTTACTTTAGAATTGCGTTGGCTGTACAAGGCACACATTCAGCATCAATAATAATAATATTTAATGTCACAAGTAGGTTTACATTAACACTGCAATGAAGTTACTGTGAAAAGTCCCTGGTCGCCACCATCTGTGGGCTGTTTAGCACGTGGCTAAATCGCTGGCTTTGAAAGCAGACCAAGGCAGGCCAGCAGCACGGTTCAATTCCCATAATAGCCTCCACGAACAGGCGCCGGAATGTGGTGACTAGGGGCTTTTCACAGTAACTTCATTGAAGCCTACTTGTGACAATAAGCGATTTTCATTTCATTTCATTTTATTTCATCTGGCGCCTGTTTGGGTACACAGAGGGAGTATTCAGAATGTCGAATTCACCTAACAGCACGTTTCGGGTCTTGTGGGAGGAAACCGGAGCACCCAGAAGAAACCCACGCAGACACAGGGAGAACGTGCAGACTCCACACAAACAGTGACCCAAGCCTGGATTCAAACCTGGGACCTGGAGCTGTGAAGCAACAGTGCTAACCACTGTGCTACCGTGCCGTCCCAATGGGACTGGCTTAGAGAAAAACCAATCAAAGAACCAATGCCGATATTAGTCCAGCAGAACTATCCCTCAAAATCATATGTTTACATCACCAGTGTCTTCTTAGTTAACTAGTTCAATGCATTCTATGTTGTGCTATTGAGACACACAGAGCAGAATTGGTTCCCACCACATGTTGTGTTAACTGACCTCAGGTCAGTTTGCGCTGTTGTTTGATGTTCATTGATAACCTCTGGTGGTGAATGTGTGTGTGTATGTGTTATCCATTGTCCGATAGCCATATAGTCTCGGGTCATAAATGACGCAGAGTCTCGCTGGCAAGATACCAGTAGGCAGCTCTTCGGGGAAAAAATGGAATTGGCGTCTTCTGATGCTCCAGTCCCCTGTTGACAGTGGCATCGCCATATACGCACATGCCGACGGGAGGGAGAAAATCCACCAGAGGTCCCCATCAGAAGCCCCCATCAGAACCCCCAATAGACCCCCCCCCCACACCAGAGGCCCCCACCAGAGGCGTCCGCCAGAGACACCCATCAGACGATTCCGATGCTCCAGTTCCCTGCGGCAGCGGCATCAAAGTTTGCGCTTGTGCCATTGGAAGGAAGCAAATAAGTCAAAATGATCTAGAGCAATCTTATTAAAAGGCTGGGCAGGGGATTCTCCACACCTCTATGCTTCTCACGCGGGCACGGATTGGTACAGATATTTCTCCGCGTGGCACTGACACAGTGGACCTCCCTGTCGGCCAAGCTAGTATGTATTTAAGATAGATGCCCGCTAGGCCATCGGAAGGCCCTCTCCCTCCCACTGTCCAAATCCTGCCCATGCACCCCCAGCCTTCTTAGCAGACACCCTAACAGGTCCCACATCAGAACCGCCACCAGAGACACACGCAAACAGACTCCCCCAACAGAGACCTGTCGACCTGAGACCCCTCTCAGAACCCCAACAGACCCTCCCACCCAAGACCCCACCAGATGCACCCCACCAGACCCCCCATCAGACCCCTCCACCAGAGACCCTTACACCTGCTGCCTCAGACAGATTGTAAAATTTAAGTTGGAGTGGTTGATTACAATGAATAGAAGAAACACAGTGAACTACTTGAGCTGTAACCCGTCAGCCTCCTGTACATATTCTAACTGCCATGTAATTTCCCTCTGGATCAATATAGTCAAGTTTAATCAGTCACTTTTAAGCTTTTTCTAGCTGCTCCATGGAAATAACTCACTTTGTTACTCTGCACAAAGCTCGATGTGCAAATATCATGATGGCAGCACATTTTGTCATCTGTCAGTGTTTAAATCTGCTGAATTGTTTCTGTGTGTGAGCCACCTACCAAATGCTTTATTTACCTCCTTAAACTTTCCAGTCTCCAGTGATGAACTAGATCTACAATCTATAGTAAGTAGCCACTGTGTGTTTATTGAAAGTGACAGCTCTCCCACCAACTGTTGTGTGCCTGCGTATATTTTATTATGAAAGTGGCAGGATGAATGACTAAGCACAAGGTTAATTTCTCGTGTGCAAGTAATGTTCTTTTTGTATCATAACTGATGAGATTTTGGAAAGCTTTGACATTTTATCAGCGCACCAGCTGCTCCATTACAGCGTCTCTTATTATTCAAGGCAACTTGGCGAATCAGCTACTGTCATTTCTTCCTCTCTCTCCATCTCTATTAGGAAACTATTGGAATGCTGCCTCATTCAATACACCTTCTTCCTATCTTCACTTCTCAACTTTCCATGGAGAGACCAGTGCTGACATCTCATTTTACTTCAAGACCTCAGTTCCTTACGGAGTGTTCCTTGAAAACTTGGGCAACACGGACTTTATAAGGCTTGAGCTGAAATGTAAGTTGGCCTGCAAAAGAGCAGATCCCTTTTGATTCTCTAGGTTACATTTAGATATCATTTCTAACTATTTGCCATTAACATTTCTGGAAATCGAAATTATACTGAATAAGATATGCAAGTATGAAAAAACAATTTAAACACACTGGTGTCCATATAAATGGCTGCCATATCACATTGACCGGTTGTACTAAAATCCTGGAGTTAATGGGAGTCAATTGTTGTGTTCTCAAAAACTATTGTGTAAGCATGCAGTGAAATCACCCTTATGATACTGCATCTGATTTTGTTCAGTGCAATGACACCACCTTGAGGAAATAGCCTGCCACCACTTTGTCTTACCACAAGTTGCAGCATAACTGCACCAGAGCTTTCCAACCTGATTTTTAAATATTTTAGTGTTGACTGAAGAACAAACCCATCAGTCCAATCATATTTTTTAAAAGCTGTACTTGATATTTTCTTGTAGAGTTGGCAGCATATTGCACCATCTCTCGTTCCATGGTTATTCTCAGACCAACCCGCCTCAGTTTGCAGGATAACAACAATGCTCTAATTGTGAAAGGTTTAAGATCCATGATTAAATTGTGTGACACAAAGGGAAGTTGCACAATTTAATCAGTTTGTAAAATCTTCTTGCGGGAGGAGCCGTGTGATAAATTCCAACAAGCAAGGGAATTGTGTCCTGTCCATTAATCATGATGTTCTCATATGTAAGCTAAGCAGCCGAGATTAAAAGAAGAGTCGACAGAGATTCAAGATTATTCACTCACAACCTTTTACAAACATGGGTAAATATAGAAAAGCTAATTATTTTTACACACTGCTGGTCAGCCATCAGCAACATGAAACATCAAAGCCCCCAGAGCAGATTTTAATTCACACAGGCTTTCCGTTTATCAATTTATTGACAGAATACCATTAATCAAATAACAATTTGTCCGTTTTATTTCAAGTTCCTTTAAAATATTTCACCAGGAAAATCTTTTGTTCAAAAAAATTGCCACGGTTGGCACACATCATATCAAGGCTGGAGTTTTTCAAATGACAGAAAATTAAATAAGAAATGGCATTAATTAAGTGATACCTTATTTTCATGTTTACGACTCATTGGACTGAATGTTAAATTACCAAAATGCTCGGGCGGCATGTGGCGCAGTTATTAGCACTGGGACTGCGGCGCTGTGGACCCGGGTTGGAATCCCGGCCCTGGGTCACTGTCCTTGTGGAGTTTGCACATTCACTCAAACAAACTAAAGATATGCAGATTAGGTGGATTGGCCATGCTAAATTGCCCCTTAATTGGAAAAACAAAATAATTGGGTACTCTAAATTTATTTTAAAAGAAATTACCAAAATGCTGGGAGCCAGGGTAAGGGGGTAGTGGCAGTGTGGGTCCAATATTGTATGTCAGTGGTTCACTGGCCCAGCCATTGCATTTCTTGGTTTTCCGACCATTTATCTTAAACAGGTATGAGGATAAGCTGCTTTTATCAATTTCAACCTCTGTGTTTAAAGGGACATTCCAAACATGAAGTTCAATGGATTTTGGAGTTGGGAGCAGAACAGAGTGAATTGGCAGAATGGAATGCATATGTTCAAAGACTGCAACCTGTTGTCTCCCTGGGTGTGAGGCTGGGAGGAAGGAGCCTGCCACTGAAACAAAGGAATTGTGGTTTGAGATTTCCCATGTGATCAGCAATGAAACATGGGGCTTGATTCTCCGTTTTTGGGACTATGTCCCAAGCCGTCATAAAAACTGTGGCCTTTCACGCCAGAATTGGCGTGAAAAGGCCACTTATTCATAGCCTTGCAGGGGGCCAGCAGGGACCCGCAGGGAAGCTCGCAGCTTTAGCTGCAAATATGGGCCCCCGTACGTCCGGGTCAGAGGCCGCGCATGTGCACAGCAGCGGCCTCCAGCGGCCACGTCATGCTCCATGGCAGACTCAGATCGCGGAGCTGGACTTCCCAAATAGTGCCCCCAATTGGCCATATGCCCAACCCTGACCACCCGTCCAAAAATACCCCGGGCCCGTATAAGATCCCCCTGCCCTCTGATCGGCCCGTCCCAGACCATGGTGGCCGCAGACTGAGTCCACAGCCGCCTCGTGAGTATCCCGAACGGCAGGACCATGAGTGTCCACACCGTCGGGACTTTGGCCGGTCAGGGGCGGGGAATGGTGGATAGGGCTTCCAGCAATGGCCGCAGGTAGGGGATACGTGGCGTGGTGTACTCTGCGAGTACGGCACTTTTCGGGGCCCAGAGAATCAGGGAACCGGCACCGGACCCGATTCCATGCGCGGAAGTGGATTCTCCGCCCCGGCGCCAGACGTGATTTCGGCGTCGGGGTGCGGAGAATCCAACCCCTGGTGCCATATGCTTGTGGCTTCAGTGTTGAAAGTGGTTTAATGACCCAGTCAAAGCCAAGAAAGGTGAGATCAGAGATGGTGCTGGACTTCCATGGAGTCTTGGCATGCCTTGCTGTTGGAGATGGGGGGTGAGAACTTCCCAGTTTACATGGTGACAGATTTAAATATCAGACATACATAACATGGCATCAAATGTTTGCTCATATTGACTTGATGTCACAGTCAGTGAACGCACATATTGATCACTCAAATCATTCTTATCTTGATAGTTCTAATTTATGTTTTTAATCTCCCAGAGGGTCTTCAGCGACCCGCAGGTGTCCAGCTCAGATACTCACACATCAGTGTAATTGATAAGACATTTGCGTTTTCACCTCATAACCTACATGTCACAAGTTAGCAAGAAAATGAGGTGGAGACAGGCAGATCAATGGAGAGCACAAGTCAGAGACCACGGGTTGCTCTGAACTTTGCTCAGCTGGATGGCAATGTAGTTCCTTTGGTTCCTTTAACAAACATGTTACTTCTATAGCAGCAAAGAAGGTGCATTGTACTGCCATGAATTCCAGCTGCATTGTATATGATTGCAAAGTGATTGGAGCAGTCCTTCTCAAGTATGAGAGCCATGATGTCGCAGGCTTTTGCGATGATGTCTTTATCCATGGGAGAAGTGGCTGCCTGCATGAAGCATCAAATGTGACAATCAAATCAGTGCATGCAGACCATCACCACAACGGGTTTTTTAAGATGGACGTCACCTTGAATGAGGTGAATGATAACTTAACCTTAACTGTTCATTGCACTGCTGATCTGCAGAAAAGTCTTCTTCAACTCATTGTGGACGGTGATCTATGGGAGGGATGATGGTAAGAAGGGACTTAAATCAAGGTGTTTACAATTCTCACAAATTACCTCCTCCCTTTACCCCCCAGACAACTTGTAGGAAGCCAGAGCATCCATTCATTCTGATTGACACCATATCAGAAAACGTGTACATAATTGCCAGCCCTGGAAAAAAAGCCAACAGTTACCAATTTTGTGCATTTTGGGGCTGCTGACTGTCAGATTCAGCAAATATCTCTTGCAAAACCCTGGAAGGATTCAGAGGCAAAGAGCTTGTGGACAGTGATGACTGTGACAAGCTGCAAATATTTGCCACCACCTGAATCAAGACCCTGAACCTTCTGAGACTGTCGTGGATTTAGGTTATTCCGGATCTGATAATATTCTATTACTAACCTATGCCTAGATTAACCTATGAAAAGAGATAAACCTGTTTTCCTACCAAGACTCAGAATAGATCTCACGAAGGGAGAATGCTTTTCCGGGCCTCAGACAGTTAAACAGGATTTCAGTTACTTTCTATAGGGAGAGTTCAGATTCATCACTCATAACTAAATCGATACCTCTTGAGGTCGTGGGTCCTAACAGGATTTCAGTTACTTTTTTTAGGGAGAGTTCAGATTCGTCACTCATAACTAAATCGATACCTCTTGAGGTCGTGGGTCCTATCGCCGACTTAGGCTTCCTAAATGAGTGTCTGGGCGATCAAGCTCGTGAGGTACCCTCAAGAACGACGCTTAGAGTGTAAACGGTAAAGAAGGCTTTATTAGACTAAGAACTATGCTTGAGCTGAGACATGTGCTGACTGCTGCACAGCCCATGAGGCAGCCCTTTATATATGGCTCACAGATGGGCAGAGCCAGAGGCGGAGTCCCCAGGGTTCCAAGCCCGGTCTTAAAGGGGACATCACCTTACATGATGATAAGGCAGTAACCGTTCATCACATTCACCCCCTGTTTAAAAAGAGTCCGGCGGGGGGGAAGTGCCATCATAGGTCCATCCGTCTCGGTGGCCGGATCGTCCTCATCGGCCCCCTCAATTCGGGCGGTGGTGCGGCGGGCACGGACGTCCCGGTTGAGGGCACATCCGGGAGCACAGCGGTCGGAGCTTCGGTCCGGGTCGGGGCGGGGGACTAGGCAGGGCCGGGGGTAGCGGTGCCAGCGCCGGCGGGGTGTGTAAGGGGAGACGCGGTAGGTGCCGCCGGAAGGGGGTATGTTGTAAGGGGCGCCGGGTCCTGCAGGGGAGTGGCGCGGGAAGGGGCGTCTGTGGTGGGGGATCCAGCGGGTGCCAGATCCCGGAGGGAAATCGTATCTTGCCTGCCGTGAGGGTACTCGACGTAGGCGTAACTGGGGTTGGCGTGGAGCAGTCGGACCTTTTCGACCAGGGGGTCCGTTTTATGGCTCCACGCATGCCTCCGGAGAAGAACAGGTCCCGGAGCCATCAGCCAAGGTGGAAGCGAGACCCCGGAGGCAGACTTCCTGGGGAAGACAAACAATCGGTTGTGAGGGGTCTCATTCGTGGCCGTGCAGAGGAGTGACCTAATGGAGTGTAGGGCATCGGGTAGGACCTCCTGCCAGCGGGTGGTTGGGAGACTTCTCGACCGCAGGGCCAGAAGGACAGCCTTCCACACTGTTGCATTCTCCCTCTCCACCTGCCCGTTTCCCCACGGGTTATAACTGGTAGTTCTGCTCGAAGCGATGCCTTTGCTGAGCAGATACTGACGCAGTTCATCGCTCATGAACGATGTACCCCGGTCGCTGTGGATATAAGCGGGGAAACCGAACAGGGTGAAGATGCTGTGCAGTGCCTTAATCACCGTGGCTGAGGTCATGTCGGGGCAGGGAATGGCGAATGGGAAAGGGGAGAACTCATCGATCACGGTGAGGAAATAGGCATAATGATTGGTGGATGGGAGAGGCCCCTTGAAGTCCATGCTCAGTCGCTCAAAGGGACCCGAGGCCTTCACGAGCCGAACCTTGTCTGGCCGGTAGAAGTGTGGTTTGCACTCCGCACAGACTTGGCAGGCCCTGACCATGGCCTTGACCTCCTTGGTTGAGTAAGGTAGGTTGCGGGTCTTGATAAAATTGACGAGCTGGGTAACCCGGGGTGGCAGAGGTCATTGTGGGTGGCTTGCAGGCGGTCCTCCTGCGCGTTGGCGCATGTGCCGCGGGACAGGGCATCTGGGGGCTCGTTGTGCTCCCCTGGACGATACTTGATATCGTACGTGTAGGTGGAGAGTTCGATCCTCCACCTCAAAATTTTATCGTTTTTTATTTTGCCCCGTTGCGTGTTATTGAACATATAGGCGACCGACCGTTGGTCGGTGACGAGGATGAACCTCCTACCGGCGAGGTAGTGTCTCCAGTGCCGCACAGCCTCCACAATGGCTTGTGCCTCCTTTTCGACTGCAGAGTGTCGAACCTCGGAGGCGGTGAGGGTTCGGGAGAAGAACGCTACTGGTCTGCCTTCCTGATTGAGGGTAGCAGCCAGGGCGATGTCTGATGCATCGCTCTCTACCTGGAAAGGGATGGTTTCGTCCACCGCGTGCATAGCGGCCTTGATGATGTCGGCCTTAATGCGGTTGAAGGTCAATTGAGCCTCAGCCGAGAGGGGAAAAATGGTGGTCTTTATGAGTGGGCGGGCTTTGTCCGCATACTTGGGGACCCACTGGGCGTAATAAGAGAAAAGCCCCAAGCACCGTTTGAGGGCCTTGAGGCTGCGGGGGAGATCGAGTTCCTTAAGGGGGCGCATACGGTCGGGGTCGGGACCTAGGACCCCGTCTTCCATGACATAGCCGAGGATGGCTGGGTGGGTGGTGTGGAAAACGCATTTGTCCTCGTTATAGGTCAGGTTAAGGGCTCGGGCGGTCTGGAGGAACTTTTCGAGGTTAGCGTCATGGTCCTGCTGGTCATGGCCGCAGATGGTGACATTGTCCAAGTACGGGTATGTAGCCCGCAAACCGTACTGGTCCACCATTTGGTCCATCGCCCTTTGAAAGACGGAGACCCCATTTGTGACACCGAAGGGGACCCTGAGGAAGTGGAAGAGCCGGCCGGCTGCTTTGAAGGCAGTATAGGGGCGGTCTTTTGGTCGGATGGGGAGCTGGTGATAGGCGGATTTGAGGTCGACCGTGGAAAAGACTCGGTATTGGGCGATCCGATTTACCATTTCCGCGATGCGAGGAAGGGGGTACGCATCAAGCTGTGTGAATCGGTTTATGGTCTGGTTATAATCCACGCCCATCCGTTTCTTCTCCCCGGACCGGACTACCACCACTTGCGCTCTCCAAGGGCTGTTGCTAGCCTCGATGACCCCCTCTCCCAGTAAGCGCTGGACCTCTGACTTGATAAAAGCCATATCTTGGGCACTGTAGCGCCGGCTCCTGGTGGCGACGGGCTTACAGTCGGGAGTGAGGTTCGCGAATAGCGAGGGGGGTGCGACTTTCAGTGTCGCAAGGCAGCACACCGTGAGGGGGGCAAGGGTCCGCCGAACTTCAGTGTCAGTCTTCGGTGGCTGCACTGGAAATCCAGTCCGAGCAGCAGGGGGGCACAGAGGTGAGGGAGGATATAAAATTTGAAACGGGTGTACTTGGCGCCTTGGATCGAGAGATCCGCAATACAGTACCCCTTGATTTGTACCGAGTGGGACCCAGATGTGAGGGCTATGGTTTGGGATGCGGGATGGGTGCGTAGGGAGCAGCGCCTTACCGTTTCAGGATGGATAAAGCTCTCCGTGCTCCAGGAGTCGAAGAGGCATGCAGTGTCACGCCCGTTGACCTGGACCTGCATCATAGAGGTCTGCAGGTGTTTTGGCCGAGTTTGGTCGAGGGTGATCGCACCCACTCGCGGGTAGTCGGAGTCCTCAGCCGAGTCGGACTCGTAAAATGGCCGCCGCCGTCGGTCGCACGTGTCGGGTCGAGAAGATGGCCACCGACAAGATGGCCGCTCCCATGAGTCACACGAGGCTGATGACGCGTCAGAAGGGGGCGTGTCGGGTCGGTGTGCAGCAGCATGGCGAGGCCTGCGGGCCTGAGAGCCTGATTTTCTTTGTTTTTATGGCCCCTGGGTCTGGCCAGGCAGACCCTCGCAAAATGCCCTTTCTTCCCGCAGTCGCTGCAGATCGCGGAGCGGGATGGGCAGCGTGGGCGTGGGTGCTGGCCCTGCCCGCAGAAGTAGCACGGTGTGCCCCCATGGTGAGCAGGTCGCTGCGTGGCACAGGCCTGTAATACGGCTGAGTCTGAGGAAGTCCGGGGGGGGGGCTCGCAGAGTCCGCGTGGTAAGTACCCAAGTTATGTCGGGCCACCTCCAGCGAGGAGGCGAGCGCTAGCGTGTCCTGGAGGTCTTTTGCCCCGTTTTCGAGCAGCTGCTGCCGGATGTAGGTCGAGCGGATGCCGGACACGAAAGCGTCTCTGATCTGCAGGTTCATATGGACTTCCCCTGTCACATCCTGATGGTCACAGTCCCTGGCAAGCGCGGTGAGTTTCTCGACGAATTCGTCGAGCGAATGCCCCGAGCGCTGCCGGCAGGTAGTGAGCAGATGCCTGGCATGTACCTCGATGATGGGTTTGATGAACCACTTGCAGAGTAACGCGACCGACTCTTCATAAGTCGTCACCTTTTCGAGCGTGGCGGAGATTCTGTGACTCACCCGGGTGTGGAGTAGACGCAGCTTGCGTGGCCCCAGGATGGGAATCTCTGCGGAGTCCAGGTAGACCTCGAAGCACTGCAGCCAGTATTTAAAAATTTCCTTCGCCTCCGGTGTCTGTGCTTCCAGATTGAGCTTCTCTGGTTTTAGGCCTGCGTCCATCCTGAATCTAGTTCAGTCTAATAAGTTGAGGTACCCTCAATAACGACGCTTAGAGTGTAAATGGTAAAGAAGGCTTTATTAGACTAAGAACTATGCTAGAGCTGAGACATGTGCTGACTGCTGCGCAGCCCATGAGGCAGCCCTTTATATATGGCTCACAGATGGGCGGAGCCAGAGGCGGAGTCCCCAGGGTTCCAAGCCCGGTCTTAAAGGGGACATCACCTTACATGATGATAAGGCAGTAACCGTTCATCACACCTCGAGATTAATTTTCACACAGTATGATTTTAATTAAAGTATCTTTATTGTGAAAATACTACCAATAGATACATACTGAATTGCAGAGTTAAAGTATAAGTGGACTAAACAGTCATTCTAGTTATCTACCAACATACTAACTTCTCTCAATCGAATGCGATATCTAAACATGGAAAAATCCTTAAAGCATCTCTATCAGTTTCTTTGTACATTTCTAAGAAGTTATTGCAAAACCATACTTACAACAGGTTTTGTCCGACGAGACAAGCTTCCTAAGAACAGAACTGACTCTCGCCCTAATAGGGGGGTCAGAATCAGAGTGTTATAACCTGCCTACTTACCATTGGCTGGGGACTAATGACTATCCCACAATCCTATGGGAGTATGAGCTTCCCAATGAGGGGGGCGGAGAAACCACTAGTAAACTCCTAGTATAAATAAAGCTGGCCAGTTCAGGAACCAGCAGGAAGGAGTATGTAGCAAGGGAAGTTACTGCTACTGTTATGTATATATGTTATAGTAAATAAATGTTATTACTTTGTATCCTTAAAACTCGTGCTGGATTCTTCGTGGCCCTTACAAAACTGGCGACGAAGTTAAAGTGAATAGCTGTCTACACTGCTGAAGCCACCTCCCTGGATTTTTGTTGGATACAGGTTGGAAGTTGTTTTCTATTATACCATGCCTCTGTACGGACGTTTGGATGCTTTTGATGCTGCGCTGGAAAGCTGGAACCAGTACACACAACGGATGCGTTACTATTTCCGGGCAAACAATATCACCGAAAACGAGCGCCAGGTGGTCATATTGCTCACCGCCTGCGGCCCGCATACGTTTGGGGTGATTAGGAGCCTTACGTACCCAGCTGCGCTGGACACCAAAACGTTTGATGAACTTGTGAATATAGTGGGGCAACATCTTAACCCAACCCCATCCGCGATAGTCCAGCGTTACCGGTTTAATACCGCTGAGAGGACCCCTGGAGAATCCCTTGCTGATTTTCTATCCAGGCGACGCAGGATTGCGGAGTACTGTGACTATGGTGAGACCTTGTCAGAAATGTTACGCGACCGTTTGGTTTGCGGTATTAACAATGTGGCCACCCAGAGAAAGTTGTTAGCGGAGCCAACATTGACTTTTCAACACGCCATTCAAATAGTATTGTCCCAAGAGAGCGCAGAGCGAGGAGTACAGGAGCTACAGGGAATGGAAGTGCATGCCTTGGGGCGCAACCCCTTCCGTCCGAAAACGTCCCCCCGCACTCCTGCGGTACCTTGGGCGAGGCAACGTCCGGACCGACACCAGTGGCCGTCGGACATTCCTCCCCGAAGGGAGCCTTCTCCAGAGCCAATGGATGAGGAGCCATGTCCGTGTCAGACTTGTAGGTGCCGACCCCGTCGCGGACGGCGGTCCTGGGGGCGCCAGAGGCGCCGTCGTTCCGACCGAAACTGGGACCAGCCAAGGGGCCGTAACTGGGACCAGCCCAGAGGCCGTACCTTCCATGTGGATGAACCTGCGGCGACTACTCCTGAGGACGTAGAGACGGAGGACGACTGCCTGCAGCTGCATTGTGTGGCAGCTCCCCGTGTGGCCCCCATTAAGGTGACAGTACGGGTTAATGGCCACCCGCTTGAGATGGAGTTGGATACTGGCGCAGCGGTCTCCGTGACCGCCCAGAGGACATTCGATCGCATCAAGCAGGGTATACAGACCCTTACATTAACCGACTCACAGGCCAGGTTGGCCACCTACACGGGGGAACCACTGGACATTGCAGGAACTACAATGACCCCTGTTGTCAATGGACGCCAGGAGGGGCGTTTCCCACTTATCGTGGTGCGCGGCCATGGGCCCAGCCTGTTGGGTCGGGACTGGTTGCGCCATTTGCGGTTGCAATGGCAGCACATCCTCCAAACAGTTTCTGAAGGGTTGACTGAGGTGCTAGGACGATACCCAGATGTATTCCAGCCTGGTTTGGGGAAAATAAAAGGGGCCGTAGCCCGTATCCAAGTTGAACCAGGAGCCACGCCGCGCTATTTCCAGGCGCGCCCAGTGCCTTACTCATTGCTCGAGAAGGTAGAAGTGGAGCTCACTCGTTTGGAGAGTTTGGGTATTATCAGGCCCGTCCGTTTTGCTGACTGGGCAGCACCAATTGTACCTGTAATGAAGCCAGATGCCACAGTTCGCTTGTGATGCGACTATAAACTTACAGTGAATACGGTTTCCCGACTTGACCGATATCCAGTGCCTCGCATAGAGGATATCTACGCGAAACTTGCAGGTGGACTCTCGTTCACAAAATTAGATATGAGTCACGCCTACCTGCAGTTGGAGCTGGACCCTGCCTCCCGACCATATGTAATGATTAATACACACCGGGGCCTGTATGAATATACACGGTTGCCCTTTGGAGTATCCTCTGCCTGCGCAATTTTTCAACATGTTATGGAGGGCATTTTGAGAGGTTTACCACGTGTGGCTGTCTACCTAGATGACGTTTTGATTACAGGGACGTCGGGTCAGGAACATTTGGAAAATCTGGAGGCTGTCCTTAGACGCCTTTCGGAGGCTGGAGTCCGTTTACGTCGCACAAAGTGCGTATTTCAGGCAAAGGAAGTAGTCTACCTAGGTTATCGTGTGGACCGCGAAGGTCGGCACCCCGTCGCAGAGAAGGTGCGTGCAATTCAACATGCCCCCGCCCCGACTGACACTTCGCATCTTCGTTCTTTTCTCGGTCTCGTAAACTATTACGGGAAGTTCCTCCCCAATCTGGCAACTATGCTGGCCCCTTTGCACCTTCTGCTAAAGAAAAATCACACCTGGGTTTGGGGGTCAGCCGCAAGAAACCGCTTTCCGGCGGGTAAAACAACAATTGTCGTTGTCTGGGTTACTAACCCACTATGATCCTGGAAAGCCTTTGCTCGTCACATGTGATGCATCCCCGTATGGCATTGGGGCCGTCCTGTCCCACAAGGTGGAGAACGGGGCCGAACGACCGATAGCTTTCGCCTCCCGCACATTGACTGCAGCGGAGAAAAAGTACGCGCAGATCGAGAAGGAGGGCCTGGAAGTGGTTTTTGCGGTGAAACGCTTCCACCAGTACGTGTACGGCCGCCATTTCACTATCGTGACTGATCATAAGCCCCTGTTGGGACTTTTCAGAGAGGATAAGCCAATACCGCCCATTGCTTCTGCACGGATCCAGCGCTGGGCTTTGTTGCTTGCTGCATACGAGTATTCTCTGGAGCACAAACCAGGTACGCAGATAGCAAATGCCGACGCACTGAGCCGATTGCCTTTATCAACCGGCCCCATGTCGACCCCCACAACCGGTGAGGTGGTTGCAACCCTAGATTTTATGGACACCTTGCCTGTCATGGCATCACAGATCCGTGAGTGGACCCAGACGGAGCCAGTCCTGTCAAAGGTTCGGCACATAGTCCTGTATGGTGGGCAGCATAGACAGCCCCCAGGCGAGTTGCGGGCATTTTCCTCCAAGCTGTCAGAATTCAGCGTGGACGACGGCATCCGCTTGTGGGGGACGCAAGTGATTGTCCCGGAAAAAGGCCAGGAGCTGATACTATCAGACTTGCACAATGGGCATCCAGGCGTGACCAAAATGAAAATGTTGGCCCGGAGTTATGTCTAGTGGCCAGGCCTCGACACCGACATTGAGAAGGTGGCCCAAAACTGCTCCATTTGCCAGGAGCATCAGAAGCTTCCACCGGCCGCGCCCCTACATCACTGGGAATGGCCAGGGCGGCCTTGGGCATGCTTGCATGCAGATTCCGCAGGCCCTTTTCAAGGATCCATGTTCCTTCTACTAATTGACGCCCAGTCCAAATGGCTAGAGGTGCATAAGATGCAGGGGACAACGTCCTGCGCAACAATTGAAAAGATGCGTTTATCGTTTAGTACGCATGGCCTCCCCAAGGTGCTGGTCACGGATAACGGCACTCCATTCACGAGTGAGGAGTTTGCGAGGTTCACGAAAATGAACGGCATACGCCATATCTGCACTGCACCTTACCACCCGGCTTCAAATGGGTTGGCAGAGCGCGCAGTGCAGACATTCAAAAGAGGCCTAAAGAAGCAGTCTTCCGGATCAATGGACACGAGACTGGCTCGCTTTTTGTTTACATACAGGACCACCCCCCATGCAGTGACTGGGGAAGCTCCCGCAGAACTCCTAATGGGCCGGAGACTTCGCACCCGCCTTAGTATGGTTTTCCCGGACATTGGCGCAAAAGTACGCCGCACACAAGAACGGCAGGGACAGGGATTTTCTCGGCATCGGCCGATTCGGCAGTTTGCGCCCGGTGACCCAGTGTTCGTTCGGAATTTTGCTGGTGGTGCCCAATGGGTTCCTGGTGTAATCTTTCGCCAAACGGGCCCTATATCTTACCAAGTGCAAGCCCACGGTCGTCTCCAGCGAAAACATGTAGACCACGTTCGGTCCAGAAGACCATCCCCTCAAAAGATTCCCCGCCCCCGGACCTCATTTCAACAGCCGCAGAGACCAGAGACAAGGGAAGGTAGTCCTCACAATCTTCCACTGGTGCCTCACTCGAAGCCTGCGCAGGTCATTACGGGACCGAATGGAGATAGAGACGCTGACATGACGGAGGCAGCAGACTCTGACTCTGAGATGGAGACACAGGATGCATCAGAGGGGGAATCCTCGGGTGCACGGGCCGTGGATGTACAACCGCGCCGTTCATCACGGAAGCACCGGTCTCCGTCTCGTTACACGCCGCCTGATCCAGTGCCGCGTGCAAATGGTGTCCGGCCTGCGGCCAAACGAGTCCGACGCCCTCCTTCGCCAGGGTCTTCGGTGGATTCCTTGGACTTTGGGGGGGAGGGATGTTATAACCTGCCTACTTATCATTGGCTGGGGACTAATGACTATCCCACAATCCTGTGGGAGTATGAGCTTCCCCAATGAGGGGGGCGGAGAAACCACTAGTAAACTCCTAGTATAAATAAAGCTGGCCAGTTCAGGAACCAGCAGGAAGGAGTATGTAGGAAGGGAAGTTACTGCTACTGTTATGTATATATGTTATAGTAAATAAATGTTATTACTTTGTATCCTTAAAACTCGTGCTGGATTCTTCGTGGCCCTTACAAAACAGAGAGAGATCCTTCTGCCAAAATGCCTTCTCTTTTTATACATTAATCCTGCTTATCGTTTCAGGAAGGCATTTGTTACCTTGGCATTTATCGTTGGTTAATTATCTATAGCCAAATGGCCAATTGGATGTACTATCCCTGATAGATCTTTTAATAGTTGTAGTATCTGTGTAATTGTCCAGGGTTCTAAGATATATTGGCAAAGGAGGCACTGGTTGGTGCCTGCCTCTTGTCAGGGTGGCATCCTTCCAGATATCAAAACAGACACTTATGTGAAGGCCTTATTGTAAGTGTCCAAAGGTATAGTTTGAGAAAGATTTGTGTATCTATTTATCTGGAGAATTCCCTGTTCTTATATTTTGAATACTTCTAGGGAGGGGAGTTCGTCTCAAAGGATTTATGGTCTATCAAAGAAGAGCCTTTAATTGAGTGGTTTTATTCCATCTTGAATTAGAATGCTGTTTGTATTACGGCCTTATTTTTAATCCGAATTCTGCGGTGAACGTGATATCCATCACAAGACATCAGCATTGCAACATGTCAAGAAAGCTCTGTGCCTGTGCTCCTTATGTGGCAGGTATTGCCTCCTGCCAGTTGTACCTCTCTGCTGACCCCATCTACAGTGGAGCTACAGACTTGTGAGGAGCAAGCTGTTTCTGCCCCTGCTGCTGGTTCTCCTGCTGGTGCTTGTCCTGCTGCCCCTACTGCTGCTGGTGCTGCTGCTAATGGCCACCTTGGTCTTTATCCGAAGCCCAAAGTAAAACAGCACAAGCAGCACCCATGTTTCTAGGGTAGATCAGGGGGCGGGATTCTCCGACCCCCCCGCCGGATCGGAGAATTGCCGGGGGCTGGCGTGAATCCCGCTCCCGCTGGTTGCCAAATTCTCCGGCACCGGATATTCGGCGGGGGCGGGAATCGTGGCGCACCGGTCGGCGACCACCCCCACCCCCCCCCCCCCCCCCCACCCCCCCCGCAGCGATTCTCCGGCCCGCAATGGGCCGAAGTCCCGCTGCTGGAATGCCTGTCCCGCCGGTGAGGATCAAACCACCTCTCTTCCCAGCGGGACTAGGCAGCGCAGGCGGGCTCCGGGGTCCTGGGGGGGGCGCGGGGCGATCTGGCCCCGGGGGTGCCCCCGCGGTGGCCTGGCCCGCGATTGGGGCCCACCGATCCGCGGGTGGGCCTGTGCCATGGGGACACTCTTTTCCCTCCACCTCGGCCACAGTCTTCACCATGGCTGACGCGGAAGGGGCACACCCCTCTTAGAACTGACGCTCCCGCGCATGTGCGGACTTCCGCCGCCCGGCGAAGTCCTTTCAGCCCCGGCTGGCATGGCGCCAAAGACCTTAACCGCCGGCTGGCAGCGCGCCAACCACTCCGGCGCGGGGCTAGCCCCTCAAAGTGAGGGCTTGGCCCTTAAAGGTGCAGAGAAATCCGCACCTTTGGGGCGGCCCGACGCCGGAGTGGTTCCCGCCACTCCATCCCGCCGGGACCCCCCGTCCCGCCGGGTAGGGGAGAATCCCGGCCCAGAGCTCCAAAGCGCAGGGTCCCGGTGGCGAGGAATGGCGTGAACCACTCCAGCGTCGGGCTGCCCCAAAGGTGCGGAATCCTCCGCACCTTCAGGGTCTAGGCCCGCCCCGGAGTGGTTTGCATCCCGCCGGCCGGCGGGGAAGGGGCTTGGCGCCACGCCAATCAGCGCCGAAGGGCCTCTGCCGGCCGGCATGAGTTGGCACATGCCCGGGAGCACCAGCGTGTGCTGGCATCATCCCGGCGCATGCACGGGAGGGTTCATCTCTGCATCGGCCATGGCGGAGGACCACACCGGCCGATGTGGAGGAATAGAGTGCCCCCACGGCACAGGCTCGCCCGCGGATCGGTGGGTCCCGATCGCGGGCCAGGCCACCGTCGGGACACTTCCCAGGGCCTGATCCCCCCGCGCCCCCCCAAGAACCCCGGAGGCCGCCCACGGAGCTGGGTCCCGCCGGTGGGGACCTACCTTGATTTACGCGGGCGGGACTTCGGCCCATCGCGGCCCGGAGAATTCGGGTGGCCCCGGGGCCCATTGAGACGCGCTGGTCCCCGCCATTCTCCGAGGCGGTCGGCGCGATTCACGCCGGGGCGATTTTTGGGGGGCCGGAGAATTCGGAGGACGGCGGAGGCGGGATTCACGCTGACCCTGGCGATTCTACGACCTGGTGGGGAGTCGGAGAATCCCGCCCCAGATGTCAGATGTTCAAACCTCCAAAGTTGTCAAAGTAACATCTCAGCAAAGGTACTGTGAACAAAGCCTTTCACACAAGCAGGCAAGGAAGTAGCGAGTTGTGAGGTTTCCATACTAAGTGCCGTATTTCCACATCTTCAGTCTCCTCAATTGCCTCTGTATTCTTGTATTATATTCGCTTGGCAAGTTTCAAGAAGTCTGGGAAACCCATGGACCCACCAGTTACAGTGCTAAAGCTTTGTTCGTATTGATTTAATGCACTGATTTCTGACCCACCACTTCCTAGGGGTTTGCTCATATGTAGCTGAATGCATTGTAGTTAAATGAATAAGTTGACGGTTTGAAACCAGCTTCCCAATATGCTGTCAATTTCCCTAGTTTTAACCCCTCCGCTACCCCCTATTCCAAAACTTATGCATTCTTGCACATTAAAATTCAGCCCATTATTTCAAATAATAATTTAAAATCTAAACTTCCTCGTATCCAATTCGGGCAGACACTGAGAAAACTAATGGCTGGAATGTTCCAGTCCCGCCATGGAGGGACCCACCGCGGGAGATCCAGCCAACAATCCATTGATTTTTGGCGGGAACGGATGATCCCAGTGGTGGGAGGGGTCAGAGAATCCCATACAATGGGCGAGATTCTCCACTCCCGCGCCGGTTGGGAGAATCACCTGAGCTGCCAAAAGTTCCCGGGACGCCGGTCCAACGCCCTCCCGCGATTTTCCCAAACGGCGGGAACGGCCCGGTCGAGTTCCGCAGGCCGGAGAATCGCCGGAGACACCCAAAATGGTGATTCTCCAGCACCCCCGCTATTCTCAGGCCCGGATGGTCCGAGCGGCCAGGCCAAACCGGTGCGTTCCCCCCGGCGCTGTCCACACCTGGTCGCTGCCGTCAGGAACAGCGCGCGAATGCTGGGGGGGGGGGGGGCGGCCTGCGGGGGGGCGAGGGGAGATCCTGCACCGGGGGGTACCTCAAATGTGGGGTGGCCCGCGATCGGTGCCCACCGATCGTCGGGCCGTCCTCTCTGAAGGAGGACCTCCTTCCTTCCGCGGCCCTGCAAGATCCGTCCGCCAACTTCTTGCAGGGCGGACTTAGAGAGGACGGCAACCACGCATGCGCGGGTTGGCGCCGGCCAACCCGCCCATGCGCGGATGACGCCAGTTATGCGGCGCCGGCCGCGTCATCTATGCGCCGCCACCTTTACGCGGGCGACAAGGCCTGGCGCGTGTAGATGACGCGGCCCCGATCCTAGCCCACTGTCAGGGCCTGAATCAGTCGGGATCGGGGCCGTTTTGCGCCGTCGTGAACCTCGACGGCGTTCACGACGGCGCGGCCACTTCGGCGCGGGAGTGGAGAATCCCGCCCAATGTGTTTTCTTTTTAGCTTTAAATGAATAAGGAGCAACATTTTCCAGTCCCGACACTGGCAGGCATCGTCACAGACGAGATGGAAAATTGGCTCTCCAAATTTTCCCAAATCGCCCGCGACGATGCCCACTCGTGTTGGGGCTGGAAAATCTTGCCCCAAATTCACAATAAAACAAGAGAATTGTAATCATACCAGTTCTCACATCAATTGAAAAAACATGGGCTGGATTCTCCGGTCGCCGACACCGATAACGCATTCGGCGAATGACCGGAGAATCCAAGTTGACGACAGAATCGGGGGCGGCACCACTATTGCAATGCTCCGCCCCCGACCGGCCGAGTTCCTGATGGTATGAGTCTCTTATGGTCTCAACCGTCGGGAACTCGGTGTGGCGACTGTGGACTCAGTCCAGCGCCGCCACAGTCGGGGGAGGGCTGATCGACGGGCAGGGGGCGACATTATTCAGGGTTGGGGGCACTGTTAGGGGTGGTCCGGGGCACGCGAGCCGGCCGAAGGAGGGGGGGGGACCTAATTTGTGGGCCGGGTCCGCGAGCGGCCGCCGCCGTGCGCATGCGCGGCCATGGACCCGGCAATTCTCCGGGGCGTATCGGCAGCTAGAGCCGGATGGTCTACGCTGCCGTCCTGCTGGCTCCCAGCAAAACGGGGAATCGGTGGCCGTTTTGTGCCAGTCTTTCTGCTGCAAAACGTCACCGTTCCGACGCCGGCGTGGGGACATGGCCCCAGAATCGGAGAATCCAGCCCCATATTCTTCACCATACCCTTCCCTAAAATCTATGATAGAAATTAGAAATATATACACAAATCCACATGAAGTACTAGCCTCATTTCTCCTACTTTGTACTTTTGTGAAATGATGACACAAGTAAATGACCCTTAGCACCCACTACATTTTTGAAAAATTGGGCCATTAATGATGCTGCTTCCTTCTTGACAGTTTATTCACTTAGCTGAACAGTGAAAACCTTGTTGTGACATAAAGAACGGACCTCATAAGTAAAAGGAACAACCCGAGGCAACCACATTTAAAAGGCCCTGTATTTATGAAAAAGAAATGTTTGTCAAAACCAAAGCTTTTATCCTTAGCTTATTGTGGGTGTCAATGAAAAGTAAGCTGTACATCACTGTCAGGGCAATTATGTCATGTGTAAGAGACAAACGCCATGTCATTGTTTTATATAAATCATACAAAGGTTTGCTGCGTATTTTTAATGCAGAGAGGACTTTTAGGCTGTCAATTTTTGAAAACAGAATGTATGGTCACAGCTCATAATATTATCATTGATCGTTAATAATAGTTATCAAACCACGTTTAATCATTACAATCAATATTTCAGGTATTTTTGAATATGCACTGGTCTGCAGCCTGTAATCTTCCCTTAACCCTCAACACACTGATATACAGAGATTAATGAATCCCTAGCAGTGCTTGCAAAGTAGTAATCTAATCAATTTGCTCATTACACTCATAAACCAGTGTAGCAAAACTCAAACAGTTCACAGCTGTCATTTGAACTTCAATACTGGATTATCCTGGATATCTGTAGTCAGTAAAATGTATATAGGCCCTTTTGTTGAACATTTTATTTAGCTTTGGTATAATTTGTCTGATGACAGGATGATGGTAGCGATACAAATGAGATTTCATGATAGCTGTATGAATGACGGTGTTAATTTATTAAGAAACAGTTTGTGGTTGATTACAGGGCATGTTCATGGCCAGTGTAAGTTATGGGCAGGATTTGCAGGAACCACCTGGGCTGGGGGCAGAGGTGGATTGGAACCGGAAATATTGGCCATGGCTGATGTGTCATTTTCCTTCCCCTGTTCCCAGCGGTGGCCATTTTCCTTGATGCGGGTTTAGGGTTGGCAAGGCTTACCGTCCCCACAAGGAGGGCACCGAATTAGACTTGTAAAGAGCCTTGTTAAAGATCCATTTGGGAAGCCAACGGGAATTTTACAAATGGCCTGCAGTTTTGCGATTTTAACTGGTTTGAGGTGGGCAGTGAGCGGCAGGCTAGGGTGCCAGCACTCCAAGCAGGCAACATCCTCTCCCTGCTTACCTGATTGGGGATGCAGCCAAAGGCTGTCCTGTAGAAGGCTTTCCCTCCTCCTCCTCCTCCTTCTCCAGCCACCCCCCCCCCCCCCTGCCCTGCGGTGTCCTGGATCCCTTTTGTATTTTTCAATTAAGTTTTAATGCGGCCGAGAAAGAAATTTTAAGTAGAAGCACTCTCCCATTTAATCCCTTTTGGTGCAATCTGGAAGGCCTCTGATTAAATCACAAGCTTCAAAAGCATGCCCGCCGCACTTAATTGAACAAGGATCTATCTCCATACCAATTAAAGGGGTGCCACAGTCAAAATGCCAGCCAGTGACTGTTTCCCTGGGAGGAGGGGGGAGCATGCAGGACCCATAAACCATCCCATCTCTTGTTTCCTGCACTTGAAGCAAAAATGTAACCCCATGAGTGGGTTTCAACAATATTCATTTTGATATGTGCTCTGCCCAAAGGTTAATGGCTCATTGTTTGCTGATGCTTTGTCCTCGGCCTGTTTTCTAGGCAGCTTTTGTAAGTGGCTGTTTGGCATTGCCCTTTCGCTCTCGGTTGCAAACCACATGAGGTCCAAACTGAAATTGAATAAAACTTTCCAGAAAACAGAATGGTTAGCACTGCTGCCTCACAGCGACACGGACCCAAATTCAATTCCGAATTGGGTGACTGTATGGAGTTTGCACTTTTTCCCCGTGTCTGCGTGAGTTTCCTCCGGGTGCTCCGGTTTCCTCACACAGTCCAAAGATGTGCAGGTTAGGTGAATTGACCCTGTTAATATTGTCCAAAGGTTAGGTGCGGGTTACGGGGATAGGAGTGGGTGGTTGGGCCTAGGTGGGGTGCTCTAACAGTGCTAGGGTTGGTGCAGAGGAATGGCCTCCTTCGGCACTGTAGGGATTCTATGATTCTATGAAATTGAAAACAGAATGCTCTCCAAGCTCCGTCCATCTCTATAATGATGTATCCTGCTCAGGGCTGTTCTCAAACCAACCTTTAGGTTAATTGTCCCTCATTAACAATTTTTCCCTTGATCTATTGAAAGAAATTAGTTTTTCAACATTTGGTGTCACTAAATCTTTTTTAAATTAATTTAGCACTACCTACCAAAAAACATCTCTATCTGGAATGCCCTTCTTTGCAAGCTTTGAGGACATCACACCTTCAGCTCATAGTTAACTAAGTCCACCTGCTGTTTTATAGCTCTCTCTCATCTATGCTGACCTTTTTAAATATAATAACCTGCCTGCTTGTTTTAATTGCAATTATCCCATTGTCTACAGTTAAACTTTAATTCCTTCAACTAAAAATTATATACTAAAACACAAACTATGCACTAGATATTCACAACAATATCCTCACTTGAAATTATTTGCTGAATGGGTTTTCTACAAAAAAAATTGTAAATTTTAAAAATGCAAACAGTATATTCACAGAAGCTTAAAAATAGCTTGGAGACAATTTTAAGAAGTCAATAAGCAAGCATTGAATTTCTCCACAACCTGAAAATAATAAATTATTATTTACAATCTAATTAAATTCAAATTAATTACTTTTACATCAATTAGCAACTAGAAGCACCTCACACACATTCTATTGGAAAGGCATCAATGCATATTGTGGCTTTAAGCAACAAGTCAAAAAAGCATAGAGACACAGGACTGAATTTTCCTAACCCAGTGGTGGCAGGTTTGGAGATGGGGAAGGGAGTGGTCGGGAGGTGGTGGGCAGAAAAATAAGAGATAAGCCAGTGGGGTAAGGGGGTGGCTCTGATACATTTCTGCCACTGGGTAACTTTCTTAGGGACAGACAGGAAGTACAATCGGTTGCCATCCACAGAGCTAGGGAGCCAATTGAGATGATTAAGATCACATTTAGGGATGATTTTGCAGCATCACTGGCATTTTGCTGCCGGTGAAACGATACCCACTCCATGCACAGTCTGCCATCTAGAGGCAGCCTCCGTGCAGCAGGCTTCTGGGCTAGCAGCGTCAGGGGCGTGCCCAAAGAGGGACTCACAGGAAGGAACGGCTGCATCTAGGGCCCAAATATATGTGACCGGAGGAAATAGCTAACCTGTCAATTTCTAGTGTAGTTATACACCTCCGAAGGTGCTTCCATGGGAAAGCACTCTTGTGGACCCCGACCTACTTTAACTGTGCCCACCTTTCCCAGTGAGGGTGCTGAGACTCCAGACCTGCTGGACCTCTGACTGACCGGGAAGCATTCAGAGGCCCTCCGTCATTAATAGCACAGTAGCATAGTGGTTAGCACAATTGCTTCACAGCTCCAGGGTCCCAGGTTCGATTCCTGGCTTGGGTCGCTGTCTGTGCGGAGTCTGCACGTTCTCCCCGTGTGTGCGTGGGTTTCCTCCGGGTGCTCCGGTTTCCTCCCACATTCCAAAGATGTGCAGGTTAGGTGGATTGGCCATGCTAAATTTCACTTAGTGTCCAAAATTGCCCTTAGTGTTGGGTGGGGTTACTGGGTTATGGGAATAGGGGATAGGGTAGAAGTGTGCGCTTGGGTAGGGTGCTCTTTCCAAGAGCCGGTGCAGACTCAATGGGCCGAATGGCCTCCTTTTGCACTGTAAATTCTATGATTGAATAGCTCATTGAGTGGGCAACCAATTAAGAGGCCACCTCTGAGAAGAATGCATCAGCAGGTACAATCCAGTGTGCTCGGGCTCCCATTTATTCCTGGCATCCTGGACCCGAGGACCAGGGTAAAATTCAGCACACAAATATAGGTCTGAACATTTGTGAAGTCATCTAAATTTATAAGAGAGAATGTTGCAAGTCAGTTAGGTCGCAAAATCTGCAAACAAGTTATTATTCAGGAGAAGGGTGTCATCAATCTCTCCCTCAATATCAGCAAAACTAAAGAGCTGGTCATTGACTTCAGGAAGCAAAGTATCGTACACACCCCTTCCTGCATCAGTGGTGCCGAGGTGGAGATGGTTGACAGCTTCAAATTCCTAGGTGTGCACATCGCCAACAATCTGTCCTGCTCCACACATGTTGACACTACGACCAAGAAAATACAACAGTGCCTGTACTTCCTGAGGGAATTAAAGAACATTGGCATGTCGACATTTACTCTTACCCATTTTTACAGCACCATAAAAAGCATCCTATCTGGCTGCATCACAGCCTGGTATGCCAACTGCTCGGCCCAAGACTGTAAGTAACTACAGAGAGTCGTGAACACAACCCAGTCCATCACGCAAACCCACCTCCCATCCATTGACTATGTCTACACTTCTGGGTGGCACGTGGCTGACAGACATCAATTCAGACGAGACGCTGAGAAGCAGTGAACCGATGCTTTAATAAGCTAAATATGTGCCAACCTGTAGCTTCTCCCGCACTGCAGGGCTGACCCAGGTCAACAGGCTTTATACCTCCACAGCTGGGCGGAGCCACAGGCGGAGCCAACAGCAGCACCAATAATAACATTCCAACAGTACAACAGCAACAACCAATAACAGAACAGCAATAACAATAAGTATATACAACAGTGGTGATAACAATACTAATAGAACAGTAGAACATATATACAACAGCCTTACGTAGCCATGCGTGGCTCACCACATTCACCCCCCATTAAAAAAGTCTGGCGGGGGTGAAAGGGACTCATAAGTTCAGTCTCACAGGAGGATGAATTGTTCGCTGCGAACGTCTCAGCTCCGGCTGCGGCGTGGACATGGCGTCAAAATCTTCGGCTCTGGGACCACATCATCCGCACAACAGGGTCCCGGATAGGTTGATGACACAGAGGCAGGGCTAAAGGACCCTGTGGGAGATGTTGGTGAAGGTGTAGGTGGGGAAGTGGGTGGGTAGGTGACTGGGAGGAGCACGGTGATAATGGCCGCAGGTGTACCCGCGGGAGCCAGGTCCCGGAGGGAGACTGTGTCCTGTCGTCCATCGCGGTGTCCCACATAGCATACTGAGGGTTCGCGTGGAGAAGCTGAACCCGCTTGACAGGGGACCGGCCTTATGGCTCCTCGCGTGTTTCCGTAGGAGGACCATCCCAGGTTTCGTTAACCAGGCCGAGAGCGAGACCCCGGAGAAAGACAAATAGACGGTTGTGGCAATACACAGAAGCGACCTGATGGAGTGGAGCGCGTCAGGGGGGACCTCCTGCCAGCGGGAGACTGGGAGACTTCTAGACCATAGGGCCAGAAGGACGGCCTTCCAGACTGTAGCATTCTCCCTCTCCACCTGCCCGTTCCCCCAGGGATTGTAGCTGGTAGTCCTGCTCGGGGCGACGCCCTTACTGAGCAGGTACTGAAGCAGTTCTTCACTCATAAAAGAGGAGCCCCGAGGAAAACAAACAGGGAGAAAATGCTGCGCAGGGCCTTGATGACAGTGGCAGAGAATATATCAGGACAAGGGATTGCAAACGGGAAACGGGAGTACTCATCAACAATGTTGAGAAAGTACACATTACGGTCAGTGGAGGGGAGTGGTCCTTTGAAGTCCATGCTGAGGCGTCAAAAGGGCGGGAGGCCTTCAGCAGATGAGCCTTGTCCGTCCGATAGAAGTGCGGCTTGCACTCTGCACAGATTTGGCAATCCCTGGTCACAGCCCTGACATCGTCAGTGGAGTAGGGCAGGTTGCGGGCCTTGACGAAGTGAAGAAGCCGGGTGACCCCCGGGTGACAGAAGTCGTTGTGGATGGCCCGTAACCGATCTGTTTGCGCGCTGGCGCATATACCGCGGGACAGGGCATCTGGGGCCTCGTTGAGCTTCCCAGGGCCATACAAGATGTCGTAGTTATAGGTGGAGAGTTCGATTCTCCACCGCAAAATCTTGTCATTCTTAATCTTGCCCTGCTGCGTGTTATTAAACATGAAGGCAACTGACCGTTGGTCTGTGAGGAGAGTGAATCTCCTGCCGGCCAGGTAATGCCTCCAGTGTCGCACAGCTTCCACAATGGCTTGTGCTTCCTTCTCGACGGAGGAGTGTCGAATCTCGGAGGCATGGAGGGTACGGGAAAAAAAGGCAACAGGCCTTCCTGCCTGGTTGAGGGTAGCGGCCAGGGCAAAGTCAGACGCATCGCTCTCCACCTGGAATGGAAGGGATTCATCCACAGCGTGCATCGTGTCCTTGGCAATGTCGGCTCTAATGTGGTTGAAAGCCAAGCGGGCCTCAGCCGTCAGGGGAAAAATGGTGGACTTAATGAGTGGGCGGGCCTTGTCCGCGCAGTTGGGGACCCACTGGGCATAATACAAGAAAAACCCCAGGCATCGTTTCAGGGCCTTGGGGCAGTGGGGAACGGGGAGCTGGAGAGTGGGGCGCATGCAGTCGGGGTCAGGCCCTAGGACACCGTTTTCCACGACATAGCCGAGGATGGCTAGCCGGGTTGTGCGGAAAACGCATTTCTCCTTATTGTAGGTTAAATTAAGGAGTCGGGCGGTGCGGAGGAATTTGTCTAGGTACCGTCATGGTCCTGCAGGTCATGGCCGCAGATGGTAACATTATCCAAGTACGGGAACGTGGCCCGCAGCCCGTACTGGTCCACCATTCGGTCCATTGTTCGTTGGAAGACCGAAACCCCGTTGGTGACTACTGAATGGCCCTCTTATGGACTGAACTGATCTCTCCACACATCTTCTCTACTGAACAGTACTACACTCCGTATGCTTCACCCGATGTCTGCGTCTTTGTATTTATATTGTCTATCTATCATATGTCCGATGTATTTTCATGTATGGAACGATCTGTCTGGATATACACAAAACATTACTTTTCACTGTACCTTGGTACACGTGACAATAAACCCAAATCCCAAACCAAGATCAAGCCATTTGGTCACTGATGTGAGAAATAGAGCTTTTTCATGGATTTTATCATAATCAAAACTTTATATATTGGCCGCGATTCGGCGACCTCATCGCGCTCGATTTGGTGTCGGAGCAAAGCTGCTCGCAAGATTTGCTACACTCGAAACATCTCGGGAGATTCAACCGAATCTAGCGAGATATCACAATCTGAATCGCGCCCTCACCGCACACCTCATTTGAATATATGTTTGTGGATTCACGCACACCCAGGTCTCAAACTGCCAGGGATTGGGCCCGGAGGGTCCTTACCAGATAGAGGGGGATTCCCGGGGGCTACCCCAGGTTGGGAGGTAAGGAGGGGTTGAAACCAGTGGGGGGGGGGGGGGAGGGGGGGCTGAAGGGGAAGATCGAGTTGCCTTCCAAAATGGTGCTGCTATCTGCAGGGAGCCTTTCCGTGCCATTGAATAACAAATGTTTCTAAACGTGCTGTTCAGCGGACTTGAACTCCAGTGCCCCAAGTCAGGCACATTCACTCCCTGTAAAAGAAAGCAGTTCAATGATTTGTGCCCAGGGCACGATCTTCCGGTCTCGTTACACTCGCGCTCAAGTGAAACGAGGCTGGTGAATAGCGGGAGAGGCCAAAAACGGGAACCACGCCAGGTGCCAAACAGTTTGCGATGCCTGCCCCCATAGGCAATTTTGGAATCTCGGATCACTTCTCGGCCTTTTGGCTAAGATCAAGTGTCTGTAGATTGAGCCTTTGGTTCAGATCTGGTATGTCTCTCTTTTGGGGACCATGAATTGGATTCAATTTCAATTAGTTTTTTGGAGCAGGCGAGGAGCTGGATTAGGGGTTTGCCCCTGACCCACACTCTGAGCCTTGTTTTTTTAAATTTTGGAATCTCGGCGTAGCGTGGCGAGAAACTAATTATCACCACTTAATCCTCATTTCCATTCAATTAAAAAGAGCCACCTGTCATCCAGCAGCCTCCTGTCATTTAGCGGCCTCCCCTGCAAACTAATGCAGCAGGGGCATGGGAACCTGGATTGTAGTTTTAGGGTAAGGGAGAATGAGAGTATAGAGGTTAGGAACACAGATTTGACGTCGCAGGAGGGGGCCAGTGTTCAGGTAGGTGGTTTGAAGTGTGTCTACTTCAATGCCAGGAGTATACGAAACAAGGTAGGGGAACTGGCAGCATGGGTTGGTACCTGGGACTTCGATGTTGTGGCCATTTCGGAGACATGGATAGAGCAGGGACAGGAAAGGATGTTGCAGGTTCCGGGGTTTAGGTGTTTTAGTAAGCTCAGAGAAGGAGGCAAAAGAGGGGGAGGTGTGGCGCTGCTAGTCAAGAGCAGTATTACGGTGGCGGAGAGGATGCTAGATGGGGACTCTTCTTCCGAGGTAGTATGGGCTGAAGTTAGAAACAGGAAAGGAGAGGTCACCCTGTTGGGAGTTTTTTTATAGGCCTCCTAATAGTTCTAGGGATGTAGAGGAAAGGATGGCGAAGATGATTCTGGATAAGAGCGAAAGTAACAGGGTAGTTATTATGGGAGACTTTAACTTTCCAAATATTGACTGGAAAAGTTATAGTTTGAGTACAATCGATGGGTCGTTTTTTGTACAGTGTGTGCAGGAGGGTTTCCTGAAACAATATGTTGACGGGCCAACAAGAGGCGAGGCCACGTTGGATTTGGTTTTGGGTTATGAACCAGGCCAGGTGTTGGATTTAGAGGTAGGAGAGCACTTTGGGGACAGTGACCACAATTCGGTGACGTTTACGTTAATGATGGAAAGGGATAAGTATACACCGCAGGGCAAGAGTTATAGCTGGGGGAAGGGCAATTATGATGCCATTAGACGTGACTTGGGGGGGATAAGGTGGAGAAGTAGGCTGCAAGTGTTGGGCACACTGGATAAGTGGGGCTTGTTCAAGGATCAGCTACTGCGTGTTCTTGATAAGTATGTACCGGTCAGGCAGGGAGGAAGGCGTCGAGCGAGGGAACCGTGGTTTACCAAGGAAGTGGAATCTCTTGTTAAGAGGAAGAAGGAGGCCTATGTGAAGATGAGGTGTGAAGTTTCAGTTGGGGCGATGGATAGTTACAAGGTAGCGAGGAAGGATCTAAAGAGAGAGCTAAGACGAGCAAGGAGGGGACATGAGAAGTATTTGGCAGGAAGGATCAAGGAAAACCCAAAAGCTTTCTATAAGTATGTCAGGAATAAGCGAATGACTAGGGAAAGAGTAGGACCAGTCAAGTACAGGGATGGGAAATTGTGTGTGGAGTCTGAAGAGATAGGCGAGATACTAAATGAATATTTTTCGTCAGTATTCACTCAGGAAAAAGATAATGTTGTGGAGGAGAATGCTGAGCCCCAGGCTAATAGAATAGATGGCATTGAGGTACGTAGGGAAGAGGTGTTGGCAATTCTGGACAGGCTGAAAATAGATAAGTTCCCGGGACCTGATGGGATTTATCCTAGGATTCTCTGGGAGGCCAGGGAAGAGATTGCTGGACCTTTGGCTTTGATTTTTATGTCATCATTGGCTACAGGAATAGTGCCAGAGGACTGGAGGACAGCAAATGTGGTCCCTTTGTTCAAAAAGGGGAGCAGAGACAACCCCGGCAACTATAGACCGGTGAGCCTCACGTCTGTAGTGGGTAAAGTCTTGGAGGGGATTATAAGAGACAAGATTTATAATCATCTAGATAGGAATAATATGATCAGGGATAGTCAGTATGGCTTTGTGAAGGGTAGGTCATGCCTTACAAACCTTATTGAGTTCTTTGAGAAGGTGACTGAACAGGTAGATGAGGGTAGAGCAGTTGATGTGGTGTATATGGATTTCAGCAAAGCGTTTGATAAGGTTCGGCACGGTAGGCTATTGCAGAAAATACGGAGGCTGGGGATTGAGGGTGATTTAGAGATGTGGATCAGAAATTGGCTAGCTGAAAGAAGACAGAGGGTGGTGGTTGATGGGAAATGTTCAGAATGGAGTACAGTCACAAGTGGAGTACCACAAGGATCTGTTCTGGGGCCGTTGCTGTTTGTCATTTTTATCAATGACCTAGAGGAAGGCGCAGAAGGGTGGGTGAGTAAATTTGCAGACGATACTAAAGTCGGTGGTGTTGTCGATAGTGTGGAAGGATGTAGCAGGTTACAGAGGGATATAGATAAGCTGCAGAGCTGGGCTGAGAGGTGGCAAATGGAGTTTAATGTAGAGAAGTGTGAGGTGATTCACTTTGGAAGGAATAACAGGAATGCAGAATATTTGGCTAATGGTAAAGTTCTTGAAAGTGTGGATGAGCAGAGGGATCTAGGTGTCCATGTACATAGATACCTGAAAGTTGCCACCCAGGTTGATAGGGTTGTGAAGAAGGCCTATGGAGTGTTGGCCTTTATTGGTAGAGGGATGGAGTTCCGGACTCGGGAGGTCATGTTGCAGCTGTACAGAACTCTGGTACGGCCGCATTTGGAGTATTGCGTACAGTTCTGGTCACCGCATTATAGGAAGGACGTGGAGGCTTTGGAGCGGGTGCAGAGGAGATTTACCAGAATGTTGCCTGGTATGGAGGGAAAATCTTATGAGGAAAGGCTGATGGACTTGAGGTTGTTTTCGTTGGAGAGAAGAAGGTTAAGAGGAGACTTAATAGAGGCATACAAATGATCAGGGGGTTGGATAGGGTGGACAGTGAGAGCCTTCTCCCGCGGATGGAAATGGCTGGCACGAGGGGACATAACTTTAAACTAAGGGGTAATAGATATAGGACAGAGGTCAGAGGTAGGTTCTTTACGCAAAGAGTAGTGAGGCCGTGGAATGCCCTACCTGCTACAGTAGTGAACTCGCCAACATTGAGGGCATTTAAAAGTTTATTGGATAAACATATGGATGATAATGGCATAGTGTAGGTTAGATGGCTTTTGTTTCGGTGCAATATCATGGGCCGAAGGGCCTGTACTGCGCTGTATTGTTCTATGTTCTATGTTCTATGTTCTAAGTGCTCACGCTAGGGCCGATTGGTACTCCTTTTTAAAAACGTGAATTTGACGGAAGGGTTTCTGTGGGGAGCCGAGGAGGTGAGTAGCAATCTTTGCTCACAGGCAAAGAGACTGGGGTGCTGGCCTTGCCACCCCAGTCAGCGAGGTGTGGGGGTCCCTCCGCGGGGGTTGGCCACCATGGGAGGGTGGGTAGGTGCTGGGAGGGAGGTAACTGGGGGGGGGGGGGATTGCTTGCAGCACCACCGTGCCAACCCTTGGATCCCAACCCCATTCTGGGCGCAATCCCTGTCCGTCTGCCCCACGATCACCCCTAACCCCTCACTACTGAGGCCTCTGGCTGTGCGGCTGAAGGCAATCGCTAATAGGGAATTGGCAATCGTGGTTAAGTGAGCACTTGACACATGCTAAGTGAGTTCCCACGTGTGGTCGGGCCATGTACATGTGGGAATCATTGCCTAGCATTCCAATCAAACCTTGATGCCTGGACGCTGTGTGGGAGTCAACACCACACACGCAGCAGCCAACGTCCAAACACCCAAGAGTTGGGAAACAGCTCCTGGGACATGACCACGGCCGGAGGGTGGATTGGTGCCTCGGGGAGCGGGTGTTGCCTGGAGAAATGAGCAAAGGGTCCGGGGGTGTTGCTCTCTTTGGTTGTCTCTTAATTTGGCTCTGTTTAATCACATTTGCTCAAGAGTCGGCAGGTATCTTTCGACACCCCCCACAAGGTTCAGAACCGAATACTGATCAATGACTCGATCACCAGTTAGTAAGTTCAAAAGCAATGCTCATTTATTTACACACAGTCAAATCTACTCATGCATAAACTCTACAAACTAAACTATCACTATTACTAAAGCCTATACTTAGCTTTGGGTGACCACTCAGTCAGAGGAACAATGGCCGTTGCTCGGTTCTGAGGCTGCTGGGTTGAGCTGTTTACAGGGTAGCAACTAGGAGCGTCTATCTCGTAGCGTGTGTTGACTTGGAACTTGGTCTGATGTAGCTGCCAGGCAGGTCTCTCTCTTCGCTGAGAGCCAAAGTCAAAGGTGGAAGATTCTCCCTTGGGGAATACCTTTTATCCTAAAAAGGGCTTCGCACGCTTTTGGGTGGGCCTTGAACTTGGCCTCAACTAATTTGGTCTTTCCCAATCAGTCGTATCGATCTTCTTCCAATAGAGCGGTGGTTCCCAACGTGTCCTGGTGACCGTTGGTCTGCTTTAGTCTCTTCTGGCGCCGGGGAGTGTGCCTTAACATTGTGTATCTAAATGTTTCCCTTTTGTCCCCGGAGATGACTCATTAGTATGTAGATTGCTTGGCAGTTTCTGTCCTGTCTGAGAGTTTAAGGTTCTATTCAACAGACAGAGCTTGCACCTGCTTGTTTCTTAGTATTGTCCAATTTTCCCTTCATTCTTTGCAAGTGTCCATTTTGTAATCGGGATGTGGCCATCCCAGATGGCTACAGGGGTTAGCCCGCATCGCGGAAGAAAGTGACAGAGGCATCAGAATGGTTATGCAAAAAGTTGTTGTTTAATGTGCTGTACAATACCCCATTTCCAAGAGTGCTGTCCGCCAACACCCTCGGCCCCCACCCCACCTATTCCCCACCCCCTACCTAACTCCTCCCCCCCCCCCCCCCCCCCCCCGCCTTGGTTTCCTCAGTAATGCTCAACGTACCTGGCCCTCATAGCTCTACAACTACGTCTTGGTGTTTGCCCAGGATGCCTAAGATGGAGGCAGCCAACTGCTTACCTCATCCCGTGGCCTTCGATGCCCCTCGCGGGCATCCTCTGCATGCTCGGGCTGGAGGGCCCCGGCTCACTTGTCGACGGCACATGCATAGCTGTGCCGCATTGTCCCGTGTGCTGACCCCAAGATACGGCCTCATCAGGAGGTTGGATCTCGGGACTGCTGGTGGCCATCGACGCCGCCTCATGGGATGGGCCTGTGTTGGCACTCAGCGTCCCTCCTCCCGGTCAGTGCCGTTAAGGCCCTCGGGTACACCCTGGGATGGAGGGGAAGCTGGTTCGAGCCCCGGCTGCCCCTGCATCGTCTGGCTCCACCAGCCCTGGTGGTTCCCCATAGCCCAACATCATCGTGTCGACGCCCTCGGCGATGCTCCTCAGTGACTGGGACACATCCCACAGTGGCTGGGTCATGCTCTGCCGTGCCTCAGCCATGCCCATCTGCGACTGGGACAAGCTCCTCAGCACCTCGGCCATTCCTATCTGAGAGTGGGCCATGTCCCCCAAAACCTGGTCATCCCCAGTGAGGCAGACATACTGCCAAGACCCTCGGCCATGACCGTCACTGACTGCATGACGCCTTGGACACCTTCACTAATGGGGCCGACGTCGTGCACCAGGCTCTCTACTGCGGTCGCCACCCTAGCAGTGTTGGCCTCAGTGCCACTCATTGCACTGATGTAACCTCTGGACCCCTCCAATCGGCTATGGATCTGCTGGAGTGACGCTGACATATCCCTCTAAATGTCCCGGCCGCTCCCTATTGGCTCCATCAGCTCCGGGAAACTCTGTTCAAAAGGCTCAGCATCAGGCTGGGACCCAGATCTCCGACTGCTGTCTTGCCTGAGTTACTGCCTCCACCAGATGTACATCAGCAGCAGCGTGGTGCTCACCAGATTGTGCCCCAGAAGCCCGACCACTGACATTTCCACCGAGCTGTGTGTATCTGCGCTGGTGGAGGGTGGGGATGACAACTGTGATGCGACAATAATAGCTGCATCCTCGGAGCTCTCCTCAGAGTCAGAGGAGGGGGCGACCCGGATGGGCCGGCGCCATCGGGTGCTTGACCTGCAGGAGAGTGGACATGTAGTCAGTGGGCAGGATGGGTCAGTCAGTGAGGCAATCACTACTCCCGTCTGACAGGTCCTCCGGGTGGAACCTGGTGGTCCCTCACCACTGTGGAGTCCGCCAGCCTCCACGTTGGTGACCGCCCTGTCCTCGGCCACACCAGTTACCTCCAGGGCCCGCTCCTTAAAGGAACAAAGAACAAAGAAAAGTACAGCACAGGAACAGGCCCTTTGGCCCTCCAAGCCCGTGCCGACCATACTGCCCGACTAAACTACAATCTTCTACACTTCCTGTGTCCGTATCCCTCTATTCACATCCTATTCATGTATTTGTCAAGATGCCCCTTAAATGTCACTATCGTCCCTGCTTCCACCACCTCCTCCGGCAGTGAGTTCCAGGCACCCACTACCCTCTGTGTAAAAAACTTGCCTCGTACATCTACTCTAAACCTTGCCCCTCTCACCTATGTCCCCTAGTAATTGACCCCCTACCCTGGGGAAAAGCCTCTGACTATCCACTCTGTCTATGCCCCTCATAATTTTGTAGACCTCTATCAGGTCGCCCCTCAACCTCCGTCGTTCCAGTGAGAACAAACCGAGTTTATTCAACCGCTCCTCATAGCTAATGGCCTCCATACCAGGCAACATTCTGGTAAATCTCTTCTGCACCCTCTCTAAAGCCTCCACATCCTTCTGGTAATGTGGCGACCAGAATTGAACACTATACTCCAAGTGTGGCCTAACTAAGGTTCTATACAGCTGCAACATGACTTGCCAATTCTTATACTCAATGCCCCGGCCAATGAAGGCAAGCATGCCGTATGCCTTCTTGACTACCTTCTCCACCTGTGTTGCCCCTTTCAGTGACCTGTGGACCTGTACTCCTAGATCTCTTTGACTTTCAATACTCTTGAGGGTTCTACCATTCACTGTATATTTCCTACCTGCAATAGACCTTCCAAAATGCATTACCTCACATTTGTCCGGATTAAACTCCATCTGCCATCTCTCCGCCCAAGTCTCCAAACAATCTAAATCCTGCTGTATCCTCTGACAGTCCTCATCGCTATCCGCAATTCCACCAACCTTTGTGTCGTCTGCAAACTTACTAATCAGACCAGTTACATTTTCCTCCAAATCATTTATATATACTACAAACAGCAAAGGTCCCAGCACTGATCCCTGTGGAACACCACTGGTCACAGCCCTCCAATTAGAAAAGCATCCTTCCATTGCTACTCTCTGCCTTCCATGACCTAGCCAGTTCTGTATCCACCTTGCCAGCTCACCCCTGATCCCGTGTGACTTCACCTTTTGTACTAGTCTACCATGAGGGACCTTGTCAAAGGCCTTACTGAAGTCCATATAGACAACATCTACTGCCCTACCTGCATCCATCATCTTTGTGACCTCCTCAAAAAACTCTATCAAGTTAGTGAGACACGACCTCCCCTTCACAAAACCATGCTGCCTCTCACTAATACGTCCATTTGCTTCCAAATGGGAGTAGATCCTGTCTCGAAGAATTCTCTCCAGTAATTTACCTACCACTGACATAAGGCTCACCGGCCTGTAGTTGCCTGGATTATCCTTGCTACCCTTCTTAAACCGAGGAACAACATTGGCTATTCTCCAGTCCTCCGGGACATCACCTGAAGACAGTGAGGATCCAAAGATTTCTGTCAAGGCCTCAGCAATTTCCTCTCCAGCCTCCGTCAGTATTCTGGGGTAGATCCCATCAGGCCCTGGGGACTTATTATCTTAATATTTTTTAAGACGCCCAACACCTCGCCTTTTTGGATCTCAATGTGACCCAGGCTATTTACACACCCTTCTCCAGACTCAACATCTACCAATTCCTTCTCTTTGGTGAATACTGATGCAAAGTATTCATTTAGTACCTCGCCCATTTCCTCTGGCTCCACACATAGATTCCCTTGCCTATCCTTCAGTGGGCCAACCCTTTCCCTGGCTACCCGCTTGCTTTTTATGTACGTGTAAAAAGCCTTGGGATTTTCCTTAACCCTATTTGCCAATGATTTTTCGTGACCCCTTCTAGCCCTCCTGACTCCTTGCTTAAGTTCCTTCCTACTTTCCTTATATTCCACACAGGCTTCGTCTGTTCCCAGCCTTTTAGCCCTGACAAATGCCTCCTTTTTCTTTTTGACGAGGCCTACAATATCTCTCGTTATCCAAGGTTCCCGAAAATTGCCGTATTTATCCTTCTTCCTCACAGGAACATGCCGGTCCTGAATTCCTTTCAACTGACACTTGAAAGCCTCCCACATGTCAGATGTTGATTTGCCCTCAAACATCTGCCCCCAATCTAGGTTCTTCAGTTCCCGCCTAATATTGTTATAATTAGCCTTCCCCCAATTTAGCACATTCACCCTAGGGCCACTCTTATCCTTTTCCACCAGCGCTTTAAAACTTACTGAATTGTGGTCAGTGTTCCCGAAATGCTCCCCTACTGAAACTTCTACCACCTGGCCGGGCTCATTCCCCAATACCAGGTCCAGTACCGCCCCTTCCCTAGTTGGACTGTCTGCATATTGTTTTAAGAAGCCCTCCTGGATGCTCCTTACAAACTCTGCCCTGTCTAAGCCCCAGGCACTAAGTAAGTCCCAGTCAATATTGGGGAAGTTGAAGTCTCCCATCACCACAACCCTGTTGTTTTTACTCTTTTCCAAAATCTGTCTACCTATCTGCTTCTCTATCTCCCGCTGGCTGTTGGGAGGCCTGTAGTAAACCCCCAACATTGTGACTGCACCCTTCTTATTCCTGATCTCTACCCATATAGCCTCACTGCCCTCTGAGGTGTCCTCCCGCAGTACAGCTGTGATATTCTCCCTAACCAGTAGCGCAACTCCGCCACCCCTTTTACATCCCCCTCTATCCCGCCTGAAACATCTAAATCCTGGAACGTTTAGCTGCCAATCCTGCCCTTCCCTCAACCAGGTCTCTGTAATGGCAACAACATCATAGTTCCAAGTACTAATCCAAGCTCTAAGTTCATCTGCCTTACCCGTAATACTTCTTGCATTAAAACATATGCACTTCAGGCCACCAGACCCACTGTGTTCAGCAACTTCTCCCTGTCTGCTCTGCCTCAGAGCCACACTGTCCCTATTCCCTAGTTCTCCCTCAATGCTCTCACCTTCTGACCTATTGCTCCCGTGCCCACCCCCCTGCCATACTAGTTTAAACCCTCCCGTGTGACACTAGCAAACCTCGCGGCCAGGATATTTATGCCTCTCCAGTTTAGATGCAACCCGTCCTTCTTATATAGGTCACACCTGCCCCGGAAGAGCTCCAAGTGGTCCAGATAACGGAAACCCTCCCTCCTACACCAGCTGTTTGGCCACGTGTTTAGCTGCTCTATCTTCCTATTTCTAGCCTCACTGGCACGTGGCACAGGGAGTAATCCCGAGATTACAACCCTCGAGGTCCTGACTTTTAACTTTCTGCCTAGCTCCCTGAACTCCTGCTGCAGGACCTCATGCCCCTTCCTGCCTATGTCGTTAGTACCAATATGTACAACGACCTCTGCCTGTTTGTCCTCCCCCTTCAGGATGCCCTCTACCCGTTCGGAGACATCCTGGACCCTGGCACCAGGGAGGCAACATACCATCCTGGAGTCTCTTTCACGTCCACAAAAGCACCTATCTGTGCCCCTGACTATAGAGTCCCCTATTGCTATTGCTCTTCTGCGCTTTGACCCTTCCTTCTGAACATCAGAGCCAGCCGTGGTGCCACTGCTCTGGCTGCTGCTGTTTTCCCCTGATAGGCTATCCCCCCCCCGACAGTATCCAAAGGGGGTTCGAGAGGGGGACAACCACAGGGGTTTCCTGCACTGACTGCCTGCCCTTTCTGGTGAGGATTCTCAAGTCCGGCACCCCACCGCCAGTCTGGGCCCGCTCCCGCCAATTGTGGGAGAGCTTTTCCTGAGGGGACATAGAGAGGGCATCTTTAGCCACACGCGTGTTTCACAGTGTAGGGGGGAGGGTGAAGGGAGGGTTAGGGTGGAGGGAAGATTGAAGGGTGGGTGGAGTGAGTGCAGAAGGGGGTGGGGGATGGAGGGAGGTTTTGGGGTCTCCTGGGGGTATGTTCCTGTGGGGGGGTTGGGGGGTGTCTGCTCATTCTGGCTGCCTGGTGTAGATCATTGACCTTTTTCCGAAACTGAAGGCCAGGCCTCCTGGCCACACTGCCTGAGCTGACTGCTGTCACCACCTCGTCCCAGGCAGCACTGGCTGCCTTGTGGCTCACCCTCCGGGACCCTCGGATGAACAGGACATCCCTCCTGGCCTCCACTGCACCCAGGAGCCTTCCCCGATCAGCATCTTGGGGCAAGTCTCCTTGATGCCATTGTTGCGAGCTGGCTGGGATTGGCTGAGCAAGTGCAGCCTAAGTGCTGCTCGACGTTGTTACCGGGGTGGTGGCTGGCGAGCGCCGTCCCGGCGAATCAGCTGGTAAGTCGTCATTCTGAGCAGGAAGCTCTTGAGGCCTCGTTAAGTGGACCAATTAACATTGAATCGTGTTGCAGGCCGAGCACCTAGAAACTCACAGCAATTCCCGCTCGCTACAGCACTTGGAAACTTTTCCGGAGAAACGCTCCCAGAGTATATAATCTGGTGATTGTAATCATTGCATTGTGTTTTACTACACTGGCAGGAAGTGTTCAGTGATCAATAAAAACTGAACCGCATATGGCAAAATATAGCATTTTACAAAGTAGAAACTAATGCACTTGCTATTTTTGAATGATCTGCTTTGCCAGTCAGATCGATTTCGATCTGATTTAAATTTCGATTTAAAAAAATTTCGATTTAAAAAAATTATTCACTCGATCAGCTGTACCCAACAGGAGGTAGACTATAAGTTTGTTTCAAAAGTTCTTTTTGTGACTGATCCTCTTGGAACTAGTTTATTGTCAAGTTCCAATACTTGAACATTATTATTATTGCCCTCCACAAAATTAGTCAGTAATACCCAGGATCCATTTATAAACTTGTCTGAAAGGTTCAAGATGATTTATCAACAGTTGAATGAATAACTATAATTTTCGATAATGTGTATAAATGTCCCAGAGATGAAAAAAAAAGATCTGTTTTTCTTGTTTTTGTTGACAAGGAAGACATATCTTTAATGACATCAAGTGTGGAGACCCAACCAGCTCAATAATGCTACATTTTTAAGAGACGTGGGCCGGGATTCTCCGTTTCGGGGACCAAGTCCCCACGCTCGCCGGAAAATGGGCGAGAATCACTCCAGACTTTTTCCCCGAAAGTCTGGGGTGTTTCTCCATTTTCCAGGGGGTTAGCAGGGCCCGGCATGTGTCCTGCAGCTCTGGCTGCCGGCGCGCCCTGCTGTGCAGACTGCGCGGCCGCGCATGCGCACTGCTGCCGCAAGCTGGTCCGCGCATGCGCACAATGGCCCACCTCGGCGTGGGCGCCACCGACATGGCGGAGCTGCACAGCGGGCCCGCGTGGAGTAAGGTAGGTCCCCCTTCGTTCTCAATGGCCTGCCGATCGGTGGCCCCCAATCGGGGGCCTGGCGACCGCTGAGGGCCCCCCGCAAAGTCAGATTACCCCCACCAGGACCGCCACCGCGAGCTGGCTGGGGTTGGCTGAGCAAGTGCAGCCTAAGTGCTGCACGACGTTGTTAGGGGGGGGGGGGCGGCGCTGGCGAGGGCGGTCCCGGCGAATACCTGGTGCGGTCCCAGGTGGGACCAGCTGTGAACCACGACGGCGGGAATTTGGCCAGTCGCCAACAGAGAATCGCCGCAGGGGCCTATTTCAGCGGCCCCCGACCGACGCCGCTGTGACTGCGCGGGCACGATTGGCACCGATTCTCCAGCCGCCGGAGAATCAGCGGCTTGGTGTCGGAGCGGCGTGGCGGGAATTTCCCGCGCCCTCGGCGATTCCCCAACCCGGCGCATGCTCGGAGAATCCCAGCTGTGAACTTTGAACAGTCTGACTTTATAATGTGCAGATATTTAAATTTGGCTTACATAAATGTGCAAGAAATCATAACTGAAAAGATTATATTAGACAGTTAGTTACTGCGGTCAGGCCTGGACATAGACCAGCATTTTAATTTTTGCCATTATTTGTTCTATAATACGTCTGGTTTATACGATTCACATTGTTCATTACTGATCTTGCACTTCCAACATGCATGCTGTCACTAAGAATATTATAATACAATGTATTCACAGAAGGAAAGCTCTTATTAAAGAAGTTAGAGTGAACATTAACTGCAAGAGAAATTGCAAAATGACAGAAGTGTTTATTCTGCTTCTCAGTGTTCGGGTTTATACTGTTCTGCCAGTAAATCAAAATGTACCCTTGGTACATTGGTTAGACATTTCTGACTGCATAATGGCAGCCTTAGAATAAAAACAGCTCCTGAAATTGAAATCTATACCCTATTTTATTGAGACAGAAGATATTCCAGTCATCCTCCAGTTTATAGAACAATTGAAATGTAAATTCTGATGCTTTCCTGGATGCATAATAGATTGGCAAGTCAATGCAGTATTCCCAAGAATTTGCACGACTTGAGCTTTACAAAAAATAGACTTCAGATGATGAGTTGGATTCCCATTTTGTCGTAAGTGCTGGGTTGCCCTTTGGCACTGGTATCACATCTCTCACTTTCATTAAATGAGGCCCAACCGCAAAGATGGCTCAAGCCCTACAATATCCATGAATCTCTTTTCTCTATTTTGCCATTCTGTTGGCCTGTTCCTGAACCTGTCATAGTGCAGACCTTGCCTAACCACGATGACGGATAGGAAAATGCTTTTAACCAATAGAAAAAAATCGAACAAGGTGTGCTGCAAGTGGTTGATCCAATATCACTTATTCCACACCATTGCCAAAAATGAAACTTAGATCAAGGTTCCAACCGTCTTTTACTATGTGACACAGGGGGCGCGATCGAATGGCCACGCTGCGCCCGAAAAGAAGCAGCTGTGGCGCAACATGGCCGATAGAAGCCGGGAGACCCTGCTCCCGGGATCTACCCGGCTCGCAACGCCTTCAGAGATCTAACGCAATCTCGCGATGCGTTGTGATGTGAATCCCACCCATTGTGGGCAGGATCACTTTATGGCAAATCTGCATATTACAACTGTAATATGCAGTTTCCCGAAATACCAGAGGCATTGGGATCTATCCCCTTTGCTTCAGAGACCACGGGTGAGTGCCGTTCGATACTGGGCTCCACAAACAGGGATCAGACGGAACACTACTCGTGGGGATCTCCCAGGGGATGGGAGGCTCCCAAGTGCATGTTCTTTGAGCAGGGTGGTACCCTGGGACTGCTGATGCCATCCAGGAACTCTAGCACTGCCATTCTGGCACTCTGGCAATGCCACCTGGATGCCAGTCTGGCACCACCAAGGTGCCCAGGTGGCACTGCCAGCTGGCAGGGGTACTGCCAGGAGACCAGGTTGGCACTGCCCATTTGCCAAGCATTTTGTGTGCGGTGGAAATGGGCCAGGGTTGCCCTGCAAGCGTGTTGGAGGGGCCCTGGGACCCCTCAGTGAGTTGGCTCTTGGGAGAGCGGGCTGAGGATTGTATTGGGGGCTCCAGAGATGGCATCCCAATCTCGCGCTATACTAAGTAGTTCCGGCAAGCGTTCCCCGCTGAGGCCACCTACCTAACCTGAGTGACGTTTAATAGCCTTGTGTTTTTCAGCACTGTTAGCACCGGGAATCATGTGGCTAAACACGCTCACTATGGGACTTTGTTCCCATTTAGTTAAATCGTGTTGATAAACCATCGTGATAGATTAAAAATCCAGAAAACTAAGTTTAAACATACAATTATGAACATATTTTAAACTTCGTAGCCTAAAATTCACTTTTAAAAAATCTGCTCCCAGCCAATTTTGATGAATGGAACGTAATCTCATTTTATTGTTGTTTCACTTTCCCACAGTTCCGACTGTTAGCTTAATCCCACACAATCAATTGACTGAATCACATTGGCTTTGCTGAGCTGTTTCTTTCACAAACCCTGTTTATTTGAAGTCACTAATCCATCTTCTGCTTCATCTTTTGCTGGTATTGTTAGAATATAACGATCTATGAGAATTTTTCTGTGGCCATCTGTCGTTAGGAACCTGGTAATACTGAAAGCCCCTACTCTCAAAACTTGGATTTCTTGAAGGGTTAAAATCATATAGATTGTATCTTTAGCTTCAGAACAACGAAGTGCAACAATAACAAAGGTACATCTTGTGATTGGGGCGTCATTCTCCGACCCCCCGCCGGGTTAGAGAATCGCCGGAGGCTGCCGTGAATCCCGCCTCTGCCGGTTGCTGAAGTCTCCGGCACCGGATATTCGGCGGGGGCGGGAATCGGGCCGCGCCGTTTGGCGGAAGTCCCACCGATAAATTGCCTGTCCCGCCGGCATGGATTAAACCACCTTTTGAATGGTGGGACAAGGCAGCGCGGGCGGGCTCCGGGGTCCTGGGGGGGCGCGGGGCGATCTGGCCCCGGGGGGTGTCCCCACGGTGGCCTGGCCCGCGATCGGGGCCCACCGATCCGCGGGCGGGCCTGTGTCGTGGGGGCACTCGTTCCCTTCCGCCTCCGCCACGGTCTCCACCGTGGCGGAGAGGAAGAGACTCCCTCCACTGCGCATGCGTGGGAAACTGTCAGCGGCCGCTGACGCTCCCGCGCATGCGCCGCCCGGGGATGTCATTTCCGCGCCAGCTGGCGGGGCAACTAAGGCCGTTTCTGCCAGCTGGCGGGGCGGAAATTCCTCCGGCGTCGGCCTAGCCCCTCAATGTTGGGGCTCGGCCCCCAAAGATGCGGAGCATTCCGCACCTTTGGGGCGGCGCGATGCCCATCTGATTGGCGCCGTTTTGGGCGCCAGTCGGCGGACATCCCGCCGTTTCAGGAGAATTTTGCCCCAGACCTAAGATATTGGCGGGGCCATGGTAATGCAAATTGCATATGAAATATAGGAAGAGTGATCTGAATAAGCTTAATCACTTTTCTTCTTTAGAATACAGTCAGAGCGATATGGAAGGAGGTCATTCATCCCATTGAGACCATGCCAATTCTCTGTAGAACAATCGTGATAGATTCCCCGGCCCTACCTCTATAGTCCTGCAAGTTTATTTTCTTCAGGTGTCTATTAAATTTCCTTTTGAAATCAGATCATCTCTCTTTCCACCACTCTCTCAGACAGCCTCTATTCTTACGGACAGGGGAGGGGTGGTAGGGTGCTTTGCCTTTTTTTTTTCAGTTCTCAATTGACTGCAACAAGATGTTTCTTAAAGAAGTAGGCGGGATTCTCCTTTCCTGAGATTAAGTGTTGACTGCGTGACAGGATTCGTAGACTTCTACGACCGCAAAACTGTTGCCGCACCTGGACCGATTCAGCGACCGTTGAGGGGCTAGCACCAACGCAATGTAAATAAAATTAAAATAAATTGCTTATTGTCACAAGTAGGCTTCAAATGAAGTTACTGTGAAAAGCCCCTAGTCGTCACATTCTGACGCCTGTTCGGGGAGGCTGGTACGGGAATTGGACCGTGCTGCTGGCCTGCCTTGGTCTGCTTTCAAAGCCAGCGATTTAGCCCTGTGGAACACGGTTGATTCCAATCGAAAACGGCATCGGATTCGCTGGGATCGGGATTGACACTCGAGAGGCTGACAAGCTGCAGCCGCATATAAGCACTTCGTTCTCAACACACAATCATCCCAACCAACAAGATGGCACTGGGAGTGCACCCATCCTATTGATGGGTCGGTTAGGACCAGAGGGCACCTGGGTGGGGGGGGGGAGCCTGGGGGGACACTCATTTGATTTGTGGCCCTAGTTCACAGTGTGATGCACTATCAATTACGACAAGACGAGAGTAGAATGTAATCGAGGCTTTATTACACAGAGATGTGTGGCCTCCTACAGCAGCTTACGAAATGGCTGCTGTTCGGAGAGCACACACATATATACTCTGCCTCCTGGGCGGAGCCAGCAGGCAGGGATCTACCCCCGTACCTGTAGTACAGGAGCCTTACCGTAATACCCATATATACAATATAATACAACAGTGATGACTACCACACAGTGGAAGTCAACAGTGTGCGTGGCTGCGGCAATGATGTCCCATGCCTGTCCACCTCGACCCCACTGGCCACCCCGATACTCCCCCAGCCCTGGGAGAAGCCCCCGGCCAGCGACATATCTGTCAGCAAACTATGGTGATGTTGGACACTGTCAGTACTCCCTCTCTCTCTCCCTCATCAGCCACGGCACCTGTTTCATGATTTTAAAAATCACAAGTGAACCTCGCTGCCAGGAATTCCCCCCAGTGGAAACAGAGAATCGCAGAGGCCCTGGAGAATACCAGGTCAGGCCCACTAAGGATATGCCAAGGGTATTTACTGTACGTGCGTTCTGGAACGCAGGCGATGGAGAATTGGGATTTGCCATAAAAACCGGTGCCCGCCACATTTTCGGCATTAAAACCAATTCTCCGCCCAATAGTAGTATTTACACCCCCTTGAATGTTGTGACTCAAGAACAGCCACAAGGCAGATTACTTCAAAAAAAGAAAAGAATAGATGTTTGTTTTTCGACATTTGAATGTATTCGTGACAGCATTCAGACACATGCACATAAGACACACACACACGCACACACACAAGAGCAAGTGATTAGAGGGTCACAGTAGCATAGTGGTTAGCACAGTTGCTTCACAGCTCCAGGGTTCCAGGTTCGATTCCCAGCTTGGGTCACTGTCTGTGTGGAGTCTGCACATTCTCCCTATGTCTGCGTGGGTTTCCTCCGGGTGCTCCGGTTTACTCCCACAGTCCAAAGATGTGCAGGTTAGGTGGATTGGCCATGTTAAATTGTTCTTAGTGTCCAAAAAGGTTAGGTGGGGTTGCTGGGTTACGGGGATCGGGTGGAGGTGTGGGCTTAGGTAAGGTGCTCTTTCCAAGGGCCGATGCAGACTCGATGGGTCAAATGGCCTCCCTCTGCACTGTAAATTCTATGAAAAGAGGTAGTATACTAGAAAGCATTTCCAAAAAGTCACTGTTACTCTAGAGTCTTTTGAAACGGAAGCTGGAACTGTTGCAGGACACATGATTTTCTTTTTGGCTGACTGAGGAATTTCTGGCAACAAATGTAAAGTGATTTACTCCTTGCGGTAGCTTCTGACTTTGTTGACTTGCAGTTGAGCCCCTGTATTGAAGATTTGGTTTGATTCTTCAAATTGGTGGGTAAATTGCTAGACCTATTTCACTGCCAGTTGGTGGATTCTAGGCAGGTTTCTTACATAAGAACATAAGAACTAGGAGCAAGAGTAGGCCATCTGGCCCCTCGAGCCTGCTCCGCCATTCAATGAGATCATGGCTGATCTTTGTGGACTCAGCTCCACTCTCCGGCCCGTACACAATATCCCCGAATCCCTTTATTCTTTAGAAAGGCATCTATCTTTTTCTTAAAAACGTTTAAAGAAGGAGCCTCAACTGCTTCACTGGGCAAGGAATTCCAGAGATTCACAACCCTTTGGGTGAAGAGGTTCCTCCTACACTCCGTCCTAAATCTACCTCCCCTTATTTTGAGGCTATGCCCCCTAGTTCTGCTTTCCCCGACCAGTGGAAACAACCTGCCCGCATCTATCCTATCTATTCCCTTCATAATTTTATATGTCTCAATAAGATCCCCCCTCATCCTTCTAAACTCCAATGAGTACAGTCCCAGTCTACTCAACCTCGCGTCATAATCTAATCCCCTCAACTCTGGGATCAACCTAGTGAATCTCCTCTGCACTCCCTCCAGGGCCAATATGTCCTTTCTCAGGTAAGGAGACCAAAACTGAACACAATACTCCAGATGCGGCCTCACCAACACCCTATACAATTGCAGCATAACCTCACTAGTCTTGAACTCCATCCGTCTAGCAATGAAAGACAAAACTCGATTAACCTTCTTAATCACCTGTTGCACCTGCACACCAACTTTTTGCGACTCGTGCACCAGCACACCCAGGTCCCTCTGCACAGCAGCATGTTTTAACATCTTACCGTTTAAATAATAATCCATTCTGCTGTTATTCCTCCCAAAATGGATAGCCTCACACTTGGCAACATTGAATTCCATCTGCCAGACCCTAGCCCATTCACCTAACCTATCCAAATCCTTCTGCAGACTTCCGGTATCCTCTGCCCTTTTTGCTTTACCACTCATCTTAGTGTCGTCTGCAAACTTTGACACATTGCACTTGGTCCCCAACTCCAAATCGTCTATGTAAATTGTGAACAACTGCGGGCCCAACACTGATCCTTGAGGGACCCCACTAGTTACAGGTTGCCAACCAGAGAAACACCCATTTATCCCCACTCTCTGCTTTCTGTTAGTTAACCAATCCTCTACCCATGCTACCACTTTACCCTCAATGCCATGCATCTTTAGTTTATGCAGCAACCTTTTGTGTGGCACCTTGTCAAAAGCTTTCTGGAAATCCAGATATACCACATCCATTGGCTCCCCGTTATCTACTGCACTGGTAACGTCCTCAAAAAATTCTACCAAATTAGTCAGACACGACCTACCCTTTGTGAACCTATGCTGCGTCTGCCCAATGGGACAATTTCCCTCCAGGTGCCCCGCTATTTCCTCCTTAATGATAGATTCCAGCATTTTCCCTACAACCAAAGTTAAGCTTACCAGCCTATAATTACCCGCTTTCTGCCGACCTCCTTTTTTAAACAGTGGTGTCACGTTTGCTACTTTCCAATCCTCTGGGACCACCCCAGAGTCTAGTGAATTTTGATAAATTATCACTAGTGCGTTTACAATTTCCCTAGATATCTCTTTTAACACTCTGGGATGCATCCCATCAGGGCCAGGAGACTTGTGTACCTTTAGCCCCATTAGCTTGCCCAATACTGCCTCCTTAGTGATTACAATCATCTCAAGGTCCTCACCTATCATATCTTTATTTCCATCAGTCACTGGCATGTTATTTGTGTCCTCCACTGTGAAGACTGACCCAAAAAACCTGTTCAGCTCCTCAGCCATTTCCCCGTCTCCTATTATTAAATCTCCCTTCTCACCTTCCAAAGAACCAATATTTACCTTAGTCAGTCTTTTTTGTCTTATATATTTGTAGAAGCTTTTACTATCTGTTTTTATGTTCTGAGCCAGTTTACTTTCATAGTCTACCTTACACTTCTTTATGGCTTTTTTAGTAGCTTTCTGTTGTCCCCTAAAGACTTCCCAGTCCTCTAATCTCCCACTAATTTTTGCCACTTTGTATGTTTTTTCCTTCAATTTGATACTCTCCCTCACCTCCTTAGATATCCACAGTCGATTTTTCCCCTTTCTACCGTCTTTGTTTTTTGTCGGTATGAACCTTTTATGAACACTGTGAAAGATCGCTCGGAAGGTTCTCCACTGTTCCTCAACTGCTTCACCATGAAGTCTTTGCTCCCAGTCTACCTTAGCTAGTTCTTCTCTCATCCCATTGTAATCGCCTTTGTTTAAGCACAAAACACTAGTGTTTGATTTTACCTTGTCATCCTCCAACTGTATTTTAAATTCCACCATATTGTGGTCGCTCCTTCCAAGAGGATCCTAAACTATGAGATCATTAATCAATCCTGCCTCATTACACAGGACCAGATCTAGGACCGCTTGTTCCCTTGTAGGTTCCATTACATACTGTTCCAGGAAATTATCCCGGGCACATTCTATAAACTCCTCCTCAAGGCTGCCTTTACCAACCTGGTTAAACCAATCGATATGCAGATTAAAATCTCCCATGATAACCGCTGTACCATTTCTACATGCATCCGTTATTTCTTTGCTTATTGCCTGCCCTACCATCCTGTTACTATTTGGTGGCCTATAGACTACTCCTATCAGTGACCTTTTCGCCTTACTATACATGATTTCCACCCAAATTGATTCAACCTTGTCCTCCATAGCACCAATATCATCCCTTACTATTGCCCGGATGCCATCCTTAAACAACAAAGCTACACCACCGCCCTTACCGTCCATTCTATCCTTTCGTATAGTCTGATACCCTTGGATATTTAACTCCCAGTCGTGACCATTTTTTAACCATGTTTCAGTAATGGCCACTAAATCATAGTCATTCACGATGATTTGCGCCATCAACTCATTTACCTTATTTTGTATACTACGAGCATTCAGGTAAAGTACACTTATGCTGTTTTTTATGTCTTTGTTATGAATCCTAACACCTTGATCAGTAACTTTTCGCAATTTATTTTTCCTCTTACCCTTTCTCCTAATTTTCCTTGTCTTTGAACCCATATCTCTACATAATAACCTGTCACGTAACCTGCTGCCTTGATCTCCATTAACCATTATACTGTCCGTAGCTTTACACTTCCCTTCCCCCCAACTTGCTAGTTTAATGACCTTGTGACCAACCTATTTATCCTATTCGCTAGAACACTGGTCCCAGAATGGTTCAGGTGAAGACCGTCCCAACGGTACAGGTCCCTCCTGCCCCAGTACTGATGCCAATGCCCCATGAAATGGAATCCCTCTTTCCCGCACCACTCCTTTGGCCATGTGTTAACTTCTCTAATTTTCTCAACCCTATGCCAATTGGCACGTGGCTCGGGTAGTAATCCAGAGATTATAACCCTGGAGGACCTGCTCTTTAATTTAGTCCCTAGTGTTTGATAATCCCCAAACAGGTCCTCTTTCCTAGTTTTACCTATGTTGTTAGGTAACATACTTCCAGGTAACATTCTTCCTTTGCTTGTCGAGTTTTCTTCCCTCTGTGATCTCCTTGTCTCTCAGACTGACTGACGTGACATTGGTCTCAAAAATGTCTTAATCTTTATTATCACAAGCTCATTTATTTCAGGTGACCATAGTATTGGTGTTCCCCTTATCCCCAAAAATGGTCCCTGACAACGTGAGCATTGACACACAATGGGGTTTGAATCCCAATCATTTTCATCACCTTGTAAAAGAATGTGGTTTTTCCATCGCACATTTAGTGGAATTTCATTCCGCAGCCGCTAAGTATGTGGGGGTCATTACCGAGAGTTTCTCCAGGTATTTGGATAATAGCAGCTGTTAAATCCACAAGAGATCTGTTGCATTTTTAAGACCTTCTCAAAGGAAGGTTTCAAAAGGTTGTGTACGTTTTAATATCCTGACCAGGTAGGGGCAGTAATTCTGAAAAGTGTTCAGAGCTGTTCATGTACATTTGACAGACACAAAGGGTGATCACCTGACCTCCTGACTCCATCTTGTTTCAAAGTTAATTCCTCAAACAGATCCAGGAATGCTTCCTTCATAATTGGACTGAGAACATATGGTCAAGGAATTTCTCCTGAACACTTTTTAGAAATTCCTCTGCCTTCTTCCCCTCTACTCTAACATAGAAAACAATAGAGTTGTCTGAACCTGGCATCCATTGATCCAATTTATACTGCCGACTGCACCTTAAAACAAGCTTAGTTGCTAAATTTTTATCTTCCCAGCTGGATAATGTAAAGAGCAAACAGGCAAGGGGTAACACTTCTTTCATACCAAGAAAAATGTTGAAAAATAAGTTTCTAAGTTCACATGTCATCCAATAGGTTGCCTGTATGATGCGACCATCAATTCACTCGAAGACACGTGGAAAAGTAAACCGTGGTTTTAATCAGCTTAGAACTGAGCCTGCCTGTGACCGGTACAACACTGAAGGCGGCCCCGCAGGTCAGCAGCTCTTATACTTCCTGCAAAGGGGGTGGAGCCATGGGCGGAGCCCGTACATGCCCCAACATATCCCCTGTGGGTGAAGCCACGCAATGGGCCATAGGTAGAGCCCACAGGGTTAATAACATAACACAGAGCACTGGTGAATTATCAGCAATTATACATTCACCTCCTGATAAAAAAATGAAGTCCAGCGGGGGTGACGGGCTCATAGATTCAGCCGGTCCAGTGCCCGGATCGTTCGTTGCAACCGCCGAAGCACTGGTGTTGCAGCCGCTTTGGGTGGCTGTGGAAGTGGGTCCGGAGCAGGCACATGCGTGGACTCTGGGAGCGGCTCTTCCGGAGCTTCATTCCTGTGGACCGGTGCGGCGGGTGGGAGGGAGCACGGGAACCACATAGGGGTGGGGATGCTGAACATGGTAGGTTGGACGGGACATAGTGTGGGGGATGCAGTAGTGGGAGTGGTGTTGGAGCCTGCGGGCGCCAGGTCCCGGAGGGAGACGGTTCCTTGCCGGCCATCGGGGTGTTCGACGTACGCATAGTGTGGGTTGGAGTGCAGGAGCTGGACCCTCTCTACCAGGGGGTCGGTCTTATGGCTCCGAACATGTTTTCGGAGGAGGACTGGACCCGGTGTCATCAGCCAGGGTGGAAGCGAGGCCCCTGAGGTAGCTCCCCTCGGGAAAACAAACAACCAGTCATAAGGAGTCTGGTTTGTGGCCGTGCAAAGGAGGGACCTAATAGAGTGGAGCGCATCGGGGAGGACCTCCTGCCAGTGAGAAACTGGGAGATTCCTGGACCGCAGGGTCAGTAGGACGTTCTTCCAGACCGTCGCGTTCTCCCTCTCCACCTGCCCGTTTCCCCTGGGGTTGTAACTGGTAGTCCTGCTCGAGGCGATGCCCTTACTGAGCAGGTACTGACGCAGTTCGTCGCTCATAAACGACGAGCCCCTGTCACTGTGGACATAACTGGGGAAACCAAACAGGGTGAAGACACTATGCAGGGCTTTAGTGACTGTGGGGGTGGTCATATCATGGCAGGGGATGGCAAACGGGAAGCGGGAGAACTCATCTATGATGTTAAGGAAGTACGTGTTGCGGTTATTGAAGGGCAGGGGCCCTTTGAAATCGATACTGAGGCGTTCAAAGGGCCGGGATGCCTTTACCAGGTGGGCCTTATCCGGTCGACAGAAGTGCGGTTTACATTCCGCACAGATTTGGCAGTCTCTGGTTATAGCTCTGACCTCCTCAGTGGAGCAGGGCAGGTTGCGGGCCTTGATGTAATGGGCAAGCTGGGTGACCCCTGGGTGGCAGAGGTCATCGTGGATAACCCGTAGCCGGTCATCTAGCGCGCTGGCGCTTGTGTTGCGGGACAGGGCATCTGGGGGCTCGTTGAGCTTCCCAGGACGATGTACTATATCGTAGTTTTTGGTGGAGAGTTCGATTCTCCATCTCAAGATCTTATCATTCTTGATCTTGCCCCGCTTCGTATTGTCAAACATGAACACAACCGATCGTTGGTCGGTGGTGAGGGTAAACCTCCTACCAGCGAGGTAGTGTCTCCAGTGCTGCATGGCTTCCACGATGGCTTGGGCTTGTTTTTCGACCGAGGAGTGTCGAATTTCGGAGGTGGTGAGGGTGCGTGAAAAAAACACTGCCAGTCTGCCTGCTTGGTTGAGGGTGGCGGCGTGAGCGACCTCTGAGGCGTCGCTCTCCACCTGGAAGGGGATGGACTCGTCCACCGCGCGCATCGCCGCTTTGGCGATGTCCGCCTTGATGCAGTTGAAGGCCTGCCGGGCCTCGGCTGCCAGTGGAAAGAGGGTGGCCTTAAATAGTGGGCGGGCTTTGTCCGCATACTGGGGGACCCACTGGGCGTAATAGGAGAACAATCCAAGGCACCGCTTCAGGGCCTTGGGACAGTGAGGAGAGGGAGTTGTAGGAGGGGGCGCATACGGTCAGGGTCGGGCCCGTTTTCCACGACGTAGCCGAGGATGTCTAGCCTGGTTGTGCGGAAAACGATTTTCTCCTTGTTGTAGGTGAGGTTGAGTTTTTGGGCGGTTTGGAGAAATCGGTGGAGGTTGGCGTCGTGGTCCTGCTGATCATTGCCGCAGATGGTGACATTGTCCAAGTACGGAAACGTGGCCCGCAGCCCGTACTGGTCCACCATTCGGTCCATCGCTCGTTGGAACACCGAAACCCCGTTCGTGACGCCAAAGGGCACCCGGAGGAAATGGAAAAGGTGGCTGTCTGCCTCAAACACCGTGTAGTGGTGGTCCTCCGGGCAGATTGGGAGCTGGTGGTATGCAGACTTCAGATCCACCGTGGAGAACACGCGGTAGTGCGCAATCTGATTTACCATGTCTGCAATCCGGGGAAGGGGGTACGCATCGAGCTGTGTAAACTGGTTAATGGTCTGGCTGTAATCAACCACCATCCGGAACTTTTCCCCGGTCTTGATGACCACCACCTGAGCTCTCCAGGGGTTATTGCTGGCCTCTATGACCCTCTCCCGCAAGAGACGCTGGACCTCGGACCTAATGAACGTCCTGTCCTGCATGCTATACCGCCTGCTTCTGGTGGCTACTGGCTTGCAATCGGCGGTGAGGTTTGCGAAGGGGGGGTGGAGGGGGGGGGTCCAATTTTTAGGGTCGCGGGGCTGCATATGGTGAGCGGGGGCAGGGGCCCCCCAAACTTGAGAGTTAGGCTCTTGAGGTTGCACTGGAAGTCGAGTCCCAAAAGGAGAGGACGCAGAGGTCTGGGAGCACATATAGTTGAAAATTAGCGTACTCAGCGCCCTGTATCGCTAGGGTTGCAGTAGTGCACCCTTGGATTTGCACCGAGTGCGACCCAGAGGCGAGAGATACGGTTTGTTGTGTCGGGAATATTGGGAGCGAGCAACGTCTTACCATGTCTGGGTGAATGAAGCTCTCTGTGCTCCCGGAGTCGAAGAGGCAAGGTGTCTCGTACCCGTTAACCTGGACGGCCATCATGGAGCTCCGGAGGTGCTTAGGTCGTGACTGGTCCAGGGTGACCGCACTGAGGTGTGGGTAGCTGGCGGTGTGATCGGAGGTGCTGGTGCGGCCCCGCGATGGCTGTCCGTGTAGGTCGTACGCGTCGAGCGGCGTAGCAGATGGCGGCCAAGATGGCGGCCCCCGTTGGTCAAACGTGGCGGGCGGTGAGGAAGATGGCGTCCAAGATGGCAGCCCCCATGGATCGCTCGTGGCTGGCCGCGTGGGGGAGGATGGCCAACATGGCAGCCCCCATGAGTCGCACATGTTATGCGGAGGCGGCAGACAAGCTGCCACCTTGCGTGAGTCTGTGGATCGGGTCTGTGAGTTCGAGTTCTTAGACCTGGCCAGGTAGACCTTGGCGAAGTGTCCTTTTCGCCCGCAGCTGCTGCAGTCCGCGTTGCGGGCCGGGCAGTGCAGTCGGGGGTGCTGGAACTGGCCGCAAATGTAGCAGGGTAGCCCCCATGATGGGCGAGCGGCCGCGCGGCACAAGCCTGGGGTAGTCTCGAGTTGGCGGCCTACGAGGGGATCGCGTGATCGGCGGGGATCGCATTAAGGCTCTGAAAAGCGGCCTCCAGAGAGGTATCCAGTTTTACCGTGTCGTCCAGGTCCTGGGCCCCTTTTTCGAGCAGGCGCTGTCTCACATAGTTCGATTGGACCCCCGCCACGTAAACGTCTTGGACGGCGAGCTCCATGTGCTGAGTGGCCGTAACGGCCTGGTAGTTACCGTTGCGCGTGAGGGCTTTGCGGTCGCGTAGGTAGTCATCAAGCGACTCCCCAGGGCGCTGGCGGCGAGTGGTGAAGACGTGTCGCGCGTATACCTCATTCACAGGCCGCACATAGAGGCGTTCGAGTAGTGCGAGAGCCTCTGTAGAGGAAGCGGCTTCGTCGAGCTGGACAGAAATGCGATGGCTCAACCGTGCGTGGTGGTGGCTCAGCTTCTGTTCGTCAGTGACGGATGGCGTAGACGATGCGGTGAGATAGGCCTTGTAGCATCGAAGCCAATGTGAAAACATTTCTTTCGCCCCTGCGGCCTGTGGATCAAGTTCCAGTCTGTCAGGTTTGAGGGCTGATTCCACAGTAGTATTTTAAGCTGATTAAATTGATGCGACCATCAATTCACTCGAAGACACGTGAAGAAGTAAACCGTGGTTTTAATCAGCTTAGAACTGAGCCTGCCTGTGACCGGTACAACACTGAAGGCGGCCCCACAGGTCAGCAGCTCTTATACTTCCTGTAAAGGGGGTGGAGCCATGGGCGAGCCCGTACATGCCCCAACATATCCCCTGTGGGTGAAGCCACACAATGGCCCATAGGTAGAGCCCACAGGGTTAATAACATAACACAGTGCACTGGTGAATTAACAGTAATTATACATTCACCACACTGTACATTTTTTTTAAAAGTGCATTTGCATCGGCTAGTTATATTACACTCGATGTGTATCGCAATTGGTATGAAACTACTAAACAGAGATAATCACATTACCTCACTTTAGAATAGTTTTATATCAAATAACCGATGTGAATCTCAAATGATGCCGCACTTTCCCTTTGTTGCAGGACAGATGAAAGTAATTGGTAAAAGGAGCAAAAACAATACGAGGCAAAATATTTTCACGCAGTGAGTGGTTAAGGTCTGGAATGTATTGCCTGAGAGTGTGGTGGGGGCAGGTTCAATTGAAACATGCAAAAGGAATTTGACAGTTATCAGGGGCGTCATTCTCCGACCCCCCCGCCGGGTCGGAGAATGGCCGTTGGCCGCCGTGAATCCCGCCCCCGCCCCCACCGAATTCTCCGGTACCGGAGATTGGGCGGGGGCGGGAATCCGGCCGCGCCGGTTGGCGGGACCCCCCGTCCCGCCCAGAAATTGCCTGTCCCGCCGGCGTAAATCAAACCTGGTATTTACCGGCGGGACCAGGCGGCATGGGTGGGCTCTGGGGTCCTGGGGGGGGGGGGGGGCGCGGGGCGATCTGACCCCGGGGGGTGCCCCCACGGTGGCCTGGCCCGCGATCGGGGCCCACCGATCCGCGGGCGGGCCTGTGCCGTGGGGGCACTCTTTCCCTTCCGCCTCCGCTACGGCCTCCACCATGGCAGAGGCGGAAGAGACTCTCCCCACTGCGCATGCGCGGGAAACTCAGCGGCCGCTGACGCTCCCGCGCATGCGCCAGGAAACTGTCAGCGGCCGCTGACGCTCCCGCGCATGCGCCGCATTTCCGCGCCAGCTGGCGGGGCAACAAACGCCATTTCCGCCAGCTGGCGGGGCGGAAATCCCTCCGGCGTCGGCCTAGCCCCTCAATGTTGGGGCTGGGCCACCAAAGATACGGAGCATTCCGCACCTTTGGGCCGGCGCAATGCCCGTCTGATTGGCGCCGTCTTTGGCGCCAGTCGGCGGACATCGCGCCGTTGGGGGAGAATTTCGCCCCAGAAACGGAAGAATGTGCAGGGTGACAGAGATATGGTGGGAGAATCCTGCTGAGTAAATTGCCCATTTGGAGAGCCAGTGCAGATACGATGGGCCAAATGGCCGCCTTCTGTTTCTCTGATTTTTTTTCACTGAAACGTGGGAGGATAACCATACTCATTAAAGCATGTTTTTGTACTTAACATTCAAATGCATGACATCCATTTATTTTAGGTGTGAAGCAGGCAAAAAACCCACAATCATTGCACATCGGAAGTGATGCCTGAGATATTGGGAAAGACAGACTTCCAGGGCACACACCTGAAACCGGCATGAGGTTCCGTGCAAGCAGAGAACCTAACACCTCCTTGGGCACCCTTTGTAAAATTGGGCTGTCCTGAATGCAACTGGCACTGAGCTGCTGTGTTCAGAAAACATCTACCACATGCGGCCTAACTAACAACCAATAAAGAGATTGTGTTTTGAAACTGCATGACTGAATTTGCAGCCAGGCCATGTAGAAATGCCCTTCTTGGCTGCCGAAAACCATTGCTGGCACCCACACAACCCAGTCCAATCGTCTCTGTTTCCCACTGGCTGCCTCTTCCCTGTTGCCTGCTTTTCGCTGCTACGTGCAGTATCCAACCTCACCAAAAAACAGATCAAGACATCTCCACTAATACATAGTAGACCATTATCAAAATTCCCAAAACAAATTATTAATTATAGAGGTCAGGAAGTACGTTCAGGGTGAGTCTAATCTTAGATTTAAAATGGCAGCTGTAAACTTCTTAAGATTTGCTCTCTTGAATATGATGTCACCCGAGTTAGATTACAGCCTCATAATTATCTCAAAATATCCATTATCTGTATGTCATTCGGAATTTATTTTAATTTTAAAGTATGACCTGGGAAGGCCATTTGAATTTGAAAGTCTAAAACGCTGTTCCATGCAAGAATTCTACAGGAAGTTGTTTTGAAGTTTTGCCCCCACACAGTTTAAGCTAGAATTACCTTTTGCGATTGACTAATTATCCCTGTTTGAAGGTTGTACCAGAGGACCCAGAGGAAATATATTTTATTCACTCAGCAAAGTGACTCCATAGAGCATGTCCAACAACTGCCGCTAACTACTGTGCAGCTGTTCAGTTAACAGAGTAGTCAGGAGAATAAGTTTTCCTGTTTATCGCAACTTGTGAAAGACAGGAAAAGAATGCCACTTAGCAGCAGTACTCAAGTCCTCCGGGTCTTTCACACTCGCTTCCAAAATACTGCTCTGTCAGTTCATGATCATGTGTGTTAGTCATCATATTTCCTGCTTTAAACTTACTTAATTAAGAAAACTGAGCTGAATGCTCTTTCCAAGGGCCGGTGCAGATTCGATGGACCGAATGGCCTCCTTCTGCACTGTAAATTCTATACAGTCCTGTTCAGGTTTGAGTTATTAGACAGGGAATTGTCAAATGTAGTGAAACATTTGGAATCAACTTCATCTCCAAATCATTAAAGAAATTAAGAAAACAGTTAATCTCAACTGCTCAAACTGAAGATCTGCATTAGTATGTATATAACAATTAGAGTGACCTTACAATAGAGGGATGGTCATTGTTAAAGCAGCTGAAGAGAGTTGGGTTGAAGAAATCCTTCAGTGGCACCCAGTGGCTGAGATAATTGGCATCCAACAACCACCTTTATGTTTTAGTTGTGAATCCAACCACTGGAGAGCAATTGCCATTGAGTTTTATTAGGGTCCTTGATGCCAGGCTTGGTCAGTACTGCTTGGATATTAAGGGGCAGTCATCCTCACCTCACCTCTGAAATTCAGCTCTTTCATCCATGTTTGGACCAAGGTTGCAGTGTGGCCTGGAGCAAATTGGCACTGACAGAACTCAAAATGAGCATCAGTGAGCAGGCTATTGGTGAGTACCACATGATAGCACCATCAGCAACATCTTCCATCACTTTTTGTTGATGATTGGGAGTAGACTGATGGATAATAATTGGTCATACAGGAGGCTCCCCCTCAATGGTGCGGCACGTTTGTCATGTCCTCACGGACTTGGCACCAGCTGGAGGAGAAGGACACTCGCTCTCCGTGAACGTCAGCCCTGAACGTTTACGCCTTGGCATCATTCCACGGCTTGAGCGGGTCTGTATGGCATCTCGCAGGCCACAGCCCACAGGTGCATCTGGCAGGACACGGATGCCTGTTTGCCCGGGCGTAAAACTACATCAACTTTGACATGGACCAAGCAAAGCAAGGTGCCCAGGCAGCAGGATTCGCCACCATCGCCGGGATGCCCTTGGTCCAGGGGTGGATGGCACGCATGTTGGCCTGCGTTCTCCGGGCCATCTGGGAATGCCCTACAATACAGAAAGGGATTCCACTTCCTCAACATCCAGCTCGTGTGTGACCATCAAATGAAGATCATGCACGTGTGTGCATGCCTCCCGGGAAGTGTCCACGGCAGCTACATCCTGGAGAAGTCGGTAATCCACGGCCTCGTCGAGGACCACGGGGTACCCGCTGCGGAACTGGCAATGACGCCGGTATGGAGGCTGAAGACAGATGCGGAGACCCGGTACAACCAGGCCCATGTGACTACCCGGGCTGTCATTGAGCCGTGCATCGCTCTCCTCAAGATGCAGTTCCAATGCCTCGACCGCTCCGGTGGTGCATTCCAGTACAACCTCTGGAGGGTCGCCCACTTTGTGGTGGTCTGCTATGCCCTCCACAACCTTGCACAGCAGTGGGGCGATGCGCTGGAGGTTGGTGATGAGGAACATGTCGTCACCTCCAAGGAGGTTGAGGAGGATGACGAGGCGCCGACAGACGAGCAGGGGCTGGAGGACGAGCCAAGGAAGGAACCGGAGGACCACCTAGAGACTGCAGGACATGAGCTGGGGCCCTCCGGCCCCAGAGGACGCCCGCCAGGGCATCGCAGGCCACGGGACGAGGTAAGCAGCTGGCCACCACCTCTGATGTGCATCCTGGGGACACATCTAGACGTAGGGGTAGAGCTAGGAAGGCAAAGCACATCGTGAATCACTGAATGCACCAGGGCAGGGGGTTAGTTCGGTGGCCATGCCGCCTTGCTCCGGGAGCTGACTGTGAGATGCAGCCTCATCTGAGGAGTGGAACTCAGGGAAGCTGGTGGCCACCATCGTCACTCTATGGGACGAGTCCGGATTGGTACCCAGTGCCCCCTCCTCCCGGTCAGTGCCCATAGGGCCCTGGGGTTTACCTTGGGGCAGACACAGCTGGTTCGGGCCCCGGCTCCCCTGCATCATCTGACTCTGCCAGCCCTGTAGATTAAAACAACATTTCTGCTGACAAAATGAACAAGCTATTGTTCTAATAAACAGATTTTCAAAGTCAGTTTGACATTGAGAAATAAGCTGTACCAGCAATCGAGATCAAGGTCGAAGTAAGCACCATAGTATTATGAAGGCATCATTGTCCAGAATATGGATAAAGGAAAGTCAGCAGAAAACCAGGATAAACCAGTCTTGATAATAGCACAAAATCGCATTCCATAGCATACACAAAAATTCAAACATGAAACATTCAGAACTTATGTTGCACATTGAGGACTGACAGTTAACCATCAAATCAAATGTATTTGATTCTTACCCAAACCAATTAGGACAACATACAGGTGTAGACAGATAGCTTTAGACTGATAAAATTCTCCTTAAACATGATGGCCCATACTGCCATCTTTATTCCAGGATTATTCTGTACTTTGATCTAACTACTCGCTATCTCTATTTTCATATTTTCACTTTTCCACTCTGACACTTGAAGTAAATGCAAGCTGTTTTGCCATAAGCAAGAAACCATTTCTGTATTATTTTGAAAGTTCAATTGTTTATAAGTTACTTCTCTTTCAGTCCTTTTGCTAGCCAGACTTTATTGAGAATAGATTTAAGTTTCTCTCAATTGTAATCAAGTAGATGCAATAAAAGATTCTTATTTGCATCCAAGAAGTGGAACTCAAATTTCTACTGAGTTTTAGTGTTGCAAGACTTCACTAGATCCGCATGGTAGATCTCTACAATATCCTGCCGACTACGCCAATTGTAGAGATCTACCATGCAGATCTAGTCTTGCAACACTAAAACTCAGTAGAAATTTGAGTTCCACTTTTCGGATGCAAATAAGAATCTTTTATTGCCTCTACTTGATTACAATTGAGAGAAACTTAAATCTATTCTCAATAAAGTCCAGCTAGCAAAAGGACTTAAAGAGAAGTAACTTATAAGCAATTGAACTTTCAAAATAATACAGAAATGGTTTCTTGCTTATGGCAAAACAGCTTGCATTTACTTCAAGAGTCAGAGTGTAAAAGTGAACGTATGAAAATAGAGATAGCGAGTAGTTAGATCAAAGTATAGAATGATTCCGGAATAAAGATGGCCGTAAGGACCATCATGTTTCAGGAGGATTATATCAATCTAAAGCCATCTGTCTACACCTGTATGTTGTCCTAATTGGTTTGGGTGAGAATCAAATACATTTGATTCGATGGTTAACTGTCAGTCCTCAATGTGCAACATAAGTTCTGAATGTCTCATGTTTGAATATTTGTGTATGTTATGGAATACGATTTTGTGCTAATATCAAGACTGGTTTTTACTGTTTTTCTGCTGACTTTGTTTTATCCATATTCTGGACAATGGTGCCTTCATATTACTATGGTGCTTACTTCAACCTTGATCTCGATTACGGGTACAGCTTATTTCTTAATGTCAAACTAACTTTGAAAATCTGTTCATTAGAACAATAACTTGTTCATTTTGTCAGCAAAAATGTTGTTTTAATCTACAATTAGTTTATGCATGTGTCAGGCTTTTGTGCTTCTGTTGAAGTTATGTGTTCTGTCATGGCCTGAGGTTATGAGTACTGAAATCCTTAATTTAAAATGGGTATTAAACTGGGCTTTAATATTTACATTAAAATAGCCTTTTTACCTATCAGAAAATAGTTGACGACTATCAGGGAGGTTGTAGGGAGAGGGGGAGATGAAGCGAGGGTTGGGCATTGCATGGAGAGTTGGATGGGGGGGGGGTTTGGATGCTCACATGGGGACGGAAATCTGGGAGTGGGAGGTTGGTGTCTACTCACTCATGCTGCCCGGCGTAGGTCGTTGACCTTTTTCCAGCACTGGAGGCCAATCCTCCTGGTCACACTCCAGGAGCTTACAGCCTCTGCCACCTCATCCTAGGCAGCACTGGCTGCCCTGTGGCTGACCCTAAGGGACCATCGGGGGAACAGGAAATCCCTCCTGGCCTCTTCTGCGTCTAGAAGCCTTCCCAGGTCTGCATCCCCGAATCTTGGGGCCAATCTCCTGGGCACCATTGTTGCGAGCTGGCTGAGCAAGTGCTGCTTAATTGCTACTTGACCTTGTTAGCGGGAGGGGATGCTAGCGGGCACGGTGCCGCCGAATCAGCTGGCGAGCCTTCATTTGCAGCGAGAAGCCCATGCAGCTTTGTGAAGTGGACCAATTAACATTGAATAGTGTTCCACTGCAAATGAGTGCAGCTTCAACACAAATCCAGAAACGTGCCATAATTCAGGACAAAGCTCAACACTTGATAGGCAACCCATACATCACGTCAAACATTGACTTCCTCTATCACTGATGCACAGTGGCAGCACTGTGTACCATCTACACGATGAATTGCAGCAACTCACCAAGTCAAACTCTACAGTTCTTCCTTCACTGTTGCTAGGTCAAAACCTGTGGCTCCCTTCCAAAAAGCACCCATAGCTGTACCTGCACCACATGGACTGCAGCGCTTCAAGAAAGCAGCTCGTCACCACCTTCTCTCAGGCAATTGGGGATTGGCCACATACGGTGGCTTTGCCATCAGCGATCACATCCCATGAATGAAGAAAGCAAATCTTACAATTTGTCCCAGTAAATTAATATATTTTGTATTCTGAGGTGGTTTATACATTGACCCTTCCTTCCTCTTTCTGGTGTTATAAGGGCAGTACATGTGGACCAAATAAATGCCTTTGTTTCACTGTGCCAACAAATTTTTGATTTTATATTTCTGTACATAAAAGATCTCAGTGAATCAATAAACAACGTGAGAGTGTTGTTTCCTTATATCCAGCAGAGAAGTAAAATCCTGAGAGACCCGTTACAATAATTGGTGCTACAGGGGATGTAATGGAAGCACTCCCTGCTGGACAACTTGCTGGACTTTCCATTGTGCTTGCAGAGAGCTAAGACCACTCAAAAGCTTTACAATGTAACAAAACCATTCCTTTAAAAGAACCAAAACTAAATAAGGTTGTTGTCAACCAGGAATTCTGGAGGTCGTGTGGCACAGTGGTGGCATCCCTACCACTGGACCAGAAGCTCCGGGTTCAAGTCCAACGCCAGGACTATTGGCCACGGAAGGAGTGGTTAATGGACTGATAATCAGCTGGGGAATCCTGCTACCACTTCACTACTATTCTCCAAAAGGGAAAAAAGTGTGAGAAAAAAATATGCGGGAAAAAAAAAATCAGGGATTGACTTTTAAAAGGGTGAACATGACACAATGTTAAATGTTATTTCGTTTACCAAAAGGGTTTTTTAAATGGTCGCATTTGACCTAATTATTAAGGAGGAAATATTGGCCCAGGGCACCTGAATGGTTGTACCCTGGAGATACCCCGAAGATGAGCTGGGAAACCCTCAGAAGTCACCATGCACTGACTACAGAGGAATTGCCGATGGGCTATTCCCCTGCATTGCAACCCTCTGAAACTCTGGGTTAAAGTCCAAGACTTTGGATGGTTGCAACTCATTTATCAGAATAGTTACCCAGGAAAAATTATAAAGATTAAAACCAGTTCCAACTCTAAACACTGCTGTCACCACCCCCCCCCCCCCCCCACCCGACTCCCCACTGGATCCCCATCCTAACCCAACTACCTGACTCAGCCCACATGCCACCCACCTGCCCCTCACCAACTGCCACCCTACCTCCTCACTCATTTACCTGCCACTGTACCCCTTCACCTATTTACCTGCCACCTACCCCCCTCACCCACCAACCTGCCACCCCACCCTTTCGCTCAATTACCTGCCACCCTACCCCCACACACTTACCTTCTCTCCGTGGCCTCTCAACGTTAATTTGTGACCTTTAAACTCTATACTTACCAGAATATAGCAGCTAGTGGCAGTACAAGAGTGTTTGGCTTGGCTTCCCCGGAGCTCATGCACTGTGAGGACGGTCACCCAGAGCAGGTACGCTCTTCATTTCTGAGGAGGCCCGCTTCAGAAGTTCAGGTGAGTAATACTGAGCTCTGGTGCAAGCTAAGTAAATAGGAGCGGAGTGGCAATCCGACAGTGTTTACCGCTCCTTGGAAGATTCAGTCTCTGGTCATTTATTTCAACCTGAGCCAATTGTCACTAGTCACAATAAGTTGCGTTCCGTTCCCACTTTAAAATGTGGCATGAACATGCATGATTTTCCAATTTCTGCAAAATAATCCAGGTTATCACTGTCTGTTCCTGAATGACCAAATTGAAGTAATTGCCCTATTTCTTATCAAAAACCATAATGAGGAGAAAATATGTTATTTCATCTTGGTGATCTTGCAGCTGACTCAGCTTTGAAAACAGCATTCCTTTTGTAAATGAGCTAGGGAGAAATCAAGCTGAGAGCAGTGCGGCCCCTTTATAATAGAAACACAATTTCAGAAGCAGTCAATGAATACGGCCCTTTAGAGTCAATAATAATTTTGTTTTTGCCTGCCTGAGTAATGTCACATCGCTACTATTTTATAATTGCATTGAACTGTACAGCCAGTGGTCAGACCAATAGACAGATTATGCAATCTTCTGCTGCACGGAATTGCTCTCAGGACAACAGCAATCAAAATGAGACAACCATTCAGGAAATGGAGACTGTGATTATGCAGAATCATTTTGTCATATTTTCTGTAGTTTGGAGGAAGTCTTTTAAGATAAGTTTCAACAGAAGTTAGATGCTGGTGGTCGCATTCAAAGACACTGATGTCAACACTTTAATATTGCCTCACAACTGTCCATTTATGTCCTACATAGATACATAGATACGTGGGAGATAGGAGGAGGTCTTTTGGCCCTTCGAGCCTGCTCCACCATTCATCACGATCATGGCTGATCATCCAACTCAATAGCCTAATCCTGCTTTCTCCCATTCTCCCCAAGTGCTATATCCCTTGATCCCATTCTCCCCAAGTGCTATATCCAGCCGCCTCTTGAATATATTCAAAGTTTTATTATCAACTACTTCTTGTGGTAATGAATTCCACAGGCTCACCACTCTTTGTGTGAAGAAGTGTCTCCTCATCTCTGTCCGAAATGATTTACTCTGAATCCTCAGACTGTGACCCCTGGTTCTGGACACACCTATCATTGGTAACATCTTCCCTGCATCTACCCTGTCTAGTCCTGTTAGAATTTTATAAGTCTCTATGAGATCCCCCCTCATTCTCCTGAACTCCAGCGAGAACAATCCCAACCTAGTCAATCTCTCCTCATATGACAGTCCCGCCATCCCTGGAATCAGTCTGGTAAACCTTCGCTGCACTCGAGAGAGAGAGAGAGAGAGAGAGAGAGAGAGCAAGAACATCCTTCCTCAGAGAAGGAGACCAAAACTGCACACAATACTCCAAGTATGGCCTCACCAAGGCCCTGTACAATTGAAACAACACATCCCTGCTTCTATACTCGAAACCTCTTGCAATGAAGGCCAACATACCATTAGCCTTCTTTACCGCCTGCTGCACCTGCATGCTTACCTTCAGCGAATGGTGCACAAGGACACCCAGGTCCCGCTGCACACTCCCCCCTCCCAATTTACAACCATTCAGGTAGTAATCTGCCTTCCTGTTTTTGCTTCCAAAATGAATAACCTCACACTTATCCAAATTATACTGCATCTGCCATTGGTTTGCCCAGTCGCCCAACCTGTCCAGATTTTGCTGTAGGATCCCTGCATCCTCGTCACAATTCACCCTCCCACCTAATTTGTTATCATCTACAAACTTTGAGTTGTTACATTTTGTTCCCTCATCCAAATCATTGTTATATATTGTGAATAGCTGTGGTCCCAACACCGATCCCTGTGGTACCCCACTGGTTACTGCCTGCCAATTTCAAAAGGACCCATTAATCCCTACTCTTTGTTTCCGCTCTGCCAACCAGTTTTCTATCCACCTCAATACATTTCCCCCAATCCCATGCGCTTTAATTTTGCACAGTTATAAGTCTTACAGCACCAGGTTAAAGTCCAACAGGTTTGTTTCAATATCACTAGCTTTCAGAGCGCTGCTCCTTCCTCAGGTGAATGAAGAGGTATGTTCCAGAAACATATATATAGACAAATTCAAAGATGCCAGACAATGCTTGGAATGCGACCATTAGCAGGTGATTAAATCTTTACAGATCCAGAGATGGGGTAACCCCAGGTTAAAGAGGTGTGAATTGTGTCAAGTCAGGACAGTTGGTAGGATTTTGCAGGCCAGATGGTGGGGATGAATGTAATGCGACATGAATCCCAGGTCCCGGTTGAGGCCGCACTCATGTGTGCGGAACTTGGCTATAAGTTTCTGCTTGGCGATTCTGCGTTGCCGCGCGTCCTGAAGACCGCCTTGGAGAACGCTTACCCGGAGATCAGAGACTGAATGCCCTTGACTGCTGAAGTGTTCCCCGACTGGAAGGGATCATTCCTGCCTGGTGATTGTCGTGCGATGTCCGTTCATTCGTTGTCGCAGCGTCTGCATGGTCTCACCAATGTACCACGCTTCGAGACATCCTTTCCTGCAGCGTATGAGGTCGACAACGTTGGCCGAGTCGCACGAGTACGTACCGCGTACCTGGTGGGTGGTGCACTCACATGTAATGGTTATATCAATGTCGATGATCTGGCACGTCTTGCAGAGATTGCCATGGCAGGGTTGTGTGGTGTCGTGGTCACTGTTCTGAAGGCTGGGTAGTTTGCTGCAAACAATGGTTTGTTTGAGGTTGCGCGGTTGTTTGAAGGCAAGTAGTGGGGGTGTGGGGATGACCTTGGCAAGATGTTCATCTTCATCGATGACGTGTTGAAGGCGGTGAAGAAGATGTCGTAGTTTCTCCGCTCCGGGAAAGTACTGGACGACGAAGGGTATTCTGTCGGTTGTGTCCCATGATTGTCTTCTGAGGAGGGCGGTGCGGTTTTTTGCTGTGGCGCGTTGGAACTGTCGATCGATGAGTCGAGCGCCATATCCCGTTCGTACGAGGGTATCTTTCAACGCCTGTAGATGTCTGTTACGCTCCTCCTCGTCTGAGCAGATCCTGTGTATACGGAGAGCTTGTCCATAGGGGATGGCTTCTTTAATGTGTTTAGGGTGGAAGCTGGAGAAGTGGAGCATCGTGAGATTATCCGTGGGCTTGCGGTAAAGCGAAGTGCTGAGGTGACCGTCCTTGATGGAGACGAGTGTGTCCAAGAATGCAACTGATTTTGGAGAGAAGTCCATGGTGAGTCTGATGGTTGGATGGAACTTATTGATGTCATCGTGTAGTCGTTTCAGTGATTCTTCGCCATGGGTCCAAAGGAAAAAAATGTCATCGATGTATCTGGTGTATAACGTCGATTGAAGGTCCTGTGCGGTGAGTAGGTCTTGTTCAAACTTGTGCATGAAGATGCTGACATATTGAGGGGCGAATTTGGTCCTCATGGCTGTTCTGTTCGTCTGGATGAAGAACTTGTTGTCGAAGGTGAAGACGTTGTGATCCAGAATGAAGCGGATGAGTTGCAGAATTGCATCTGGAGATTGGCAGTTGTCGGTGTTGATTACTGAGGCTGTTGCAGTAATGCCGTCGTCAAGGGGGATGCTGGTGTAGAGTGCCGAGACGTCCATTGTGACGAGGAGTGTTCCTGGTTCAACTGGTCCATGGGTGCCAAGTTTCTTTAATTTTGCATAATAATCTCTTACACAGGACTTTGTCAAATGCCTTCTGAAAGTCCAAATATACCTCATCGACTGGCTCCCCCTTATCAACTGTACTGGTTACCTCTTCAAAGCATTCCAACAGATTTGTCAAGCATGATTTTCCCTTCATAAATCCATGCTGACTCTGACTGATCCTGCCACTGCTTTCTAAATGTTCCGCTATAAAGTCCTTGATAATGGATAATGGATGTTAGGCTTACTGGTCTATAATTCCTTGCTTTCTCTCTACCTCCCTTTTTGAATATCGGAGTGACGTGAGCTACCCTCCAATCTGCAGGGACTGTTCCAGAGTCTATAGAATCCCGGAAGATGACCACCAATGCATCCACTATTTCCAGAGCCACCTCCTTAAGCACTCTGGGATGCAGGTTCTCAGGCCCTGAGGATTTATCCGCCTTCAATCCCATCAGTTTTCCCAGCACCATTTCTCTACTAATGTTGATCTCCCTCAGTTCTTCCCTCTCACTAAACCTTTCATTCTCCAACATTTCTGGGATCTGATTTGTGAAGACAGAACCAAAGTATGTATTTAATTGCTCAGCCATTTCTTTGTCCCTTATTATGCATTCCCCGTTTCTGTCTGCAGTGGGCCTACATTTCTCTTTACCAATCTCTTTCTCTTCACATATCTGTAGAAACTCTTAGTGTCAGTCTTTATGTTCCCTGCAAGCTTCCTTTCATACTGTACTTTCCCCTTCTTAATCAATCCCTTTGTCCTTCTTTGCTGAATTCTAAACTGCCCCCAATCCTCAGACCTATTATTTTTCTTGGCCAATCTGTATGCTTCTTCCTTGGATCCGATACTATTTCCAATTTCCTTTGTAAGCCATGGATTGGCCCTCTCAGCCCCTTTGCTTTTGTGCCAGACAGGAATGAACAGTTGCTGTAGTTCCTCCATGCGCTCCTTGAATGTTTGCCATTGTCTATCCACTGTCATAAACTCTCCCCAATCTATCAAGGCCAACTCATGCCTCATATCCTCATAGTTCCCTTTATTAAGATTCAGCACCCTAGTCTCCAAATCAACTACTTCACTCTCCATCTTGATAAAAAATTCTATCATGTTATGGTCGCTCATCCCCAAGAGGTCTCGTACAGCCAGATTGGCAATAATTCCCTTCTTATTACACAGTACCCAATCTAAGATGGCCTGCTCTCTAGTTGGTTCCTCCACATATTGGTCAAGAAAACCATCCTGTATACACTCCAGGAATTCCTCCTCTGCGGCATTATGGCTAATTTGATTTGATCCTGAATAAAAAGGCACTCAATTGAAGTTAAGTCCAGAAAAAATATCCTATCACCAATAAAATATTACACATATTTACATGTTCTATTGTTTATGCCGAACTCAAGGGAGGATCCAATTCTGTGTTGTTTTATTTTTGTTTGAAATAATTGGAGTTTGGTGACATCAGGGGCGAAATTCTCCCCCAACGGCGGGATGCCCGCCGACTGGCGCCAAAGCCGGCGCCAATCAGACGGGCATCGCGCCGGCAAAAAGGTGCGGAAGTCTCCGCATCTTTGGCGGCCTAGCCCCAACATTGAGGGGCTAGGCCGACGCCGGAGGGATTTCCGCCCCGCCAGCTGGCGGAAATGGCGTTTGTTGCCCCGCCAGCTGGCGCAGAAATGCGGCGCATGCGCGGGAGCGTCAGCGGCCGCTGTCAGTTTCCCAGCGCATGCGCGGGAGCGTCAGCGGCCGCTGTCAGTTTCCCGCGCATGCGCAGTGGGGAGAGTCTCTTCCGCCTCCGCCATGGTGGAGGCCGTAGCGGAGGCGGAAGGGAAAGAGTGCCCCCACGGCACAGGCCCGCCCGCGGATCGGTGGGCCCCGATCGCGGGCCAGGCCACCGTGGGGGCACCCCCCGAGGTCAGATCGCCCCGCGCCCCCCCCCCCCCAGGACCCCGGAGCCCGCCCACGCCGCCTGGTCCCGCCGGTAAATACCAGGTTTGATTTACGTCGGCGGGACAGGCAATTCCTGGGCGGGACTTCGGCCCATCCGGGCCAGAGAATCCAGCGGGGGGGGTCCCGCCAACCGGCGCAGCCGGATTCCCGCCCCCGCCCAATCTCCGGGAGCGGAGACTTCGGCGGGGGCGGGGGCGGGATTCACGGCGGCCAACGGCCATTCTCCGACCCGGCGGGGGGTCGGAGAATGACGCCCCAGGTGTTCATTATGCTACAAGAACAATGGCTGTATCACAGGGACCCTTGGAAACACAACTTTAGAGAGACCAAAGAAGAGGGGACAAGCTCAGACATTCGAAACTTCCAATAGATTTATAGGCCCATAGATACACACCTGCACCATCAGAGCAGTGATACGCAAGAAGGCTATGCTTCCCTGGGGAGAGCCAATTGGTAGATCTCCTGCAACAAAACCTGCAAAGCACTGCCACCTTTGTGACAGAAGCATATAAATGACCTTACCAACAAGTTATAAACCAGGGAGCAGCTATTTTCAGAATACTGTGTGGTACACGCATCAGGGAAAACTTAAGATCGTATTCACGGCAAGGTGATCTTCTGGAATTGTAAAAATGGCAGGACCGATGGGAAATGGCATTCAATGCCAAAAAGTGGTGTCATATGCATCACCAACAAAAAGGATCCTCCACGAGACAGCTTTAAATTCTGTCATCAAATTCTCCACCAGCAAGATACACAACCATAATAATCAAAGCAAAATATTGAGGATGCAAGAGATCTGAACTGGAAATAGAAAATGCTGGGAAAGCTCAGCAGGTATGGCAGCATGTGAAGATAGGTAAACGGTTAATGTCTCGAGTCTAATATCTTCAATGGGATTTGTGCATTCAGCAGCTAACATCCAAGGCAAACAGGATTTTTGGATTTCTCAGGGGGAATCTTCAGTGTTGCAACAAAAACAACAAGAATATCAAACATTTGTTCGTCCAATCCAGTTGCATGTAGGATACTGATGGGGTTGAGACGTTGCAGCAATTCTGCATGAATCAGAATTGATTTTTCCAAGAAAGGGGCAATTTAGGGTGGCCAGTTCACCTACCCTGCACATCTTTGGGTTGTGGGGGTGAAACCCACACAGACACGGGGAGAATGTGCAAACTCCACAGAGACTGTGACCCGGGGCCAGGATCGAACCCGGGTCCTCAGCACCGTAGGAAGCAGTGCTAACCATTGTGCCACCATGCCGCTCCTGCATGAATCAGTATGGGAAGAGCACCAGTGTCACATTCTTGATCAAAGATTTGAAATAGGAATCACTATAGCAAATAAAGGAGGTGAAAAATAGACTGACCAAGTTCTATAAAATATCGAACGGATGGTGGGAATTGACAGAAATGAGTACCTGGTGTTGTCCGGCAATGATAAACACAAGGTAGCCACCCAGCACTGCAAACCAATCAGTGGCTACTGGGCGACGAGTCTAGGCACTGATGACATGGCTCTTAATACCAGTGCATTACACATGTTCACATGCTCAATGTGAACACAATGAACAGCATTAGCTATGAGGAGAGGTTAGATAAGTTCTCATTGGAATGACGGAGGTTGAGAGGCGACCTGATAGAGGTCTACAAGATTATGAGTAGCATGGACAGAGTGGATAGTCAGATGCTCTTTCCTAAGGTAGGAGAGTCAAGTACTAGGGGATAGAGGTTTAAAGTGCATGGGGAGAAATGTAGAACAGATGTGCGAGGCAAGTTTTTTACACAGAGGGTGGTAAATATATGGAACGCACTGCCTGGGGAGGTGGTGGGAGCAGGTACGATGTTGGCACTTAAGGGGCATGTAGACAAATATATAAATAGGGTGGAATGGAAGGATAAGGACTCCGTAAATGCATGCGGGTTTAGTTTAGGCAGGTACCATGGTCGGCGCAGGCTTGGAGGGCCGAGTTCTGTGCTGTATTGTTCTTTATTCTTTGAAAGCTATGCAGCCAAACAAAATGTGATAGAGCACATATATTAAAAAAATATAATCTTTATTGCCACAAGTAGGCTTACATTAACACTGTAATGAAGTTACTGTGAAAAGCCCCGAGTCGCCATATTCCGGCACCTGTTCGGGTACACGGAGGAAGAATTCAGAATTCTCAGCTGGTATGGGAATTGAACCCGCGCTGCTGGCCTTGTTCTGCATCACAAATCAGCTGTCTAGCCTACTGAGCGAAACCAGATCCTGCTGGTTTCTATCATTGGCTCGTTAAAAGAATGTTTCTGTGGCTTGGACCATTTTGGGGGAAACCCTGAAGTACTTAGGAAAGTGTCAAATTTGTTTCCGTTGCATGCTGCAAAACTTTATCCTACGAGGACTGTCTTTGCCATCATCTATATGACGAGCAGCTGAGGAGCAGGAGGAAGGGTGGAGGTGACCGACCCTTCCTGTCGGGTTGTGGTAAAGAGCTAATTCCAGTACCCACAACCCGGATTCCCATAACTCAAGAATTCCACACTTTATTTTCCTCTATCAATGACCATATCAGTAACCACTTTCACACAACGCAAAAATAAAAGCCACTGCAAAAAGCCACCCTAAATCAAATTTAGAAATGTAATGATCTCACAGTGCTTACAAAAGTCAATTACCCTAATGCATTCCCTGAATGTCTGTCTTCACTCTATTGAAGTCCTCATCTGAGTCTTCTGCAGTAGAACTCCTGTGCGTCCTTTTCCTCTGCAAGCTGGCATCTACATTGTCCTTGCCTCATTCCCACTTTGGCTGCAATGTACATGTGCTCGGTGTTGTATCACATAAAATTCCTTCTTTCAACCCATCCATCCTCTAAATTATGAGAGGTGTTGATAGTGGCCTTGAGAATGTATGTGTGATGGCTGAAGTGGTGTACCTTCCACTCCTTGACCTGACTTAGATGGGAGTGTGCTGTTGAGAGAGATCCTAGTTAAAGCAGAGTTGCATCTCTTAAAGCGAGATTGCCTCCCCTGCTTTGATTGTCATTGAAGAGTGCTGGAATCAATCCAGGTCACTGATGTTTGTAGAACGGATGGAGGCGAATATTATCAAATAACACTCGAAGATAGCTTCAAGCATGTGAATGAGATGAGAGATATTTCAATCTACAGTTCCCATATTATAAATAATTTAGATGTTGCTCTTCACTATCAAAGGGCAGCACGGTGGCACAGTGGTTAGCACTGCTTCCTCACGGCAGCAGAGACCCGGGTTCAATTCTGGCCTCAGATGACTGGGTGACTGTCTGTGTGAAGTTTGCACTTTCTCCCCGTGTCGGCATGGATTTCCTGTCACAGTTCAAAGATGTGCAGGTTAGGCGGATTGGCCATGATAATTTGCCCCTTAATGTCCAAAAGGTTAGGTGGGATTACTGCGATAGGATGGGCGCCTGACGCTAGGTAGGGTGCCCTTTCAGGGGGTCAGTGCAGACTCAATGGGCCAAATGGCCTCTTTCTGCACAATGATTCTATGGAAGCTGGCTCAGATTCAGGGTTTTGTAGTCTTTACTTTTTGTATCTGGCAGTCCTTCAGCATAACATGATGAAGTCACTATGGTCCTCTAACAAACAGCAAATGCTCATAAAACTATTTTTAAAATGCCTATCTGTCAGACAGAATCAAGGGAATAGCACTTGCTCGAGACATTGCTTTTGCAGCTGCCGATTTCATCAACTAGTTTGTCTCCTGTTTATAACAAGCATTGCATGGAAATTTAACAGGTACAAAGAACCATTAACAGTTTACGGGATGATTTGTCCCATTCTAGCTGCATCTCTGTTGTCAAGATATGGACAACATAGGGCGGCATGTGGCGCAGCGGTTAGCACTGGGACTGCGGCGCTGAGGACCCGGGTTCAAATCCCGGCCCTGGGTCACTGTCCATGTGAAGTTTGCACATTCTCCCCGTGTCTGCGTGGGTTTCACCCCCACAACCCAAAGATGTGCCGGTTAGGTGGATTGGCCATGCTAAATTGCCCCTTAATTGGAAAAGAAAAATAATTGGCTTTCCTAAATTTATAAATAAGATATGGACAACATCAGCAAAACTGTATTTTACTCAGCATTAGTTCCCCTGGTTTTGCTGGACCTGTTCTGAAGGCATTAAGTGTCAAAGACATGCCTGAACCTCTGCTCCTGAATCAGAAATGCAGTGACAGGATAATTCCCAGCTCCGCAAACCCGACTTGGGAAAAAGTGCCTTCATGGTACAATTTTTGTTCTGTGGGTTTGGGGGGAGGGGGGGGGGGGGTGGGGGGAGGGGAATGTACTGTGAAAGGCAGTTGAGCTTCCCGCCTCTTGAAATAGTGCAAAGGCAGTCAAAGAGGTTGCTAGATGCATTGGTGGTGTACTGGCCTTGGTGATCTGGGACTTAATCCCAGTTGTAAAAAAAACAAAGAACAGCCTCCACCCCTCATGTCCCCCATTCATGCAAACTCCGGTCACCTCATTCCGCCTCCTCCCCCACCCAACCCTTTGTGATCCCTTACTCCTTCCATGTGAGCCCATGTCCCTCTAATAATCTTCACAGCCCTTAACCCACATACCATGAACTTTTTCAGCGCCTATACAAACCTGTATTCCTCTACCCACTGCCAGAAAACTTTATTCGCCCGCTGCCAAACCCCTCAAACTAGCCCATGGCTCTTTGTAGGCTCTCTGATAACTGAGTATAAGCTCATGCCAACCCATGTCCCCAGCCACCACTCTTTGTCCTGACAACCTTTATGCCATCCATTCAGGACCCATGCTGAGATAAAATGTAAGTAAGTTCTAAGTGTTAATACCCCCACATTAAACACTTTTTCCCACATGGAATGTTTATCAAATGGTGAACTAGCCATTCCATCACACGGTCCCATCGAATCACTGGGGTGCCCGGTGGTGGGGACAGTCGGTGGGGGAGGGGATGGTGCGGAGCCACCCACAGGGTCCATCCAGTCCTCCCCCCAACATTCAGCCTTCTCCTGGGGTAGCAGGGGGACAGAAAACAACAGTAACAGACAGTTTGACTCATGCAGCCCAGGGGATGGGCAGCTGGTGGCCTCAGTGGCCAAGGCACCCAGCCATGGCGGCTCGTATGGGTGCCGGCATATGGGGCAGGGTGGGGGTTTGGCCACCCTCCGGGTTGGGGGGTAGGGTTATGGGTGTATGGGACGTGGGTTAGTGCCAGGGTCACAGTGCTGCCGACTCACCTGGCCGCCATGACTAGGTTGTGCAGTGTCTTCTAGCACTGCAGGCCGGTCTGGACGGTGTTGCTGGTGGCACTGACCACCTCTGCCACCAGCGCCCAGGCATGATGAATGCTGGCAGCTGGCAGCCTCCTTCCTGGGCCAGGGTACAGGATGATTCTCCTCTCCTCCTTGGCGTGCAGAGATGAGTAGACATTTCTTCACCCAAAGAGTGGTGAGCCTGTGGAATTCATTACCACAAGAAGTAGTTGATGCTAAAATATTGAATTTATTCAAGGGGCGGCCAGACATAGCACTTGGGGAAAATGGGATCAAAGGCTATGGGGAGAAAGCAGGATTAGTCTACTGAGTTGGATGATCAACCATGATCGTGAAAAATGGAGGAGCAGGTTTGAAGGGCCAAAAGGCTTCCACCTGCTCCTATCTTCTATGTATCTATGTATTTATGTCCAGGAGGGTCTCCAGCTCGGCATCGGTGAAATGGGATACCACTCTCCTTGCTGCCACCTTGGCTGGGATGGTGTGTGTGGGGAGTGCAGTGTGTATATGTGGCTGCCGCTTGTCAGCCTCCTGAGTGTCAATCACGGAATTGGTGAATCCGGCACCATTTCTCATTAGAATCGATTGTGTTCCACATGGCACAGGTACTAGCCCCTTAACAGTAGCGGAATTGGTCCAGGTGCAGCGCTAGTTTTGCTGTTGTGGAACTCCATGAATTCTGCATTGGCGTCAACACTTAGAATCCTGCCAAAAGTCTCTTCCAATTAGTTGGCAATCACCTGACAAGCAGGGAAAGCATTCACTTCTCGAAAAAATGCTTTGAACAGTTAGTCGATCAATGGCCATTGCTGGAGCTCCTCAGTGTAACTGACCAAAGCCTTTACAGCTTGTCAGTTTCACTGAAGAAACGCCCTGTGAGCGAGCTCCTGACTTGTTCCTGGGGAATCCAAGATTAAAGCAGTTTATAATCAAATTCTTAAAAACTTTTTAATTACTTGGCTTACAGATCAAAGGGGTTCCCCACTCATATTCAGTTCCACCCCAGGAAGCTTGAAGGTAGCAAGCAGCATTACATAAGCACGGTAGCTTGAAGACAGCAGCATTACATAAGCACCGTGGTCAGCACAGTGGTCAGCACTGTTGCTTCATTGCACCAACGAATCGGTTTGATTCCCAGCTTGGGTCACTGTCTGTGCGGAATCTGTACATTCTCACCATGTCTGCATGGGGTCCTCCGGTTTCATCCCACAAGTCCTGAAAAACATGCTTGTTGGGTGAATTGGACATTCTGAATTGTCCGTCCGTGTACCAAACAGGCGCCGGAATGTGGCGACTAGTGGATTTTCACAGTACCTTCATTGCAGTGTTAATGTAAGCCTACTTGTGACACTAATAAAGATTATTATTATTAGGATAGGACCCAAGATCAATATCCAGGATTTTCTTAACCTACATTTTGCGAAGTACTATTTCCTACTGGAAATAAATGTATCTTATCCATTTATCACATATTTCTGACTTGCTTTCAGGTAAATATGCAAGAATGTTGTCTAGTCACTGGGGAAAAATTGATGCTATTTCCTATACAAGTCGATAAACAACAGTTTAAAAAATATGAAATGTGGCTCCAAGTCCATGAAAGGTTCAGGAATTTTATTAATAATGTATTTGTAAAACCTTTAATTGCTTGGAAGAAAAAAGCTTCAGAAACATTTTCACACATGATGCATAGGGCAGCACGGTAGCATGGTGGTTAGCACAATTGCTTCACAGCTCCAGGGTCCCAGGTTCGATTCCCGGCTTGGGTCACTGTCTGTGTGGAGTCTGCACGTTCTCCCCGTGTGTGCGTTGGTTTCCTCCGGGTGCTCCGGTTTCCTCCCACAGTCCAAAGATGGTTGGGTTAGGTGGATTGGCCATGCTAAATTGCACTTAGTGTTCAAAATTGCCCTTAGTGTTGGGTGGGGTTACTGGGTTATGGGGATAGGGTGGAGGTGTGGACCTTGGGTAGGGTGCTCTTTCCAAGAGCCGGTGCAGACTCGATGGGCCGAATAGCCTCCTTCTGCACTGTAAATTCTATGATATGTTTCCTTGTGATTCTAACCATTGCATCACATATTCAGCAAACATGTCTTTATTGTTTATTAATTGCTTTTCACAAATATGGCTTTTTCAGAGACCCTCATTTATTCAGCAGGTTGTAACCAAAACCTTTGTTGTTATCTGATTTGTTTGTCAATTCATTTTGCTGTAAAATACCAGCCCACACCTCCCCACCCATCCTTACATATTAACTAACAGTACTGAGAACATTATTGTGGGTTTTAGGACCCAGGTTAATATTGCATTTATGCTATCTCGAGCACCATTAATCAGTCTATCAGTTGTTCAATCATGATAACCAGGCTGACACAAAAAAAATCACAACGTCTTGCCACCTGTCTGTCTCTCGTTCATTCACCTCTGCTGTGGTCTGTTTTTGTCAGTATAATACTCCATTTATTGTCTTCTCATACACTATTCCATCATCTCAACTTTGGCATTGAAGGTAATGCTCTCCCACCCAGCAACCATTCCATCATCTTCCAAGGGTACAGGTCTCCAGCAATAAAATGCATATGACCTGCCCAATGCAATCTTCTTGTCATAACACATTTTGTTACTGTTTGCAGTAACCTCATTACTTCACTTTTGATCGCTCAGTTCTTTCAGTTGGTGCCCAAGATTATCCCTTTGTCACACTTTACAGAAGTATTCTGGACCAATGTGCCATCATCAGTCTACAGCCTCAGCAGCCTACAGTAATATGAACGAGTTCTGAATAAGAGTCGTATTGACTTGAAACGTTAACTCTGTTTGTCTCTCCGCAGATGCTGTCGGAGCTGCTGAATTTTTCCATCAACTTTTTAAAAATAAGACCCTGAGTTGAATTCTCTGCCATTGCCGGCAGCGGGATTCTACATTCCCGTCACAGCCCATGAGATTTCCATTGTGGCCAACCCATGCCACCAGGAAACTCACGGGCGGGGGTGCGCTGCCAGCGGAATGGAGTGCCCCATTGACGGAGAATTCACCTCCTGCTTTTCAGTGTCAGAAATGAAGTTACAGTGAGACAAATTTCTCATACGAAGCTATGAATTAGAAACAGGAGTAGGCCACTCAGCCCCTCAAGCCTGTTCTACCATTCAATAAGATCTGGCTAGAACTTCAACCCCACATTCCTGGCTGCTGATAATCTTTCACCACTTTGTTAATCAAGGATCTATCTAGTTCAAAAATAGTCTAAGACACTGCTTCCACTGCCTTTTGGGGAGGACGGTTACAGAGACTCTCAACCCTCTGGGAGAAAAGCGTTCTCATCTCTATCTTAAATGAGCAACCCGTTATTTTTAGCCAAGGTTAGAAAATGAGAGATCTAAAGGGTGGTGTCACTCCTGTCCAAGTTCATGTTATTCTCAGGATGGTGGCCGGCAGCATCCTTACAGGACTTTGAGATTGCATACACTATTTCATGTTGAGAATGATCTTGGAAAATTTAGTGTACAATGCGTAAAAGGGAGGGCTGCTGAACCTACATTTCAGCACAGTAGCACAGTTTCTTCACAGCGTCAGGGTCCCAGGTTCCATTCCCGGCTTGCGTCACTGTCTGTGCAGGGTCTGCACGTTCTCCCCGTGTCTGCGTGGGTTTCCTCCGGGTGCTCCAGTTTCCTCCCACAGTCCAAAGATGTGCAGGTTAGGTGGATTGGCCGTGCTAAATTGCCCTTAGTGTCCAAAAAAGGTGAGGTGGGGTTAAGGGGATAGAGTTGAGAGTGCTCTTTCCAACGGCTGGTACAGACTCGATGGGCCGAATGGCCTCCTTCTCCACTGTAAATTCTATGATATCCCACAGAGTAGCGTGTGCAAAACTGAACACTAACATTCACTACAGAGTGAACAGAAAAACATGGCATTGTTTCTTCCGGAATAAAGAAAATGTGCTTGTGCCTGACTCCCCTGTAACCATCAATACATGTCAACCACAAGTTGTTGCCAGTACATTGAGCCCACTGACTATGCTAGCTTCAACAAATAACGATGATGTACACATGAAAAAATGTGTGTTAAATGTTAAGTTAAGTATTGACAAGTAAAATTTAATTTTGAAAAACATCTGTGCCATCTTTGTGCTTTCAAATCTTAAGTTAATGACTATGGCTTTGGGCACAAAGGTTTGGTTCTTTTATTGCACACCATACCCGCTGCATTGTCAGCTTGTTGCGGGTTTCGTCGTGTGCGTTACAATTTAAAGACACCAATCGCTCATAAGGAATTGTGCAAACATGTTGTGGGTACATTTATTGATTCGAAGCACATATAAATGGATATGCATGGACAGAAAACTTGAAGACAGCAGAGCTGTGGATTTGTGTAATGCTCCAGGCTGAAGTGAAACTGAAGTTGGATCACACTTCCAAAAAGTGATGGTTGCTGCTATCCCTTAAAGCATTTTACAATAGCTGTGACTAATGAGAAACCTCCCCCAACTCTGAATCTAAATTTTAATTCTAATCATGTGGGAAACTAAGGCAGTAGTGAAAGATTCCGCTAACAAACCCAGGTGTAGGGTTTGAGTGCGCAGAAAGTCAAATGCAAAACTTAAATAATTCTTCTGCTAACATATTCATGCATGAAACTGACAGGCAAGAAAGATCAGCTGCCCCATCAAGCCTTTTGTACACTATGTCAGCTGGAGTATAAAATCTGGACAATTCCTCCCTCCCTCTCTCCCAAAGGCGGTGAAAGTACTGGTCAGCTGTAGCCTCAAGGCTGCCTCTGCCTCCATCCAGGCACACTGTCAAGTGGATTTATGTGGGCTGATTTGGCTTTCAGCAATAGTGGAAGTGGAAAAGAGACCGTCGTATATCAGTCAGTCATTCTCCATCATGCACAATTTTCCTTTCTAATAATGAAAATGAGTTTGGCGTATAATGGTCAGCTGATTTGTTACCACAAGATTTCTGTCAGCATCGAAAGTTAAAATCAATCCCGTGGGCAGGGTGCGATGGAGAAAATGCACAGAAATATCTAAAAGCTATAATGTGGAAATTGATCTTTGGCCCAACCACAATGTGTCGCCATTTGCCCTCTGTGAAAGCAAATCGTTCCAATCAAATTTACCCAAACTGTTCCCCTGCTCTTGAAGGGCAGCACGGTAGCATTGTGGATAGCACAATCGCTTCACAGCTCCATGGTCCCAGGTTCGATTCCGGCTTGGGTCACTGTCTGTGCGGAGTCTGCACATCCTCCCCGTGTGTGCGTGGGTTTCCTCCGGGTGCTCCGGTTTCCTCCCACAGTCCAAAGATGTGCAGGTTAGGTGGATTGGCCATGATAAATTGCCCTTAGTGCCTAAAATTGCCCTTAGTGTTGGGTGGGGTTGCTGGGTTGTGGGGATAGGGTGGAGGTGTTGACCTTGGGTGGGGTGCTCTTTCCAGGAGCTGGTGCAGACTCGATGGGCCGAATGGCCTCCTTCTGCACTGTACATTTTATGATAAACCCCTTTTCCTTCAACCAGAGGAGCACAAAGGGCAACATTCCTCAAAATATTCATGCAGCATCTCCTCCATTTCAGCAGTCATCAAACAGGGGTAGGTGCAAGGTTACTCCATGACTTAGCTGCCTAGACTTTAGGTTTCATTTGCTGACACCGCTTACACTTTTCTTCCCCATTGAGCAAATACTGTTAATGGGTTGAAATGTCTTTTAATAGGAACATAGCAATTAAGAGCAGAAGTAGGCAATTCAGCCCTTCGAGCCTGCTCCACCATTCAGTCAGATCATGGCTGATCTCTTCCTGGTCTCCAATCCACCTCCCTACCTGTTCCCCATATCCCTTTAACCCGTTTTGTATCAGAAATATATCTATCTCCATCTTGGAACCATTTAATGACTCAGACACCACCGCACTATGGGGCAGCGAGTTCCACAAATTCACCATCCTCTGCGAAAAGTAGTTCCTCATCTCAGTTTTAAATCTACCACCTCTCAACCTATATCTGAGACCTCTAATTCCGGATTGCCCCACAAGGGGGACCATTTAGTCTGTGTTTACTTTATCAATCTTTTTAGTATTTTATATACTTCGATCAGATCCCCTCTCATTCTTCTAAACTCCAGGGAGTATAAGCTCAAACTGCTTAATATCTTCTCATACATCAACTCAACCCTTTCATCCCCAGAACCAATCTGGTGAACCTCCTCTGAACTGCCTCCAATGCCACCACATCCTTCCTCAAATAAGGGACAAAAACTGGACACAATACTCCAGATGTGGTCTCACCAACACCCTATACAATTGCAACAACACTTATCTACTTTTATACTCGAATCCTTTTGCAATAAACTCCAGCATTCAATTTGCCTTTTTTATTACATGCTGAACCTGCATACTGACTTTCTGCGATTCATGAACAAAGACACCCAGATCCCTCTGCCCAGATGCATTTTGAATCTGCTTTCCATTTGGATAATAATTTGCCTGACTATTTTTTCGGCCAAAATGGATAACCTCACTTATCCACATTAAACTCCATCTACCAAATTTTGGCCTGTTCTCCTAGACTACCTATTATCCGCCTCTAAACGCTTTATCTTCTCTTCACTGCCTGCTTTCCCACCTATATTAGTATCATCCACAAATTTTGTTCCGGTGCACTCTGTCCCTGCTTGCAGATCATTTATATAGATTGTAAATAGTTGAGGTCCGAGGACCCTCTGTCTTCTGTCAGTCAGCCAATTCTCAATCCTGTCTAGTACTCTATCCTAAGTCCCCTGCGATCATATCTTCTGGATCAGTCTTTTCTGCGGTACTTGTCAAACGCCTTCTGGAAGTCTAGACATACCAAATCCACAGGTTCCCCATTATCCACCTCGCTGGTTATCTTCTCAAAGAACTCAAGCAAGTTTGTCAAGCATGACTTACCCTTCATAAAACCATGCTGACAATAATGGATTGAGCTTTGTCTTTCCAAATGATCACTTATCTCCTCCTTGAAGATTGATTCCAGCAACTTTCCCACCACAGATGTCAAGCTAGATGGTCTATAGTTTCCTACGTTTTGCCCCTCTCCCTTTTTGAACAAGGCCATTAAATCGCGCCCATAGTTTTCTTCCCAAAAATCTATGTTGACCCGTAACACTCATGCAGGCATTTCATTATCCTCTCTCAATGTTTTATTCACCACACATTTTAGAGAACCAATCAGAGGATAGAATTTTGTAGATTAGAAAAAAGCTAAAAGAAAACTCAATAAAATTCTGACTAACAATACTAAAGAAATACATGAAAACTATGAGATGCATTGGGGAAGTGAACAGGAAGAGGAACATGTGAAGAAAGATGGGCAGACATATTAAACAGTAAGAACCTTTAATAGTATATTATAAATGAGGAAAGGTAGAAATGCTGAACAATGAAAGGGGAAATCTAATTGTGGAGGTTAAAGATATGGCAGCGATAGTAAATATGTACTTTTGCACAGGTTTTATAAATGGTAGCAAAAATGAAAAAGTACTTTATTAGCAGAAGGTATGGGATAATTATCAGCGATAAATGTAGGAAAGGAATTGATTCTGAAAGAAATGGGTAGATGCCAAGGTGAATAAGTCAATGAGCCCTTATGGGATGTAGCCTATTCTGCTAAGAAAAACAGAAAAGAAATTGAGGCGCAACCTTAATTTTTCAATTGTCCTTGGATATTGCAAATTATACTGGGGAGCTAATATAATACCTCTTTTCAAAAAGGAACAAATTGTGTATTTATAGACCAATTAACATTAGTTGCTGGCAAACTTTTAAAAGTTTCATAATTCAAGATCAAATAAGAGCATTTCGGGATGTGCCATTTCTGGTGAATGGAATAAAAGCAGAATATACTGGAAGTACTCATTGGGTCAGGCAACACATCTGGGGTCAGGCAGCATATCTGGAGAGCGAAATAGCGTTAATAGGGGAGTTTTAACTTGCAGAGGGGACATGGTCCACATGTGTGTGATTAAAACAGCAAAAGATTCTGGCATGTCAGAAACTTGACATGAACTGACAACTTTCACATTTAACCATTGTGCATTTGGAGGCATGCAGGAATGACAGATTGTTTTGTTTTTCCCCCATTCACTCATGGGATGTGAAAATTGCTGGTAAAGTTCATCACAGATTATCCGTGAGAAATTTGTTACGACACCCTGGGCCATGTGCTGTCGATTCCAAACTCTCCCCATGCCCCAGAGTCCCAAGACTTTGTGAATTAACTAATAATTTGTATAAAATTCCCAAGGTCTTTGGCGCTCGGCTGCCCAATAATTTACAGTCACTAGGTTTGTAAGTTGAAACACAATTACCGTTTATTTATAACAGAAATAAAAATGCAATATGCAGTAATTATTACACAATAACTAGCCCCCCTTTAGTGTGGCGATGAGGGGATTTTCACAGAGGCTTCCTTGCAGTGTTAATGTAAGCCTACTTGTGATAATAATAAAAATGATAAAGATTATTATGATTGACTTGCCCTCTACCCACACACACACAGGATGAACAAACACAGTGGGATGTAAATAATAAGGATTAAAGTAAAAATGGATGTTTCCTTGCTTTCGATGTTGAATTCTTTTCAGTAGGCTGTCCTCCAAGCATGCTGAGTGATTCGGTGTACAATTGGTGATGGTCTTCTTGCAGGAACATTCATTTAGTACTCACAGGCAGTAGGGCTTCCTCTGGAGAAACACTTTAGCCTTTATTAAACTGGGCCTTCAACTCAAAAGGTCCATCTTTGAGACTACCTCTCTCATCAGACTCTTTGTCTCGCATCATACCCAGCTTCCAGCCCAAGTTTTAATTTCAATCCTTTGCAGTTTCACTAAAATGATATCTAGCCTTACTGGGGAAAGAAAAGAGTTTTTACACTGGATTTTCTTTGAAAGAAAGAATGCATCAGATCTTTGAGAGAGAAAATCAGAGATGCTCCTTCCAGCTTCTGAACTGAAAGTGAAACTAAAACAACCCAGACTTATTGGGGAGCGAGACATTCCAGAGAAATCGGAACCAATCACCATGGGTTTTTGGCAAAGTCCAGAACCTTGAGTCAGTTCATTGGCCACCAGGAAAGTCAGTCAATCTAAGTCATCACTGATCTTTCCTGCAGGAATTAAAGGCAACATCTGCATTAAGGGCAATTACCCATTAATCACCCATGGATAAAAATAAATAAAAAAGGGGAACAAACAGGGTTTAAACAGGAGGATCATTACAAGGTAATAATGAGCCACCTGTTTGAACTGCTGCAGATCAAATGGTGTAGGTACACCCAAAGTGCTTTTGAGGGTGTAGTCCCAGCATTTTGACCTAGTGACAGTGAAGGAACATTATTATTAGATAAAGAAAATTATGGTCAGGCTTGTGTCAGAGCTGCGCTGGCCACAATGGTGGGCCGGAAAGCCAAGAGCAAGCCTGCAGAGCTTGGGGTGCTGCGACTACATTTAGTGTCCATCAGGTCATTAACAAGCTGCCTTTGGAACTCTCGTCAATTTAACAAAGAAGAGATCGCTTCCAAGAGCTGCTGGCAATTGGGAGCCTGGGTGAAGCAGCGTGGACTCTTCCCCTGCAGTGAGGTGAGTAGGTTTGGGAGTTTCCAGGGCCAGTTAGGCATGTGCCAGTGAGAAGGATGGGGGGGAAGAGAAAGGAAATGTCGATATTTGAATGGCTAGACCCCTCCAAGGGCCACAAGTGCCTGACTAGGAAGAACCCCCAGAACTAAGGGTTAAGCGATGGCCTCCCCATCCAGCATGTGGCCAACCTGCCGCAGGTAAAATGCCAGCTGAGGTGCGAAGAAGCCCTTGATTAGCCAGACTGTTGCTTCACAGCACCATGGGGCCTGGGTTCGATTCCCGGCTTGGGTCACTGTCTGTGTGGACATTACACTTTCTCCCCGTGTCTGCATGGGTTTCCACCAGGTGCTCCGGTTTCCTCCCACAAGTCCCAAAAGACAAGCTGTTAGGTGAATTGGGCATTCTGAATTCTCCCTCAGTGAACCCGAACAGACGCTGGAGTGTGGTGACCAGGGGATTTTCACAGTAACTTCACTGCAGTGTTAATGTCAGCCTACTTGTGACACAAAATAAGATTATGATTACGATTGTGACTTAAGTGGCACAATTGGCATTTGGGTGAGAGCTGTCAGCCACCTTCCTCATTGATGGTACATGCTATAGCAGCAGGGAAGACTACAGGTCTGCCACCTCCGCTCTTTCAATTATTTGGCGAGTATGTCACTAATTTCACTGGCCATTCTTGCTCCAACACTTGCTTGAGGTCCATCAGGCCTGGCAAGCTGCCTTCCTTTGCCTTATCCAATCAGTCAGTGATTTTATTTTTCTGTAACGCTCTTTATTTTTTTACTTCCTCTGGTTTCATCCCAATAATTCCATTTTAATGGCAAATGTTCTACCCTACTAATCAAATAATAGAAGAATTTGTTCAGATATTTCTACTTCTTTGACTGTTTGATGATAGTCAATTTGGAATATTTCAATCACCCCATTGGTTTGTTTTGCATTTCCATTGTGAATTTGAATTTTCTTCCAGAAATGCTTCACATTTCTATTGTTCCATGCTCAGTTGGTAGCTGTCTTGCCTTTGCATCAGAAGGTTGTGGGTTCAAGTCCCACCCCAAAACCTTCAGCACAAAAATGCTATTTTTCAGCTGAAATATCCCATCTGTTCTCTCAGGTAATCATAAAGAATCCCGGGCGGGATCTTCCGTTGCCCGAAATTGGTATCGTAATCGGCGACCAGGCAAAGAATCCACTCCAATGCCCAAAATGGGGCTGGCGGCAGTTTGACGGTGGTCAGCCATGCTCCGCCCCCTCCGAAATGGCGTAATCGGGTCGAGCGCATCACGCCGTTGCAACGACATTGGCGCGTCATCAGTAGGCCCTCCCGCGATGCTCTGCCCCCGATGGGCCGAGTTCCCGGCCGTGGGGAACATGTGTGGTCTCAGTAGTGGGGAACCGGACGTGGCAGCTGCGGACTGTGTCCAGTACTGGCACACTCGGCCAGGATCCCTGCCGCTGGCCGAGGAGGCTTCCGCGAGAGGTGGGAGGACTGGTGGGCGGTGGCCGGGGGTAGCCTGTGAGGTCACAAATGGCGGGTCGGGTCCGCTCAGTGCCGCCGCCATATTGTACAACTGCAGGTTGTCGCCCTGCGCATGCACGGCTGGGGACCTGGCGATTCTCCGGCCGTTTTCGGCACGGCAGCTGGGTGTTTAACCCGGCACCACTGCTAGTCCCTCATCGGTCCCAGATCTGTGAGGTGTCGGCGCCAATTTCTTCCGTCATAGAACTCCCGCAAATTCTCCTTCTCAGCCGGCACTTAGCCGCTGAAACGGAGAATCCACCCCCTTTGTCCCTATTTGAAAAAGAGCAGGTGAGTTATCTGTGGTGTCCTGGTTGATATTTATCCCTCAATCAATGTCATTAAACCAGATTATCTGATAATTGTTGTTTGTGGGGACTTGCTGGTTGCAGGTTGGCAGCCAAATTTCCGACATGTACAACTGTGACTACACTTGTAGTTTGAGATGCCATAAGGTCATGAAAGATTACATTTATTCAAGATTATTCTCACTTCATTTTCTATTCAAGTCCTTGTGGCCAGTTTCTCAGCCATACCTTATTCTTCCTTTTTACCTTGGTTCAATGTAATATTCTTAACTTTATTGCTAGGGCAGCATGGCAGCACGGTGGGTAGCACTGTTGCTTCACAGCTCCAGGGTCCCAGGTTCGATTCCCGGCTTGAGTCACTGTTTGTGTGGAGTCTGCACGTTCTCCCTGTGTCTGCGTGGGTTTCCCCCGGGTGCTCCGGTTTCCTCCCACAAGTCCCAAAAGACATGCTGTTAGGTAATTTGGACATTCTGAATTCTACCTCTGTGTACCCGAACCGGTGCCGGAGTGTGGCGACTCTAGGCTTTTCACAGTAACTTTAGTGCAGTGTTAATGTAAGCCTACTTGTGACAATAAAGATTATTATTGCTCAATATTGTCTTCTCCCTATGTTAGACTTTGTCAATTGTATGTACCTGCATGTGGTATTTCTAAACATAAAACTGATGATGTGCTCATTTGGAATGTTTAACTTTTTCCAACCCGGGGGTAGAATTCTCTGGCTCCCACTTACATGTTTCTCGATGGCGGGAGGTGGCACTCCGTTCCCTCGCAGTGAGATTCTCTGCTCCCACCGCTGTCAATGGGAATTCCCATTGAATCCAACCCAGCTGCTGGGAAACCCGTGGGCAGGAGTATGCTGCCAGCGGGACCAGAGAGAATTCCACCATCAGCAACGGCCAGAGAATTCTAGCCAGCGTTCTTGTAACAATTTTAATATTTCAGTTTGCCTTTGATAAATATAGTTTATCAAATTGAAAGTAAATGTAACAGTCCAATAGTGGCATAAAACAATTATTATCAATCTCTTAAAAGTAGTAGCTTTTAATAAGGATTTTATCAAATGTATTACTCTTCTGGTCATCAGTGAATCCAAGTCATTAACATACATAGATTAACATAGAATTTACAGTGCAGAAGGAGGCCTTCGGCCCATCGAGACTGCACCGGCTCTTGGAAAGAGCACCCTACCCAAGGTCAACATCTCCACCCGATCCCCATAACCCAGTAACCCCACCCAACACTAAGGGCAATTTTGGGCACAAAGGGCAATTTAGCATGGCCAATCCACCTAACCTGCACATCTTTGGACTGTGGGAGGAAACCGGAGCACCCGGAGGAAACCCACGCACACACGGGGAGGATGTGCAGACTCCGCACAGCCAGTGACCTAAGCCAGAATCGAACCTGGGACCCTGGAACTGTGAAGCAATTGTGCTATCCACAATGCTACCGTGCTGCCTCTATTAACCTATGAAAGCTTTTGTTTTGTAGCACTCTAATTCAATCCAAACATTTTTGAGTAAAACCTCATTCTATATTTTGATAAGCTGAAATAATACGTTCTTACTTTGAAAAACCCTGCAAATCAATCTGAACTTACTCGGTATTTATATTTCACCAGTTTAAACAATCTGCCGAATGATATGCGAGATATTTCAATGTACAGTGAATTATTGGAATCTAAAACTGGTTATGTTTCACAAATACTTATTCCTCACAGTAAAATTAGTCATTTATAAAATAATGGGATTTGAGTTGTAGGATCTGTCATCTCACTCCATTATGAATCGTCAATGATATGATGAAATCCTAAAAGTGAATGCATTGTCCAGCTACAGGCTTTTAGGGAAATTACATCGTAGTTTAAAATATGCAAAATGGTAAGAGATCACCATGTATCATGTAGTTTGCTATTGTCGGGAACTAAATAGATTTAATTGCCTACTAAGCAGCATCACTTTTCCCATTTCCTTAGTGCTTGCTTTAAATTTATGTCGCTTGAAAATGTCAAACTATCTCAAGTTTTTATTCAAGTCATGACCAGTGAAGGCGATGTCCTATTCTTAACTTCAAGCATGGACTGTGTTCCTGTGGAAGCTTTTGTGGCTAAATTGAATGCCAAGGGTCAGGAGACCTTGCCACTTCTGGAAATTTCCCAATTGAATAATTCTGGGTGGGGGCCTCCCCCTGGCAAGGGCTTAGCAAGAGAGATATGATCTGCAGAACAAATGCTGCAGATTTACCAAAAACATAACTCCAGACTCCTTGGGTGTCATTAATGGTGTACAATAATCACCCCAGCTGTCCCTAGCTCCCGATGATGCTGCCGCGTTGTCCCCCCCCCCCCCCCCCGTCCCCCCCCCCCGTCCCCCCCACCAAGACACACTGTTGTCAGGGGGCTGCACTCGGGTGAGCTGATGACCAGCATCGCCACCCCGTGGGGAGGTTCCGGGTCAGCCTCAGCTCCCTCCTCCCAATCAGTACTCCGCAGCACCTCAGAAATGTCAACCTGCATAAAGTACATGTCCCGCATGATGTGTTGGGTGTTCTGGATCACAAACAGGTCACCAACACTGGAAGTGGTGCAACTCTATTTTATTATAAGGTTAACTATATTAACATACTTGAACTGTGGGTAAATGCAATTCCAGCTTTAACTGTTGACCCTTGCCTAGTCCTAACCAGGTGATGCACTCAGCACATGGTGAATGTCTGTGTTGCAGGCTGTGAGCTCTGTGCTCCGAGCTGGCTGCTACTAGAATGAGCGGGAACTCTCCTGTCCCCTGTCTTTATAGTGTGTGTGCTCTCACTGGTGATTAGCTGCGGTGTTGGGTATGCTGATTGGTCCCATTGCATGTCCATCAGTGTGTGTGTGTGTGTTTCTGCATCATGATATACTGGTGTATATTATGACACCGCAGTGACTCGGACATGCTGTCGAGGCGCTCAGCCATGGCCATCACTGAATTAGCTATGCCTTGGACTCCATCATTCATGGCACCGACCTCATGCTCCAGGCTCCCCACTGCAGCCGGCACCCTAGCAGTGTTGGCCTCGGTGCCACACATTGCCGGTGCAATCTTCTGTGCCCATAGCCTTTGTGACTCCTCCAATTGGCTAAGGGCCCACTGGAGTGTCGCTGACATCCCCCTCTGAATTTTATGGCCAGACCCTATCGACTGCATCAGCTCCGGGTAAACATGGTCCAAAGGCTCAACATCTGACCGGGACCCAGCTGGATCCAGAGCTCTGACTGCTGCCTCCCGTGGATGATCCTGCCTCCGCCTGATGTGCGTCTGCACCTGTGTGGTGCTCACCAGATAGTGCCCAGGAAGCCTGTGCACTACTTTCACCCACCGTGCTATGCATCTCTGCACTGGTGGAGGGTGGGGTGACAGCTGTGACACATCGATGATGGCATCCTCAGAGCTCTCATAGCATCATTGAATTTGCAGTACACAGTGGTTAGCACTGGGACTGCGGTGCCGAGGACCCGGGATCGGATCCCAGCCCTGGGTCACTGTCTGTGTGGAGTTTGCACATTTTCCCAATGTCTGCGTGGGTTTCACCCCCACAACCTAACCCAAAGATGTGCAGGTTAGGTGGATTGGCCAAGCTAAATTGCCCCTTAATTGGAGAAAAACTTATTGGGTACGCTGAATTCTTTAAAAAAAGAATGAATTTACAGTGCAGGAGGAGGCCATTCGGCCCATCTAGTCTGCACGAAAGAGCACCCTATCGAAGCCCACACCTCCACCCTATCCCCATAACCCAGTAACCCCACCCAACCTTTTTGGGCACAAAGGGCAATTTAGCATGGCCAATCCACCTAACCTGCACATCTTTGGACTGTGGGAGGAAACCGGAGCACCCGGAGGAAACCCATGCGTACATGGGGAGAACGTGCAGACGCTGCACAGACAGTGACCTAAGCTGGGAATAGATGCTGTGAAGGCCCTGATGCTGTGAAGCAACAGTGCTAACCACTGTGCTACCATGCCTTCCAGTAGTTCACAGGAATTTTCTGATGAACTTTAACAAAAATTTTGTTGAGGAAGGAAAAATATTAATTTATATTACACCAGGTACAAAAGGTGGAAAGATCGCAATGCAAAAGCAAGAATATGGTGTTGCCTTCTTTACTTTGGGGTGAACCACAAGCTGTTTCTTATATCAACCAAATGACCACACAACCAATATGTTAGCTCAAAAACACAGTTTATTAATAACACAAGTCTTGTATCTCTATGCAATAACACACGCGGCTGCGTACTAAACTGCACCTAATAACTAAGATGACCTTTACTTAACTTTGAGTGACCGGCACTGTGCGAGCTAAGGCCTTTATCCGGGTCCATGTGGTCGGTTTGGAAGTGGTTGGGTTCGTCTCAGCTGGGCTCGTCCTTCAGGAATGGTCGCGGGTCCTTGAACTTGGTTGTTCTGCTGCAGTTGGTCGCACACAAGCCGGTCCCAAAAGAGATCGATCTCTAGTGCGCAGGGCTTTTTATCCTTCATCTCTTTCGCGCCCATTTGGGCGGTCGGTATTCCAGGTCCAATGGATTGATAGGGTTCTCAATCACCCTCATTGATCTCAGCCAATTAGCGGGCAGATACCTCGATTGCTGGGTGGGTCCTAGCTATCATTGTGCCAGGCACGTAGCCTTTTCCAAATAAGGGGGGGTGACGCCAGTCAGTCTGCTACTGTTGTAACTCCTTGATTCAAACTCTATTGTCCTGGGGGCAATGGTGATCGACTCTTAATGGATACAAGTTTCAGCCAAGTCTGGTTTCTTTGCGCAATACACAGAGGCTGTGTACCTGTCTGTGTCCCAAACTGACCACAATTCCCATGGTCCTTTGCAGGTGGCCATTTTACATGACTACATCCCGTCCTCTTGATCCTGAACGCAAAGCGTGGGGGATCACAGTCTTGAACCCGTAGTCTACCTTATCAAGCCGGCACTGGTCAGGCAGTTCAGGTCCTACTCTACTGTGTCCTAAATGTATTGTACAATTTTACCTAATTCATTAATATTACATACATTCATTAAAACAATTCAGGGCAAACAGGTAGAGGTCGTTGTACATATTGGTACTAACGACATAGGCAGAAAGGGGCATGAGGTCCTGCAGCAGGAGTTCAGGGAGCTAGGCAGAAAGTTAAAAGACAGGACCTCTAGGGTTGTAATCTCGGGATTACTCCCTGTACCATGTGCCAGTGAGGCTAGAAATAGGAAGATAGAGCAGCTAAACACGTGGCTAAACAGCTGGTGTAGGAGGGAGGGCTTACGTTATCTGGACCACTGGGAGCTCTTCCGGGGCAGGTGTGACCAAATAAGAAGGACGGGTTGCATCTAAACTGGAGAGGCATAAATATCCTGGCCGCGAGGTTTGCTAGTGTCACACGGGAGGGTTTAAACTCGTATAGCAGGGGGGTGGGCATGGGAGCAATAGGTCAGAAGGTGAGAGCATTGAGGGAGAACTAGGGAATAGGGACAGTGTGGCTCTGAGGCAGAGCAGACAGGGAGAAGTTGCTGAACACAGTGGGTCTGGTGGCCTGAAGTGCATATGTTTTAATGCAAGAAGTATTACGGGTAAGGCAGATGAACTTAGAGCTTGGATTAGTACTTGGAACTAAGATGTTGTTGCCATTACAGAGACCTGTTTGAGGGAAGGGCAGGATTGGCAGCTAAACGTTCCAGGATTTAGATGTTTCAGGCGGGATAGAGGGGGATGTAAAAGGGTGGTGGAGTTGCACTACTGGTTAGGGAGGATATCACAACTGTACAACGGGAGGACACCTCAGAGGGCAGTGAGGCTATATGGGTAGAGATCAGGAATAAGAAGGGTGCAGTCACAATGTTGGGGGTTTACTACAGGCCTCCCAACAGCCAGCGGGAGATAGAGGAGCAGATAGGTAGACAGATTTTGGAAAAGAGTAAAAACAACAGGGTTGTGGTGATGGGAGACTTCAACTTCCCCAATATTGACTGGGTCTCACTTAGTGCCAGGGGCTTAGACGAGGCAGAGTTTGTAAAAGGAGGCATTTGTCAGGGCTAAAAGGCTGGGAACAGACGAAGCCTGTGTGGAATATAAGGAAAGTAGGAAGGAACTTAAGCAAGGAGTCAGGAGGGCTAGAAGGGGTCACGAAAAGTCATTGGCAAATAGGGTTAAGGAAAATCCCAAGGCTTTTTACACGTACATAAAAAGCAAGAGGGTAGCCAGGGAAAGGGTTGGCTCACTGAAGGATAGGCAAGGGAATCTATGTGTGGAGCCAGAGGAAATGGGCGAGGTACTAAATGAATACTTTGCTTCAGTATTCACCAAAGAGAAGGAATTAGTAGATGTTGAGTCTGGAGAAGGGTGTGTAGATAGCCTGGGTCACATTGAGATCCAAAAAGACGAGGTGTTGGGCGCCTTAAAAAATATTAAGGTACATAAGTCCCCAGGGCCTGATGGGATCGACCCCAGAATACTGAAGGAGGCTGGAGAGGAAATTGCTGAGGCCTTGACAGAAATCTTTGGATCCTCACTGTCTTCAGGTGATGTCCCGGAGGACTGGAGAATAGCCAATGTTGTTCCTCTGTTTAAGAAGGGTAGCAAGGATAATCCAAGGAACTACAGGCCGGTGAGCCTTACTTCAGTGGTAGGGAAATTACTGGAGAGAATTCTTCGAGACAGGATCTACTCCTATTTGGAAGCAAATGGACGTATTAGTGAGAGGCAGCATGGTTTTGTGAAGGGGAGATCGTGTCTCTCTAAATTGATAGAGTTTTTTGAGGAGGTCACAAAGATGATGGATGCAGGTAGGGCAGTGGATGTTGTCTATATGGACTTCAGTAAGGCCTTTGACAAGGTCCCTTATGGTAGACTAGTACAAAAGATCAAGTCACATGGGATCAGGGGTGAGCTGGCACGGTGGATACAGAACTGGCTAGGTCATGGAAGGCAGAGAGTAGCAATGGAAGGATGCTTTTCTAATTGGAGGGCTGTGACCAGTGGTGTTCCGCAGGGATCGGTGCTGGGACCTTTGCTGTTTGTCGTATATATAAATGATTTGGAGGAAAATGTAACTGGTCTGATTAGTAAGTTTGCAGACGACACAAAGGTTGGTGGAATTGCGGATAGCGATGAGGACTGTCAGAGGATACAGCAGGATTTAGATTGTCTGGAGACTTGGGCGGAGAGATGGCAGATGGAGTTTAATCCGGACAAATGTGAGGTAATGCATTTTGGAAGGTCTAATGCAGGTAGGGAATATACAGTGAATGGTAGAACCCTCAAGAGTATTGAAAGTCAGAGAGATCTAGGAGTACAGGTCCACAGGTCACTGAAAGGGGCAACACAGGTGGAGAAGGTAGTCAAGAAGGCATACGGCATGCTTGCCTTCATTGGCCGGGGCATTGAGTATAAGAATTAGCAAGTTATGTTGCAGCTGTACAGAACCTTAGTTAGGCCACACTTGGAGTATAGTGTTCAATTCTGGTTGCCACATTACCAGAAGGATGTGGAGGCTTCAGAGAGGGTGCAGAAGAGATTTACAAGAATGTTGCCTGGTATGGAGGGCATTAGCTTTGAGGAGCGGTTGAATAAACTCGGTTTGTTCTCACTGGAACGAAGGAGGTTGAGGGGCGACCTGATAGAGGTCTACAAAATTATGAGGGGCATAGACAGAGTGGATAGTCAGAGGCTTTTCCCCGGGGTAGAGAGGTCAATTACTAGGGTGCATAGGTTTAAGGTGAGAGGGGCAAGGTTTAGAGTAGATGTACGAGGCAAGCTTTTTACGCAGAGGGTAGTGGGTGCCTGGAACTCGCTACCGGAGGAGGTGGTGGAAGCAGGGACGATAGTGACATTTAAGGGGCACCTTGACAAATACATGAATAGGATGGGAATAGAGGGATACGGACCCAGGAAGTGTAGAAGATTGTAGTTTAGTCGGGCAGTATGGTCGGCACGGGCTTGGAGGGCCGAAGGGCCTGTTCCTGTGCTGTACATTTCTTTGTTCTTTGTTCTTTGTACTGATAACTATTTCATTTCTAAAATCGGATCCATATAAAACATTTTAACTTAAATTAACATATAAAACAGCTGGTTTCTAACTAAACTTTCTAAACTACACTCATGCTGCTGGTTTTACCGAAAGAACTTGGGCGGGAATCTCCGACCCCCCGCCAGGTCGGAGAATCGCCGGGGGCTGGCGTCAATCCCGCCCCCGCCGGTTGCCGAATTCTCTGGCACCGGATATTCGGCGGGGGTGGGAATCGCGGCACGCCGGTTGGCGCCCCCCCCCCCCCCCCCGGCGATTCTCCAGCCCACGATGGTCCGAAGTCCCGCTGCTGAACTGCCTGTCCCGTCGGCGAGAATCAAACCAGGCGGGACAAGGCGGCGCGGGCAGGCTCCGGGGTCCTGGGGGGGGCGATCTGGCCCCGGGGGGTGCCCCCACGGTGGCCTGGCCCGCGATCGCGGCCCACCGATCCACGGGCGGGCCTGTGCCATGGGGGCACTCTTTTCCTTCCACCTTCGCCATGGTCTCCACTATGGCGGAGGCGGAAGAGACCCCCTCCACTGCACATGCACGGGGATGCCGTGAGCGGCCGCTAACGCTCCCGCGCATGCGCCACATGGCAAAGTCATTTCCGCGCCAGCTGGCGGGGCACCAAAGGCCTTTCCCGCCAGCTGGCGGGGAGGAAATCAGTCCGGCGCAGGCCGAGGCCCTCAAGGTGAGGGCTTGGCCCCTCAAGGTGCAGAGAATTCCGCACCTTTGGGGCGGCGCGATGCCGGACGGATTCGCGCCGTTTTTGGCGCCGGTCGGCGGACATCGCGCCGATTGCAGAGAATCCCGCCCCTTATCGCTAACACACAATCTACAAACTTAAACAGCAGCACCACATTCTTTCGTCTTATCACATTTCATTGGTACAGAGGTATAAAGGGTCCATTTAGCAGCGGTTATCACAGATTTGTAAGTTGTACATTCTTAGTAGAGCTCTATTGGATCCCAAAGAGGGGGGCTCGAACTGTGTATATCGGGGTCCGGGAGGCTTTTGTCTTCCATTGACGGAGTTTGAATGTGAGAACTACACTATAGATTACTGCAATCAGGAGGAGGGTCTCTGTTTTGTATGAGAGTGGGTTCCATTTTGCAATGCCTTCCCACCAGGTGGGGGTTTCGGTCTCTATCTCTAACAGTTGTTGTGTGGTATCCTGACTGGAGGTGGTCTCTGGGGTGGTGTCGCTCGGGGCTGGCTTCGGTCCTACTCTAATTATGTGTATTGCCAAATTACCTTTAGTGGGTGTCCCGGGGCAATTTTGTCCGATCCTTATTGTGTTCCCTGCAATTTTATTTAAACATCCAATTTCGGGTCACCCTTCATTAGTAAGTTCCCACCAATCTTCTGTTCCTGGTGTGCGAATGTAACATTCTGATGTGGACCCATTGGGCTTTCTGTAAATTGTCCGTTGGTTATTGCACCCAAATATGATGCGTTCTTGCGTACCCATAGGGTGCCACTCTCACATTCCCCTGAATCTGGGGGACAGTACCACAGACCGCCGGGCTGTGGAAAGTCTTGGGTATCGTGTGCTCGGAGTCCGGTAAGTGCGGCAACTATCCAGACGACGATCATGGGGGGGCTGGGTTTATTCTGCGGTGTCTGGTTTCCGTGTAATCCTAGGGAATCAAGCATAGTATCATGTCAGTATCGTTGGTTAATATCTGTGTGTGTTAATCTCTCTCTCTTAGTTCCAATTTCCCTTTATGATTGTCACCATGTGTGACTCCCCCATTTTGATTTTTTTATTTTTATTTGGAGAGGTACTAATCCAAGTGTCTCAATTCAAGTATTCAAGTGTCTCACAGCTTGTGTGGTCGATGCGAGGAGTGGGCGGATGCTTTCTTCGACCATGCTCCATCTTTACTAGCAACCAAGGAGGTTGAGGCTTTGCTTAACCAGCCGAATTTCAGGGCGGCCAGTTTTATTGAGTTTCGTCCCAGGGGCTCAGAGGTAGCAACGGTGATCAGCAACCGTTGTGTTTTTACATGTAAATAGCATTTGGAGGTGACCTGAAGGGGTCTGGAAGAACAGAGTCAGAAAGAAGGGTTTAGAGTTGGAGCAGAAAGGAAGATTCAAGACCTGCCCAAAGCAGTAAAAGTGTGCAGTAAACCATTCCAGAGAGCATGATGGGAAATGTGGGGTGCGTGTGGGCTGCTGCAGGACAAGAATGGGTGGGATCCCTGGGTAGGGCGGGGGTTAGTGCCGTTACACCACTACATGAGCCAGATTGACCAGTTAATTTTGGGGCCCTCAGGTAGGCCGGGGATCAATGCTGTGACTCCCTACCTGGGTGACCAGGATGAACGGAAAGAATTTCTCGAGGAATTAAGGGCTATGGAGAGAGAGCGGGTAAATGGAGTTGAAATCAGCCATGATTGAATGGTGGAGTGGACTCGATGGGCCGAATGGCCTTACTTCCGCTCCTATGTCTTATGGTCTTATGGTCTTAATTTGTAGTCATATTGTAGTGCCTTCAACTGCCATTGGTCAGTAGACCGTGTCTGACGGTTGAATCAGATGAGTAATTATGACTGTATAACTTGAGTGTCGGGCTGACATAGATTAAAACATGTGTTGGAGCGAAGAGGAGGTTAAAACAAGAAGGCAGGCAGGCTCCATCAGAAATTTCTTAGACAGTGTCTGTTTCTCATCATCTGGACACTCAAATATTTGCATGCATCAGTTCCGTTAAATCACTTCCCAGAAGGGGCTCATCACTTAAATCATCACGTTCTCCTGGTTGCCAGACTCGTGTCTGCAGATTCCAGGCAGTAGCACGTAAGCCTGTGGGTGGTCCGATTCGTCATGTCTTACCAACCTGTAGGAATTGTCACGGTGCAAAAGGGGGTTTCGGGGTTGTCGTGTGCCGGTGGGTAGTTGGGAACTGGCGTACTGGAAGTGGAAGCAACATTGTCGGGAGCGAGCGTAGGAAGAGTCGTTGGGCGGAGACGGTCGTACAAAGGGTCGAGAAAATTCAAGGCGTTGTTCCGGGGGCTAGGGTAGCTGATGGTGGGGAGGGCGCTAGGGATGGTAGTCAATTCCGGGAGGATCTCATCAGAGTCAAGTTCAAGGTTGAAACCTGTGCGTATGGGCGGAGTCGAGTAGAGAGTGTCGTCCTGAGGGGGGGAGGGTTTGAGCGGGCATCGGGCTGAATCGTCAGTGGGCAGAGTGTCATCCTCTCCCATTACCAAGGATAAGTGGTGGGCGTGGCTACATTGTGATAGAGTTTGAGTTGGTTGATGTGGAACCAACCAGTCTTACCATTAGGGTACGCTATCTTGTACGCAGAGGGACTTACTTTGTCAGAGATGGAGTAGGGGCCTGCAAATTCAGGGGCTAGGAAGGAGCTGGGGTTGTACAACGAGATTGTAACTTGCTGGCTGACTGTATACTCTATGGGGTGAACCTTTTTGTCAAAGCTGGCTTTACTCTGCTTTTTCCTAGCGCCTAGTCGGACAGCAGCAGCTAGCTGTGTCGCTTTAATGTTTCCTGTGCCCTGTTGGACTGCTTTTTTGTGGGTGAGCGCGGTTACTGCGGGATTTGCCAAATCGAGCCCAAATAAATATTCAATGCCTTTCATGGGTCTCCCTGTCATAAGGGTGTGGGGCTGAAACCTGTGGAACTGGAAACTGTGTTCCTGATAATCATGAGAGCAAAGGGTAGTACCGTGTCCCAAGAGGAATTGTTCTGCTGTACCGTTTCCGAATGGTCGTTTTTAAAGTGCGGTTCATGCGCTCTACTATGCCGCTGGACTGGGGGTGGTAGGCTATGTGGAATTCCTGTTTGATACCGAAAATGCCCGGTGAAGTGGGAACCTTGATCTGACTCAATGCTGCGTGGAAGACCCCAGCGCGTAAAGATCTGTTGGGTCAAAATTTTAGCAGTGGCCTTTGCCGTGTTTGAACGTGTGGGGAATGCTTCGACCCATTTTGTAAATGTATCGATGACGACTAGCACGTACTTGAAACTGTTTCTGCAGGGGGGTAGGGGACCAATGTAATCAATTTGCAGATTTGTCCAGAGGCCTTCTACAGGTCGGGTATGTCTTAATTGTCCCTTTTTTGCATAATGTTCTGGATTGTTCTGGGCGCAAATGAGGCAATTCTCAACATGTGTGACATCGCTTTTTAATTCAGGCCACCAGCACAAGGGTCTTAAATGGGCAATGGTTGTGTCTATTCCCTGATGTCCGTGTCCGTCATGGAATTGGTAGATTAACTGGTTTCTGTCTTGGGTGGGGACCACATAAATTCCGTCCTTTAACACTATTCCGTCCTGTATTGTGAGTGTGTCCTTCCATTTATCATAGGGGGTTGGGCATAGGTTATCTGTTTACGGGAGTCGTCTGCTTTCTGTGCCTGAGATCGATCCTCAATACTGGTTTGGGAGACCTGGATTGAATGTATCCGTTCACACTCGGGGAGGGGGGGCGTTGCAGGAAGTGACCAGTGCGTGATCCAGCTTTAGCTAAGGCGTCGGCCTTGCGATTCCCGGGGGGGGGGAGGTGTAGTGATGGCTTTTTACTTTAATGATGCCGTATGTGCGGCCGGTGGCTTTCTTAAGAATATGTTTCAGGAGAGGGGCGGATGGTCGGGGTTTTCCGTCGGCGGATACAAAACCTCAAGATTCCCAAAGGGGAAGGAATTCTGTTAGACTGTTGCAGACATACAAGCTGTCGGAGTGTATGTCCGCAGGCTTTGGAAAAGAGTCTGGGTGGTCAATTACATAAGCTATGGCTGCCAATTCGGCTGCCTGCGAACCCAAGTGGCCGGGTAATTTTAAAGATACCTCTTCTAGTGGGCGTCCCTGTGAGTCCTCCATGTAAATCCCGCATCCAGTGATTCTTACTCCATCCTCAACAGTGGAGGAGCCATCTACATAGATCTTTACTATGTCCCCTGTGTCTTGGGAACTTTGTGTCTCACCGTTTACACGTGGCTGTAGCGATTCGGGAACAAAGGGTCCTGTGGGGTGTGTGGCTGCAATTATCTGGCATTCGTGTGGGGTCCCTGCGTATTGTAAATTGTCTGCTAAGAACGTGTGGGTCTTGGTGCGTTTCACAAAAATATCCCTGCCTTGTAATAAGAGTGTCCAGCGAACTGCTCTGATCTGGCTAACTGAACCATCTTTTAGTTTGCCGTCTAACAACAGTTGGGTGGGGGGTGCTCGGTTAATATCGTGACTGGGTGGAGGCCTGTAATGTAGGCAAAGTACTGGACTGCCCAAATGACTGCAAGCAAGTGTTGGTTCACAGGCAGAAAATCTTTGTTCTACGGGGTCTAAAACGCTAGAGGCATCGGCTACCGGTCCTAATTGGTCGTGACGTTCCTGTAGGAGCACTGCTGAGAGGGTTCAGTCGGTGGTTGCTACTTCTATGGCGTAGGGCAAAGCAGGGTCGGGAACTTGTAAAGCGGGAGGTGTACCTAGGGCGAGTTTTAAATCGTCCATGGCGTCTGTGTGCTGGGGAAGTCAATTCCATGGGGTGTTCTTTTTCAGAAGCTCTGAAAGTGGGACGGCCTTGGTGGCAAAAGCGTCTATATAATTTCTGCAGTACCCACTAAACCTAAAAATAAGCGGAGTGCACTTAAATTATGGGGCAGGGGCAAGTTCACAATGGAGTCAATTCATTTTTGTTCAATTTCACATTTACCGTGTGTAATAGTGGTGCCTAAATAAAGTACCTTTTCCCTCAATATCTGTGCCTCTTTGGGGTTTACCTTACATCCGATGGACTGGAGCAGGGTTAGTTATTTGGCCAATAGAGCCACGTGCTCTTCCCTGATGTCAGTTTGCAGGAACAGGTCGTCTACATAATGAATTAGGCATTTGGGTCGGGAGAATTTGGAAAGACCAGCAGCTAGTTGTCTGTGGAAAATGGAGGGGGTATTATGGAAGCCTTGGGGGAGATATGTCCACGTGTACTGTTGTCCTTGAAAAGTGAATGCGAATTTATATTGGCAAGCCCCATCTAGGGGAATGGACCAAAAACCATTGCTGATATCTGGCACGGTGAAATACTTAGCTTGCACTCCCTGCTTAAGCATGGTCGCAGACTCGTGGCTACGGTGGGTGCTGTTAAAGGGGTAACTTTGTTTAGTTCGTGGTAGTCAATGGTGAGTCGCCATGAACCATCTGGTTTCTTTACGGGCCAAATCGGAGCATCATTAGCGGAAGCTACGAGTCGAATCTCTCCTTGTTTTAACAGACTGTTAATTACCTTTAAAATTTTTCCCTCAGCCTGCTGTGGAAATCCATACTGTTTCTGTGGTTTGGGGTCGGGACCTGAGATCATAATTGTACCTGGAATGTGCCCGCACCCGTGCTTGTGTTGGGCAAACGCACCTTTGTGTGTGGCTAATACCCGTCTAATGGTGTCGTCTGTGTTAATTACCGAAGGGTTAAACCAATAGTCCCCTACTGAACAAATCCTGTTTTCGTAATCTCCCGCTGAGAGCGTGGCGGGGGCTTCAGCTGTCTTGAATATTCGTCAGACACACTTGTTTATGGGGTCGAAGGAGAGGTTATGTGAGTTCATGAAGTCTATGCCTAGGATGTGTTCCGCAGTCGGGAGTTGGTCTACTAGAACAACGGGGTGGGTAGTGGTTACGTCTCCTGTTTGGACAGATATAGGGGCTGTGATGTATCCCTCTTGCATGTGCCTGTGAATCCACTGAGTGTGATGTTATCTGTGGTGGGCCAGGGTGTTTCTTGGAATATGTTTGCGGCATTTAGTGTGGTTCGGGATCCTCCTGTGTCACAAAGAAAATCAACTGCTTGTCCCCGGACTGTGCCTGTGACTACCGGTCTTCCCACGTTGTCCCAGCGCATGTCACAGACCCATGTTGGAGACTCCGGACACCGTCAATCTAGGGAGATATAAGCGAGGTTATCTGAACAGGCGTTTACGTTATGCATGGGGTGAGCGGTGCCTTCTAGCTGTCGCGGCTGGCGATCGTGGTCTGGCCTATTGTTTCTGGGTGGGGGGTTGGGCTGTTGGGGTCGTTGGTGGTGTGGGGGTTTTGTCTGCGGGCAAAATGTCCTACTTGTCCACAAGTGTAACATGGACCTCATGGTGTGTGGGCTGGGGCTTGTGCTCAGGGGTACTGTTCTCAGGGGAAATGTTCCTCTCTTCTGCCCTCATTTATCCATGCGGGTTCCTGGCTAGTTCTGACTGGGTACATTGTGGCTTCTACGGCGTTCTGATCCATCTGATCCTGAAGTGACTGTTCCCATGCCCTAGATAGGCGTCTAAGTACTCAAATCTCATTATGCGTGGTATCTGCCGGGTCATAATTCGCGCAAGTCTTTTTACCTGCTTCAGTGGCATGTGAAACTAAGGTACGGGATTGTGGTAAACCACTGTTGCACCTCTATTAGGTGATGTATGGTAGGACCTGTACTACAGGTATGTTGGTAGTCTGTGCCTGCTGGCTCCGCCCAGTAGGCAGAGTATAAATATGTGTGTCCTCCATGCTGCAGCCATTTCACCAGCTGCTGTAGGAGGCCACACATCTTAGAGCAATAAAGCCTCAGTTGTACCCAACTCAAGTCTTTGTGCAATTGATCATGCATCAATTTATTGCTCTAAAATTTTCAAAAGATGGACCTCCTTATCAAACCAGATCACCTGCAGCTGGATCCGCATTCAAGCGACGCCAAAAAGGACTTTCAACACTGGCTATCTTGCTTCGAGGCGTACATCAACTCGGCGTCCACCCCTGTCTCGGAGGCTCAGAAGATACAAATCATGTACTCAAGGTTGAGCTCCAGCGCCTTTCCGCTAATCCAGGACGGGCCGAACTATGCCAAAGCCATGACGCTTCTCAAGGAGAATTACGCTCAGAAGACGAACACGCTCTTCGCCAGGCACGTACTCGCCACTCGCTCCCAACTCCCTGGTGAGTCCACAGAAGACTTCTGCAGGGCCCTAATCCGACTCGTCCGGGACTGTGACTGTCAGGCCGTTACGGCCACTAATCATTGAAACCAACTTATGCAGGACGCGTTTGTTACGGGATTGGGTCGGGCCTCATACACCAGCGACTGTTAGAGGGGGCCACGCTCGACCTAGCGGAGACAAAGAAACTAGCGCTCTCCATGACGGTCGCCTCGCGCAACATTCAGGCCTACAACCCCAGCCGCGTGGCCCACCCCTCCTATGCATCGTGGACCCCACAGACGGCCGCCCCAGCGGGGGCCTTACCCAGCCAATACGCCTGCGCCATGCACCAGCCAGCAAACCCCGGGGGCCCCCGATTTAATTTCTGTGGCCAGCAGAAACACTCCCGCCAATGCTGCCTGGCCCGCGCTGCCCTTTGTAAGGTTTGTGGCAAGAAGGGGCACTTCACCACGGTGTGCCAGGCCCGTGTAGTCGGCACTATCGCCCCCACCCCCCTCGTTTACGGACAATGGACGCCGACATCTTCACCTCCCTGGACCATGCGCGGCCATTGGGCGCCGCCATCTTTCCCCCCGAGCAACATGGGAATCCGTGGGTACAATCCGTGGCGATCCGGGGGTACTGTACGGTCACACTCACGGTCCAGGGCGTAGAATTCAGCGGCTTCCGCCTCTACGTCCTCCCTAACCTATGCGCTGCCCTACTACTCGGCCTGGACTTCCAGTGGAACCTCCAGAGCCTAACCCTGAAATTCGGCGGGCCCCTACCACCCCTCACTGTGTGCGACCTCGCAACCCTAAAGGTCGATCCGCCTTCCCTCTTCGCAAATCTAACCTCGGATTGCAAACCCGTCGCCACCAGGAGCAGACGGTACAGCACCCAGGACAGGACCTTCATCAGGTCCGAGGTCCAGCGGTTGCTTCGGGAAGGCATCATCGAGGCCAGCAATAGCCCCTGGAGAGCCCAAGTGGTAGTTGTTGAAACTGGGGAGAAACACAGAATGGTCGTGGACGACAGCCAGACCATCAATCGGTACATGCAGCTCGACACGTACCCCCTCCCACGCATATGGTCAATCAGATTGCACAGTCCCGGTTCTTCTCAACGGTAGACCTCAAATCCGCCTACCACCCGCTCCCCATTCATAAATCAGACCGTCCATACACCGCCTTCGAGGCAGACGGCCGCCTCTATCACTTCCTCAGGGTTCCCTTCGGCGTCACCAACGGGGTCTCGGTCTTCCAAAGGGAGATTGACCGAATGGTCGACCGGTACGATTTGCAGGCCACCTTTCCGTACCTAGACAACGTCATGATCAGCAGAACCACGACGCCAACCTTGCCAAATTTCTCCGCACAGCCACTCTCCTAAACCTCACCTACAACAAGGAGAAGTGCGTGTTTAGCACGACCTGCTTAGCCATCCTCGGCTATGTGGTCCAGAACAGAGTTCTGGGGCCCGATCCTGACCGCATGCGCCCCCTCATGGGGCTCCGCCTCCCTCATTACCCCAAGGCCCTCAAAGGCTACCTGGGGTTCTTTTCGTACTATGCTCAGTGGGTCCCAAACTATGCGGGCAAGGCCCGCCCACTCATGCAGTCGACCCATTTTCCCCTGACGGCCAAGGCACAACAGGCCTTTGCCCGTTTCAGAGCCGATATCGGCAAGGCCGGGATGCACGCAGTAGACGAGACACTGCCCTTTCAAGTAGAGAGCGCCGCATCAGACGTCGCCCTCGCCGCCACCCTCAATCAGGCAGGCAGACCAGTGGCATTCTTTTGCCGCACCCTTCATGCCTCAGAAATTCGTCACTCATCCATCGAAAAAGAGGCCCAAGCTATCGTTGAAGATGTGCGGCATTGGAGGCATTACCTGGCCGGCAGGAGATTCACTCTCCTCACTGACCAACAATCAGTAGCCTTCATGTTCAATAACATACAGCGGGGCAAGATCAAGAATGATAAGATCTTGAGGTGGAGGATCGAGCTCTCCACGAGATTTTGTATCGTTCCGGTAGGCTCAACGAGCCCCCAGATGCCCTATCCCGAGGTACATGTGCCAGCACAGAGGTAGACCGACTCCAGACCCTGCACAACAGTCTTTGTCACCCGGGAGTCACACGGTTGTACCATTTCATAATGGCCCGCAATCTGCCCTACTCCGTCGAGGAAGTACGGACAATCACCAGGGACTGCCAGGTCTGTGGGGAGTGCAAGCCGCACTTCTACCGGCCAGACCGTGCGTGCCTGTTGAAGGCCTCCCGCCCCTTTGAGCGCCTTTGTGTGGATTTCAACGGGCCCCTCCCCTCCACCGACCGTAACACGTATTTTCTCAGTGTGGTCGTTGAGTACTCCAGATTCCCATTCGCCATCCCATGCCCCGATGTGGCATCTGCCACCGTCATCAAAGCCCTCAACACAATCTTTGCTCTGTTCGGTTTCCCCGCCTACATCCACAGTGACAGGGGATCCTCCTTCATGAGTGATGAGCTGCGTCAGTTCCTGCTCAGCAGGGATATCGCCTCCAGCAGAACGACAAGCTACAACCCCGGGGAAACGGACAGGTAGAGAGGGAGAATGGGACGGTATGGAGGGCCGTCCAACTGACCTTATGGTCCAGGAACCTCCCGGCCTCCCGCTGGCAGGAGGTCCTCCCTGATGCACTACACTCCATTCGGTCACTACTGTGCATTGCCACGAACAACACACCCCATGAACGTCTTTTTGCCTTCCCCAGGAAGTCCACATCTGGGGTGTCGCTCCCGACTTGGCTCACAGCTCCAGGACCCGCCCTGCTCCGTAGGCATGTCCGACTCCACAAGGCGGACCCGTTGGTGGAAAGGGTGCAATTGCTCCATGCAAACCCCCAGTATGCCTACGTGGCGTACCCCGACGGCCACCAGGATACTGTCTCCCTTAGCGACCTGGCACCAGCAGGTCACAAACACACACACACACCCCCGGCCCGACACCACCCTCCCCTCTTCCGGCGCTCCCAGCAGAAACCCCCCCGGGACCATCCGTCCTCCCCCTGCCCACACTCGAGGATGAAGAGGATTTTGGCACGCTCCCGGAGGCTCCGGACATCAGACCAGCATCGGCATCGCCGCCCCCACTACGTCGCTCCCAGTGGCACATCAAGGCCCTGGACCGGTTGAACCTCTAACAGGTCCACTGGACTTTAAAAGACATTTTTTTCCTCTCTATCAAAAATTGTAAATGTCAATGTAAAAAGAAAACCATTTGTTGTATATAGTTCTCCACCACCCCAAAATCAATTTTAACAGGGGATGAATGTGGTAAACCACTGTTGCACCTCTGTTAGGTGATGGATGGTAGGACCTGTACTACAGATAAGTTGGTGGTCCCTGCCTGCTGGCTCCGCCCAGTAGGCGGAGTATAAATATGTGTGTCCTCCATGCTGCAGCCATTTCACCAGCTGCTGTGGGAAGCCAAACACCTTAGAGCAATTGACTTGTACCCAACTCAAGTCTTTGTGCAATTAATCGTGCATCAGGGACCATTTTGTGGTATCTTCCTCATCGAGGTGAGCGCGGTCTAAGTTTCCATATACTGCCTTGAAATATCCAGAGGTGACCGGCAAAGGCGGTCGGATGTTCCCCTTTCTTTTGCCTGCATTTGTTCAAAGCCTCTACCGTATCCCCTTTGTTGTATCCGATAGCATTTAATATTGCAGCCTTCATTTCCTCTAGGGTTCCTCCTCCTACGTTTTGGAGGTCTGGCAAAGCTGACCTTACCACTGGATAAAAGGAAATTACTGCGGATGCTGGAATCTGAAACGAAAGAGAATTTTCCAGCATTTTCTCTTTCGAAAGTTGACCTTACCGACTGGCTGAGGCTCATTACTATCAATTTAACTTCCTCCATCTCATCTAATCCGTACATAACCTTTTGTTGGCGCACCTCCTCAAAGAAGCTATGCGGGTCTGCGGTGGGCTGAAATGGAGTAATTTTACTGCAAGCGTCCCTCTACTGAGTTACCAAAAGTGGGGTGATGTAGGTGATATCTGGATCTGCTTGATCCCTTATCCATCTTTCCGTGGTGACCGGATTCTTGGGTGTCGGGGCAGCTGTGCGGATTGGTGCGACCTGTACAGCCGGTGCTGCCGGTGCCTTTTTGGGATGCGTGGCGGTTGCTTTTGACTTTCCGTTCCTTTAACGTACATTTGCGCGCTTTCAGTTAACTCTTCCCAGTCTGCCATCTCTTCCTCATTGTCTCATCTGTCCTGAAGGTACATTTAAAACCATTCTGAACTGGAAGTAACGACTCGAGCTTATCTATCTTCCGCTGGCATTTAACGTGGTCAACGGTGCTCTGTCTTTGTTCTTTAGTGGACTGGTGGAGCGCACTTAAAGCTGCCTGTAAATTGCCGCATTTCTTTGTTAGCTGGGTGACCTGGTGTTCAGTCTCCTGTCTTATCAAGATTGTGTGCTGTGTACCTTGATAGGCCTTGTCGTACTGGATCTGAAAGCTGTTAAGGTGTACTATGCAAGACTGGTGGGCGCGTTTAACATCGGCGATTTCCCTGTCTTTAGCGGCTAACTTCTCCCGGAGTTCCTCAATAATGTTCTCATTTTCTTTACTGTTTCCCTCATTCTCTTCTTCCTTCTCTGCTAACTGGCTGCGGAGCGCCTCGATTACCTCCTCGGTGCCTCGCAACTGTCCCAAGCAGCACACTATTGCCATTGGCTTTCTAAACTTTGCTGCGTTTTTCTTATATATCTCACAAAGATTTTCCCACCAAGTCTGTCTTATCTTTCCTGGACCTGTCTCGGTGTTGGCACAAAAATTCGACCAAAGGGGCCATCCTTTCCCCTTCACATACTTTCTCAACACATCCTCCCATATAGAACAAGAACAAAGAAATGTACAGCACAGGAACAGGCCCTTCGGCCCTCCAAGCCCGTGCCGACCATGCTGCCCGACTAAACTATAATCTTCTACACTTATTGGGTCCGTATCCCTCTATTCCCATCCTATTCATGTATTTGTCAAGATGCCCCTTAAATGTCACTATCGTCCCTGCTTCCACTACCTCCTCCGGTAGCGAGTTCCAGGCACCCACTACCCTCTGCGTAAAAAACTTGCCTCGTACATCTACTCTAAACCTTGCCCCTCTCACCTTAAACCTATGCCCCCTAGTAATTGACCCCTCTACCCCGGGGAAAAGCCTCTGACTATCCACTCTGTCTATGCCCCTCATACTTTTGTAGACCTCTATCAGGTCGCCCCTCAACCTCCTTCGTTCCAGTGAGAACAAACCGAGTTTATTCAACCGCTCCTCATAGCTAATGCCCTCCATACCAGGCAACGTTCTGGTAAATCTCTTCTGCACCCTCTCTAAAGCCTCCACATCCTTCTGGTAGTGTGGCGACCAGAATTGAACACTCCAAGTGTGGCCTAACTAAGGTGCTATACAGCTGCAACATGACTTGCCAATTCTGTACTCAATGCCCCGGCCAATGAAGGCAAGCATGCTGTATGCTTTCTTGGCTACCTTTTCCACCTGTGTTGCCCCTTTCAGTGACCTGTGGACCTGCACTCATAGATCTCTTTGACTTTCAATACTCTTGAGGGTTCTACCATTCACTGTATATTCCCTACCTGCATTAGACCTTCCAAAATGCATTACCTCACATTTGTCCGGATTAAACTCCATCTGCCATCTCTCCGCCCAAGTCTCCAAACAATCTAAATCCTGCTGTATCCTCTGACAGTCCTCATCGCTATCCGTAATTCCACCAACCTTTGTGTCGTCTGCAAACTTACTAATCAGACCAGTTACATTTTCCTCCAAATCATTTATATATACTACAAACAGCAAAGGTCGCAGCACTGATCCCTGTGGAACACCACTGGTCACAGCCCTCCAATTAGAAAAGCATCCTTCCATTGCTACTCTCTGCCTTCTATGACCTAGCCAGTTCTGTATCCACCGTGCCAGCTCACCCCTGATCCCATGTGACTTCACCTTTTGTACTAGTCTACCATGAGGGACCTTGTCAAAGGCCTTACTGAAGTCCAGATAGACAACATCCACTGCCCTACCTGCATCAATCATCTTTGTGGCCTCCTCGAAAAACTCTATCAAGTTAGTGAGACACGACCTCCCCTTCACAAAACCATGCTGCCTCTCACTAATACGTCCATTTGCTTCCAAATGGGAGTAGATCCTGTCCCGAAGAATTCTCTCCAGTAATTTCCCTACCACTGAAGTAAGGTTCACTGGCCTGTAGTTCCCTGGATTATCCTTGCTACCCTTCTTAAACAGAGGAACAACATTGGCTATTCTCCAGTCCTCCGGGACATCACCTGAAGACAGTGAGGATCCAAAGATTTCTGCCAAGGCCTCAGCAATTTCCTCTCCAGCCTCCTTTAGTTTTCTGGGGTCGATCCCATCAGGCCCTGGGGACTTATCTACCTTAATATTTTTTAAGACACCCATCAATGTGACCCAGGCTATCTACACACCCTTCTCCAGACTCAACATCTACCAATTTCTTCTCTTTGGTGAATACTGATGCAAAGTATTCATTTAGTACCTCGCCCATTTCCTCTGGCTCCACACATAGATTCCCTTGCCTATCCTTCAGTGGGCCAACCCTTTCCCTGGCTACCCTCTTGCTTTTTATGTACGTGTAAAAAGCCTTGGGATTTCCCTTAACCCTATTTGCCAATGACTTTTCGTGACCCCTTCTAGCCCTCCTGACTCCTTGCTTAAGTTCCTTCCTACTTTCCTTATATTCCACACAGGCTTCGTCTGTTTCTAGCCTTTTAGCCCTGACAAATGCCTCCTTTTTCTTTTTGACAAGGCCTACAATATCTCTCGTTATCCAAGGTTCCCGAAAATTGCCGTATTTATCCTTCTTCCTCACAGGAACATGCCGGTCCTGAATTCCTTTCAACTGACACTTGAAAGCCTCCCACATGTCAGATGTTGATTTGCCCTCAAACATCCGCCCCCAGTCTAGGTTCTTCAGTTCCCGCCTAATATTGTTATAATTAGCCTTTCCCCAATTTAGCACATTCATCCTAGGACCACTCTTATCCTTGTCCACCAGCACTTTAAAACTTACTGAATTGTGGTCACTGTTCCCGACATGCTCCCCTACTGAAACTTCTACCACCTGGCCGGGCTCATTCCCCAATACAAGTCCAGTGCCGCCCCTTCCCTAGTTGGACTGTCTACATATTGTTTTAAGAAGCCCTCCTGGATGCTCCTTACAAACTCCGCCCCGTCTAAGCCCCTGGCACTAGGTGAGTCCCAGTCAATATTGGGGAAGTTGAAGTCTCCCATCACCACAACCCTGTTGTTTTTACTCTTTTCCAAAATCTGTCTACCTATCTGCTCCTCTATCTCCCGCTGGCTGTTGGGAGATAGTATGGTCTGATTTGTCAACTACTGTAACCTCGGATTGCTGCTGTGGGTTCATCATTCTCTCTATCATCTGCGCTGCCATCTCTTCTCTACTTAGAATTTGGAACAGGGGAGAATAAGAAGTCGATCGAACAACAGGTACGGCTTATGGCTATATTCCGGTTCACAATCCCTCTAGATTTGCACGCAAGTCTGACGAGTTTACCTTACCCTTCCCTGTTAGTTATGCATGCGGTTAGTGCACACTTCCGAAAATCGGTCACTTGGCCGATATGAAACTTACCCTTGTGGTTTGTTCTCTTTCCCAATTTAATTCAAAGTTGTGGGATCCCTCGGAGTAACAACGTCACTTCTAATCGAGGTCCCACCAGAGTCGCCAATAAATGTTGCCGCCTTCACTTTGGGGTGAACCACAAGCTGTTTCTTATATTGACCAAATGACCACACAACCAATATGTTAGATCAAAACCACAGTTTATTAATAACACAAGACTTGTATCTCTATGCAATAACACACGCGGCTCCGTACTAAACTACACCTAACGACTAAGATGACCTTTACTTAACTTCGAGTGACCGGCACTGTGCGAGATAAGGCCTTTATCTGGGTCCATGTGGTCGGTTTGGAAGTGGTTGGGTTCGTCTCAGCTGGACTCGTCCTTCAGGAATGGTTGCGGGTCCTTGAACTTGGTTGTTGTGCTGCAGTTGGTCGCACACAGGCCGGTCCCAAAAGAGATTGATCTCTAGTGCACAGGGCTTTTTATCCTTTGTCTCTTTGGTGCCCTTTTGGGCGGTCAGTACTCCAGGTCCAATGGATCAATAAGGTTCTCAATCACACTCATCGATCTCAGCCAATTAGGGGGTGGGGACTTCAATAGCTGGGCGGGTCCTAGCTATCACTGTCCCAGGCATGTAGGCCTTTCCAAATAAGGGGGGATGGTGCCGGTTAGTCTGCTACTGTTGTAACTCCTTGATTCAAACTCTGTTGTCCTGGGGGAAATGGTGATCGATTCTTAATGGATACAAGTTTCAGCCAAGTCTGGTTTCTTTGCGCAATACACAGAGGCTGTGTACCTGTCTGCGTCCCAAATTGACCACAATTCCCATGGTCCTTTGCAGGTGGCCATTTTACATGGCTACAATGGTTAAAACTCTCACCATTTCTTTTTTTTTTTAAATAATATTTTATTGAAAATTTTTGGTCCACCAACACAGTACAATGTGCATCCTTTACACAACATTGTAACAATACAGATAATAATGACCTTTTTAAATTTAAACAAAAACAACAACAAATAAATAAATATTAAATAACAAAAAATAAAAACTAGCCCTAATTGGCAACTGCCTTGTCTCAGGCCACCCCCCCCCCCCCCCCATCCCCCCCCCCCATCCCTCCCACCCCCCCCCCCCCCCCAAGTCCTGGGCCGCTGCTGCTGCCTTCTTTGTTCTCCCCTATCTATCTTTCCGCAAGATATTCGACGAACGGTTGCCACCGCCTAGTAAACCCTTGAGCCGACCCCCTTAGGACGAACTTAATCCGCTCTAACTTTATGAACCCCGCCATATCATTTATCCAGGTCTCCACCCCCGGGGGCTTGGCTTCTTTCCACATTAGCAATATTCTGCGCCGGGCTACTAGGGACGCAAAGGCCAAAACATCGGCCTCTTTCGCCTCCTGCACTCCCGGCTCTTGTGCAACCCCAAATATAGCCAACCCCCAGCTTGGTTCGACCCGGACTCCTACTACTTTCGAAAGCACCTTTGTCACCCCCATCCAAAACCCCTGTAGTGCCGGGCATGACCAAAACATATGGGTATGATTCGCTGGGCTTCTCGAGCACCTCGCACACCTATCCTCCACCCCAAAAAATTTACTGAGCCGTGTTCCAGTCATATGTGCCCTGTGTAATACCTTAAACTGAATCAGGCTTAGCCTGGCGCACGAGGACGACGAGTTTACCCTGTTTAGGCATCTGCCCACATCCCCTCCTCAATCTCCTCCCCTAGCTCTTCTTCCCATTTCCCTTTTAGTTCATCCATCATAGTCTCCCCTTCGTCTCTCATTTCCCTATATATATCCGACACCTTACCGTCCCCCACCCATTTCTTTGAGATGACTCTGTCCTGCACCTCTTGTGTCGGGAGCTGCGGGAATTCCCTCACCTGTTGCCTCGCAAAAGCCCTCAATTGCATGTACCTGAATGCATTCCCTTGGGGCAACCCATATTTCTCGGTCAGCGCTCCCAGACTCGCAAACTTCCCATCCACAAATAGATCTTTCAATTGCGTTATACCTGCTCTTTGCCACATTCCATATCCCCCATCCATTCCCCCCGGGGCAAACCTATGGTTGTTTCTTATCGGGGACCCCCCCAGTGCTCCGGTCTTTCCCCTATGTCGTCTCCACTGTCCCCAAATCTTCAGTGTAGCTACCACCACCGGACTCGTGGTATAGTTCCTTGGTGAGAACGGCAATGGGGCTGTCACCATAGCCTGCAGGCTGGTCCCCCTACAGGACGCCCTCTCTAATCTCTTCCACGCCGCTCCTTCCTCCTCTCCCATCCACTTACTCACCATTGAAATATTAGCGGCCCAATAATACTCACTTAGGCTCGGTAGTGCCAGCCCCCCCCTATCCCTACTACGCTGTAAGAATCCCTTCCTCACTCTCGGAGTCTTCCCGGCCCAAACAAAACCCATGATACTCTTTTCTATCCTTTTGAAAAAAGCCTTCGTGATCACCACCGGGAGACACTGAAACACAAAGAGGAATCTCGGGAGGACCACCATCTTAACCGCCTGCACCCTCCCTGCCATTGACAATGCTACCATATCCCATCTCTTGAAATCTTCCTCCATCTGTTCCACCAACCGCGTCAAATTTAGCCTGTGCAATGTGCCCCAATTCTTAGCTATCTGGATCCCCAGGTAACGAAGGTCTCTTGTTACCTTCCTCAACGGTAGGCCTTCTATTTCTCTACTCTGCTCCCCTGGATGCACCACAAACAGCTCACTCTTCCCCATGTTCAATTTATACCCTGAAAAATCCCCAAACTCCCCAAGTATCCGCATTATTTCTGGCATCCCCTCCGCTGGATCCGCCACATATAGTAGCAGATCATCCGCATATAAAGATACCCGGTGTTCTTCTCCTCCCCTAAGTATTCCCCTCCATCCCTTGGAACCTCTCAGCGCTATCGCCAGGGGCTCAATCGCCAGTGCAAACAGTAATGGGGACAGAGGACATCCCTGCCTTGTCCCTCTATGGAGCCGAAAATATGCAGATCCCCGTCCATTCGTGACCACACTCGCCACTGGGGCCCTATACAACAGCTGCACCCATCTAACATACCCCTCTCCGAACCCAAATCTCCTCAACACCTCCCACAGATAATCCCACTCCACTCTATCAAATGCTTTCTCGGCATCCATCCCCACTACTATCTCCGTTTCACCCTCTGGTGGGGCCATCATCATTACCCCTAACAACCTCCGTATGTTCGTGTTCAACTGTCTCCCCTTCACAAACCCAGTTTGGTCCTCATGAACCACCCCCGGGACACATTCCTCTATTCTCATTGCCATTACCTTGGCCAAGACCTTGGCATCTACATTGAGGAGGGAGATTGGTCTGTAGGACCCGCATTGTAGCGGATCCTTTTCCTTCTTTAAAAGAAGCGATATCGTTGCTTCTGACATAGTCGGGGGCAGTTGTCCCCTTTCCTTTGCCTCGTTAAAGGTCCTCGTCAGTAGCGGGGCGAGCAAGTCCAAATATTTTCTGTAAAATTCAACTGGGAATCCGTCCGGTCCCGGGGCCTTTCCCGTATGCATGTTCCTAATTCCTTTCACCACTTCTTCTACCGTGATCTGTGCTCCCAATCCCATCCTTTCCTGCTCTTCCACCTTGGGAATTTCCAGCCGATCCAAAAACTCCATCATTCTCTCCCTCCCATCCGGGGGTTGAGCTTCATACAATTTTTTATAAAATGTCTTAAACACTTCATGCACTCTCTCCGCTCCGTCTCTCCATCTTCGTCTCTCACCCCCCCTATTTCCCTCGCTGCTCCCCTTTTCCTCAATTGGTGTGCCAGCAATCTGCTCGCCTTCTCTCCATATTCATACTGTACACCCTGCGCCTTCCTCCATTGTGCCTCTGCTGTGCCTGTGGTCAGCAAGTCAAATTCCACATGCAGCCTTTGCCTTTCCCTATACAGTCCCTCCTCCGGTGCTTCCGCATACTGTCTGTCCACCCTCAAAAGTTCTTGCAACAACCGCTCCCGTTCCTTACTCTCCTGCTTCCCTTTATGTGTCCTTATTGATATCAGCTCCCCCCTAACCACCGCCTTCAACGCCTCCCAGACCACTCCCACCTGAACCTCCCCATTGTCATTGAGTTCCAAGTACTTTTCAATGCATCCCCTCACCCTTAAGCACACCCCCTCATCCGCCATTAGTCCCATGTCCATTCTCCAGGGTGGACGCCCTCTTGTTTCCTCCCCTATCTCCAAGTCTACCCAGTGTGGGGCATGATCCGAAATGGCTATAGCCGTATATTCCGTTCCCCTCACCCTCGGGATCAATGCCCTACCCAACACAAAAAAGTCTATGCGTGAATAGACTTTATGGACATAGGAGAAAAACGAGAACTCCTTACTCCTAGGTCTACTGAATCTCCACGGGTCCACCCCTCCCATCTGCTCCATAAAATCCTTAAGCACCTTGGCTGCTGCCGGCCTCCTACCAGTCCTGGACTTCGACCTATCCAGCCTTGGTTCCAACACCGTGTTAAAGTCTCCCCCCATTATCAGCTTTCCGGTCTCTAGGTCTGGGATGCGTCCTAGCATTCGCCTCATAAAATTGGCATCGTCCCAATTCGGGGCATACACGTTTACCAACACCACCATCTCTCCCTGTAATTTGCCATTCACCATCACGTATCTGCCCCCGTTATCCGCCACTATAGTCTTTGCCTCGAACATTACCCGCTTCCCCACTAATATAGCCACCCCCCTGTTTTTCGCATCCAGCCCCGAATGGAACACCTGCCCTACCCATCCTTTGCGCAACCTAACCTGATCTATCAGTTTCAGGTGCGTTTCCTGTAACATGACCACATCTGCTTTAAGTTTCTTAAGGTGTGCGAGTACTCGTGCCCTCTTTATCGGCCCGTTAAGCCCCCTCACGTTCCACGTGATCAGCCGAGTTGGGGGGCTTCCCACCCCCCCCCCCCTTGCCGGTTAGCCATCATCTTTTTCCAGCTTCTCGCCCAGTTCCCACGCAGCTGTATTTCTCCCAGACGGTGCCCCCCCGCCCATCCTTTCCCGTACCCGCTCCCCCCTTTCCCCAGCAGCAGCAACCCAGTAATTCCCCCCTCCCCCCCCCCCGCTAGACCCCCCGCTAGCGTAATTACTCCCCCCATGTTGCTCCCAGAAGTCAGCAAACTCTGGCTGACCTCGGCTTCCCCCCGTGATCACGGCTCGCCCCGTGCGGCGCCCCCTCCTTCCTGCTTCTCTATTCCCGCCATAATTATCATAGCGCGGGAACCAAGCCCGCGCCTCTCCCTCGGCCCCGCCTCCCATGGCCAACGCCCCATCTCCTCTCCCTCCCCACCTCCCCCCATCACCACCTGTGGGAGAAAGAAAAGTTACCATACCGCAGGATTAATCATACAATCCCTCTTCGCCCCCCCCCCCCCACTCGTCCCACCACTTTGTCCAAACGTTCATTTTCGTAGTCCAATCATTCCAATTTTTCTTCTACAATAAAAGTCCACGCTTCATCCGCCGTCTCAAAGTAGTGGTGCCTCCCTTGATATGTGACCCACAGTCTTGCCGGTTGCAGCATTCCAAACTTTATCTTTTTTTTGTGAAGTACCGCTTTGGCCCGATTAAAGCTCGCCCTCCTTCTCGCCACCTCCGCACTCCAATCTTGATAGACGCGGATCACCGCGTTCTCCCATTTACTACACCGAGTTTTCTTCGCCCATCTAAGGACCATTTCTCTATCCTTAAAACGGAGAAATCTCACCACTATGGCTCTGGGAGCTTCTCCTGCTCTCGATCCTCGCACCATAACTCGGTATGCTCCCTCCACCTCCAACGGACCCGTCGGGGCCTCCACTCCCATTAACGAGTGCAGCATCGTGCTCACATATGCCCCGACGTCCGCCCCCTCCACACCTTCAGGAAGGCCAAGAATCCTCAAGTTGTTCCTCCTTGCGTTATTTTCCAGTGCCTCCAACCTCTCCACAGATCGTTTCTGGTGTGCCTCCTGTATCTCCGACTTCACCACCAGACCCTGTATATCGTTTTCATTCTCTGCTGCTTTCGCCTTCACGACCCGAAGCTCCTGCTCCTGGGTCTTTTGTTCCTCTTTCAGCCCTTCAATCGCCTGTAATATCGGGGCCAACAACTCTTTCTTCATTTCCTTTTTTATCTCCTCCACGCAGCGTTTCAAAAACTCTTGTTGTTCAGGGCCCCATATGAAACTGCCACCTTCCGACGCCATCTTGGTTTCTGCTTGCCTTCCTTGCCGTTGTTCCAAAGGATCCGCTGCAATCCGGCCACTTTCCTCTCCTTTTTCCATCCGTGTCCAGGGGGAACACCCTTCTGGTTTACCGCACGGTGTTTTCAGCCGTTAAAATTGCCGTTGGGGCTCCTATCAAGAGCCCAAAAGTCCGTTTCACAGGGAGCTGCCGAAACGTGCGACTCAGCTGGTCATCCGCCGCACCCGGAAGTCTCACCATTTCTTTTATCCCAGCAATATCTTTCATGGTCCTGACCTTGGTGTCCTCGTGCACGAATCGCTGAAAGTATGTGCGCAGGTACAGCAGGCAGTAAAGATGGCAAATGGTACGTTGGCCTTCATAGCAAATGGATTTGAGTATAGGATTAGAGATCTTTTACTGCAATTGTATAGGGCATTGAGAGGCTACACTTGGAGTATTGTGTACAGTTTTGGTGTCCTTATCTGAGGAAGGATGTTCCTGCTTTCGAGGGAGTGCAGCGAAGGTTTACCAGACTGATTCCTGGGATGGCGGGACTGTCATGTGAGAAGAGACTAAGTAGGTTAGGATTATATTCATTGGCATTTAGAAGAATGAGAGGGGATCTCATAGAAACTTACAAAATTCTAACAGCATTAGACAGGGTTGATTCAGAAAGAATGTTCCTGATGGTGGGGGAGTCCAGAACACGGGGTTCTCGTTTAAGGATAAGGGGTAAACCTTTTTGGACTAAGGTGAGGAGGAATTTCTTCACCCAGAGAGTGGTGAATCTTTGAAATTTGCTACCACAGAAACTAGTTGAGGCCAAAATGTTGTGTAATTTCAAAAAGGAATTAGATATTGCTCTTGGGGCTAAAGGGATCAAGGGGGAAGCCGGATCTGGGTATTGAACTTGATGATCAGCCATAATCATAATAAATGGCAGAGCAGGCTCGAGGGCCAAATAGCCTCCTCTTGCATCTATTTTCTATGTTTAATTCCCAGATTTATATTGAATTCAACTGCCATGGTGAGATTCAAACACGGTTCCCCAGATCTTACCCCAGGTCTCTGGATTACTAGTCCAGTGACAATACCACTTTGCCATCTCCTCCCCAATCTTGCAACAGTTCCATTATCCAACTCCAGCTTTCTGAAATCCTCTAAAATGGAAGAGAATCCTTTCTTTACAGGACACAAAATGTCTGTTCTTCTGCAATGAGCCAAACATGTGAACAATGGATTATTTCATTGTTTACAACTTTAAAAGTGATTTACTCTCAATAATTGTATTTTTTCTCAGTGTGTGTGTCCCTGTCTGCAGGCCAAAGTGATTGATGTAGCGTTTAGACTTTAAAGGTTAGTGTGTGGATAAATGATACTTTATTTAAACCCAGGAAACCTTACTGCTGTTATATGAATTAATGACACATTAAAAAGGGCCTAAGGGACACACACAAACTTTCCTTTCCAAAACCACACTGATTACACCATTAAGGAAAAGGGTACAAGGGTCTCAGTTCTCTCCCAACACTGTCCATCACATTTGGAAGCATTGTACCATGTGGGACATATTTGGGGCTGACTTTAATAACCATGGTAGTGGCTCTGTTCACTGGCCAGAAAGTCAGTTGCGATCTGCTGCAGCAATTTCCGGAAGTCCCAAACAAATTAAATGGCAAACAGGTAGTCTGCTGCCTGCCACCGGGGTTCACGGGCCTTTGTAGGCTAACATTCTGCCGTCAAGAGTTGCCAACCAGATGTGGTGATGTGCATCAATGTAAATGCATGTAGGCTAGCTAGACACTAGAGGGAGCACCAGAAACATCACACACACACACACATATACTCAACTAATAGGTCAGTTAGATAGGACGCGACCAATGGACATTCACGATGCACACGGATGTGACACGACCACAGGGGGGGCATTACACCAACCCATATATAAAGGACACCGCACACATGGGGCAAAATTCTCCCCCAACGGCGCGATGTCCGCCGACTGGCGCCAAAAACGGCGCCAATCAGGCGGGCATCGCGCCGGCCCAAAGGTGCGGAATGCTCCGCATCTTTGGGGGCCGAGCCCCAACATTGAGGGGCTAGGCCGACGCCGGAGGGATTTCCGCCCCGCCAGCTGGCGGAAATGGCGTTTGTTGCCCCGCCAGCTGGCGGAAATGGCGTTTGGTGCCCCGCCAGCTGGCTCGGAAATGCGGCGCATGCGCGGGAGCGTCAGCGGCCGCCGACAGTTTCCCGCGCATGCGCAGTGGGGAGAGGCTCTTCCGCCTCCACCATGGTGGAGGCCGTGGCGGAGGCGGAAGGGAAAGAGTGCCCCCACGGCACAGGCCCGCCCGCGGATCGGTGGGCCCCGATCGCGGGCCAGGCCACCGTGGGGGCACCCCCCGGGGTCAGATCGCGCCACGCCCCCCCCCCAGGACCCCGGAGCCCGCCCATGCCGCCGGTAAATACCAGCTTTGATTTACACCGGCAGGACAGGCAATTTCTGGGCGGGACTTCGGCCCATCTGGGCCGGAGAATTGAGCGGGGGGTCCCGCCAACCGGTGCGGCCCGATTCCCGCCCCCGCCCAATCTCCGGTACCGGAGACTTCGGCGGGGGCGGGGGTGGGATTCACGGCGGCCAACGGCCATTCTCCGACCCGGCGGGGGGTCGGAGAATGACGCCCATGATCTGCCTCTTTCCAGTGGAGACAGTCAGTGAGGAGAGGCACAGGGTTGATTCAATATTACGTCCACCATGTGGATTGCAGCAACTGGTTAGTCAATCTGGGTAGCTATAGTAGGATTAGCAGTAGTGTCGAACCCAAGTAATAGTTTAATCAACGTGTTGAAGTTATCTCCATGTCTGAACCTTCCTTTGTCAAGTGTACCACAAGGAAGCCGCTTATGTTACACCTACAACATAACAAATCATGATACCAGGAGTGAACTGTTTCAATCCATATAGCCATACCTCAGCGTACAGTGACAACCAGTAACGATACCCAGGAAAGATGTTCGAGATCCGGGTTCTGCAGCAGCAGGCCGCTCTCTGTGGGCTTGTACCGCTCTCTGTCTCTTGGTTTCAGGCTGCAGCATCACCCTGCACACACGAGTTGGGATGTCATATCTGCTGGGCTGAAGATCCACAAATCCGAAGAACGAATCTGCGTCTGCGTTGGAGTCAGTACGGGGGTAGCCAATGTGGAACTATTCACTGGAGTCAGCTGAGATTTCTTGAAGCTGCACGTCTGGAGTCGGAACATGCAGGAATGAATTGACTTGTGGAGAGTTTCGAGCGATTGAGGGTGGAAGTATCATGGTGTCACCGGAGTCACCAGTGGTCTCACTGGTGACTCCGGTGACACCATGATACTTCCACCCTCAATCGCTCGAAACTCTCCACAAGTCAATTCATTCCTGCATGTTCCGACTCCAGACGTGCAGCTTCAAGAAATCTCAGCTGACTCCAGTGAACCAGCTAAGACTCTGGATGGGGAGCATCAACAAACCAACACTGACTCAGTTAAAACAGACCAGACTCCAGATGGGGAGCAACCAAACGCCGACTCTGATTCACGTAAGCCGGACTTTACTCCAGACAGGGAGTGCCGCAACCTCAGTGATGGCATGCTCAGGGTGACAGCAGATGCCACAATGACAGGAGATGGATCACTTAACAATTACACTGGGTCAGTAATAACAAGCAGCGGCTACAGTCCAAGAGGAATACACCAATATTCACCACAGCTATATCCACACATGTTTTCCCCACCAGCTGTGCAGCCAATGACAGCTCATACTGGACAAACCCAGTATTCAGGCATGCAGCAGCCAGCAGTCTATGCAGCATATTCTCAAACAGGCCAGCACTACGGATTGCCCACGAATGGAATCAAGACCGAAGGAGGACTACCGCAAGCTCAATCTGCACTACAGACTGGATGCCTTAGTTACAGCCCAGAATTTGCTGCACCCCAGCCTGGCCAGACGGCATATTCCTATAAGCTGCAAGGTTCCAGTTTCACATCATCACCAGGTATTTATGCGAGCGGCAATTCTGATTCCAATTCGACAAGCTTCAATGGTTCTCAGCAGGATCACCCTTCCTGCACAGCATGTGGCCAGAACCAGTATGTACAGTCTTATCCAACTTCAACATATGGCACATCCATGACCTCGAATGATACTGTTGATGGTACTTCTTCAACGTCAACCCCTTATCAGCTACAAGATGCCATCCGACAGCACCATCACAAACATCGAAAAAAGAAAGGGACTCCAAATCAGACAGCAAAGTGATTTGACCACTTCTTGGTTCCTGTGGCAGAGGGACGTTGATGGTGTTCATAACCAAGAGAGACATTTGACCATGATGATTGATGGTTTATGGACTCACACGAATGATTTGGACTTATTGTTTAATCACTGTTCCCATGGCTTGTATATACCTTACCTTATCTACCTGTTCTTTGTTCAATTTTCTCAAAGTGTGCAGAAAATATGTAACATATAAAAAAAAGGGGATGTGCATCAATGTAAATGCATGTAGGCTAGCTAGACACTAGAGGGAGCACCAGAAACATCACACACACACACACTCAACCAATAGATCAGTTAGATAGGACGCGACCAATGGACATTCACGATGCACACGGACATGGCATGACCACAGGGGAGTCCATCGTTTTAAAAATCTTGCTCAATAAATTGATGCACCGTCAATCGCCACAAGTCGAGAATGGTGGAACAATCGAGGCTTTATTGAGCAAGATGTTGTGCCTCCTGTAGCTGGAACCAGAATGGCCGCGGCATCGGAGAGCACACACTTTTATACGCTGCCTGCCAGCAGGCAGGGATTTACCATTGTACCCTTAATATACGAGCAGTGCCGTAATACATATCGTATGCCACTAGTGGTGACTTCCACACTATCTACACCTGTTTGTTTTTTTTAATTTAGAGTACCCAATTATTTTTTTCCAATTCAGGGGCAATTTAGCATGGCCAATCCACCTAACCTACACATCTTTGGGTTGTGGGGGCGAAACCCACGCAGACATGGGGAGAATGTGCAAACTCCACACAGACAGTGACCCGGGTCCTCAGCGCTGCAGTCCCAGTGCTAACCACTGCGCCACATGCTGCCCCTATCTACACCTGTTAGCCTGTCCTCGTGGTATGACCCCACCTGGCATTCTGTTGAATACCAGCGGTGGAGGATTGATACCCTTAAGTTACTCTTCATTGATCATTTAGGAGCCTCAGTTAATTAATAATTTTAATAATCTTAATTGTCACAAGCAGGCTTACATTAACACTGCAATGAAGTTACTGTGAAAATCACCGAGTGGCCAAGGGGACGGTGTTGTATATTTCATATCCCAGAGCAATGCAGCGATTACACACCGGCTGGTATGTGTGTGTACATGTTTTATTCACAGTGCTTTAAAATGTGTGCTGCAGGCTTCCAGCAACTTTTACAGTTTGCTTGCTTTTCTCTCGAATCCAGACTCAGTCTGAACCAATTAAGCACAGTGAGCATTAATAATAAAATCAAGGGTCATTTGGACCTGAAATAGTAACTTAGTTTCTCCCCACAGATGCTGCTGAGCTTATTGAGCATTTCCTGATTTTATGTGAGCATCATTAATAAACAGACTTGCAGAATAAAACACTGCATAATTGAACACTACAAGCAGGAAGGTCAACAGCAACCTTCCTGGCCCCTGACTTAATGAGGTGGGGGGGAGGGGAGGGGGATGGCAAGAGTCAGGCTCGCTACTCAATTAAATGTTCCCCTTGCCACCCAACCCACTCCTGCATAGGGGAAATACAATGATGTACTTGGTTTTTAATGATTATGTGAGTATCAATGTTATAAGACAAAATGCCTTTAATGTAAAATAACCCGATATCCATGATAATTATATGAAGCAAGTTAGTTTTTCCAACACTAAATCCTGTACCTCTAAGGTGAAATTGTCCAAATAAAATTTTGGAATCAAAATCCCTCTCATTGCTTCAACTTTGCAGGGAAGATAGGATAACTGCAACTGACAGTCAGTGCTGGAATCCCCCGTGGCTGTCCCCCTCTCTAACAAGTATACCGTTTTGGATACTGTTGAGGGAATGGCCTATCGGGGAAAACAACAGCAGAGGCCAGCGCAGTGGCACCACTGCTGGCTCTGTTGCTCAGCGTGGAGGGTCAAGGCGCAAAAGCGCAATAGTCATAGGGGACTCCATAGTCAGGGGCACAGATAGGCACTTCTGTGGTTCTGAAAAAGACTCCAGGATAGTGTGTTGCCTTCCTAGTGCCAGGGTCCGAGATGTCACTGAACGGCTGCAAAGCATCCTGAAGGGGGAGGGTGATAAGGCAGAGGTCATGGTACATGTTGATACCAATGACATAGGTAGAAAGAGGGATGAGGTCTTGCATCAGGAATTCAGGGAGCTCAACTGTAGACTAAAAAGCAGGAGCGCTCGGGTTGTAATCTCTGGATTACTCCCAGTGCCATGTGTTAGCGAGTTTAGAGCTAGGAGAATAGCATAGATGAATATGTGGCTTAAGAGTGTTGCAAGAGAGATGGTTTTAGATTCCTGGACCACTAGGACCGTTTCTGAGGAAGGTGAGACCTGGGACAATCTATATCTGAACCAGAGCGGGTCTAATATCTTTGCTTGTGGGTTTCCTAGTGCTGTTAGTAGGAGTTTAAACTAATGCGGCAGGGGGAGGAGATGCAGACTGTTAGCAGAATAGCGTTGTTGTGTTGGGTGCTCTGGATCCGTGGAACACATACAGGCCACCAACACTTAATAAAATAGTGTTGTATTATTTTAAGTTATAAACTGTTGAACATACTTTCACTGTGGGTTAACACGATGTTAGATTAAACTAAAGACCTATGCCTGTCCTAACCAGTCTATGCACTCAGCACATGGTGAAGATCTGTGCTGTAAGCTGTGAGCTCTGTCCTTCTGAGAAGCTGCATCCCGAATGAGCGGGAACTCTGATGCCCTCTGTCTATATAGTGAGTGTGCTCTAACTGGTGGCTGGCTGCGGTGTTGTGTGTGTTGATTGGTCTTGCTGTGTGTCCATCAGTGTGTGTGTATCTGCACCATGATATACTGGTGTATATTATGACATTCTCCCTTTTATAAAGAAATGTATGTGTGTGGCAATAAATAATGTGTGGTGAGAATGTTCCTAACTACGTGTGGGGTGCGAAGACATATTTACAGGACTACGTACATGAGAACTAAGCTATTTACATGGGAAGGTACCTGGTGCAGAGAAGCAGTACGCAACAAGAGTAACGAGATCAAAACTATATACAAACCAGGGAAACGATCAAACAAAGCAACGAAGTCCATAAGTTCGAAAAGTTCATAAATTTAGTATCTGAGGTGGGCGACGAATTCTGGTTGACCGCCTCAAGGGTGGGTCGAGAACCGCCGGTTCAGGAGCGGGCTGGACTGCGTCAAAGTCAGGGGGAGGCAGAGTGACAGGGAGCTCTGCATAGTCCGTAGCAGGGTCAGCAGGAGGGCGAGGCGACACTGGAGGATCACGTGGCGAGCGTGGAACGAGACGAAGGGCGCGTCGATTGCGGCGCAGAATAGAGCCATCCGGTAGACAAACCAGGAATGAGCTGGGGGCCACCTGCCGAAGGACAACAGCTGTTGCAGACCAGCCACCATCCGGAAGATGGATGCGGACGTTGTCAGCTGGAGCCAGAGCAGGAAGATCAGCTGCACGGGAGTCATGAGCCGCCTTGTGCTGTGCACGAGACAGCTGCATCCGGCGAAGGACCGGAACGTGGTTAAGGTCTGGGACATGGATGGACGGCACCATCGTCCTCAGGGTGCGACCTATGAGTAACTGGGCTGGCGACATGCCAGTGGACAGTGGGGTGGAGCGATAGGCCAGCAAGGCAAGGTAGAAATCGGACCCAGCATCGGCAGCCTTGCACAGGAGCCATTTGACGATGTGTACCCCCTTCTCCGCTTTGCCGTTGGATTGGGGGTACAGGGGACTGGACGTCACATGAGCAAAATTGAACCGCCTGCCAAAGTTGGACCGTTCTTGGCTGGCAAAGCAGGGGCCATTGTCCGACATAACCGTGAACGGGATGCTGTGTCGAGCAAAGGTTTCTTTACATGCACGAATGACTGCAGACGAGGTGAGGTCGTGCAACCATATCACCTTCGGGTAATTCAAAACGTAGTCCACGATCAGGACATAGTCTCTACCCAGCGCGTGGAACAGGTCAATGCCCACGTCCATGGTGACATGACCAACTCATGAGGCTGCAGGGTCTCGCGTGGTTGGGCCGGCTGGAAGCGCTGACAAGTGGGGCAGTTGAGCACTGTGTTGGCTCTGTCCTCATTAATGCCGGGCCAGTACACTGCCTCTCGGGCCCGTCGGCGGCACTTTTCCATGCCAAGGTGGCCCTCGTGTAGTTGTTCCATGACAAGCTGGCGCATGCTATGCGGGATGACAATGCGGTCCAGTTTTAGAAGAACCCCGTCTACTACCGCCAGATCATCTCTGACATTATCGAATTGATGGCATTGGCCCTTGAGCCACCCGTCTGTTAGGTGGCGCATGACATGCTGCAGCAAGGGGTCAGCCGCCATCTCGCGGCGAATTTGGACGAGGCGTTCATCCGAGGCAGGTAGATTGGAGGCCGCGAATGCCACATGGGCGTCAACCTGGCAGACAAATCGCGCTGGGTCACATGGAGTGTTGACTGCCCTGGAGAGAGCGTCAACAATGATGAGGTCTTCACCTGGGGGGTATACCAGATGGAAGTCGTATCGCCGGAGCTTGAGAAGAATACGCTGGAGGCGAGGCGTCATGTCGTTCAAGTCTTTCTGTATTATATTGACCAGCGGGCGATGGTCGGTCTCGACGGTGAATTGAGGAAGTCCGTAGACGTAATCGTGAAACTTAACAACATCGGTCAGAAGGCCCAGGCACTCCTTTTCTATCTGTGCGTAGCGCTGCTCCGTGGGGGTCATCGCACGTGACGCATATGCAACGGGGGCCCATGATGAGGCCTCATCACGTTGAAGGAGCACCGTCCCAATGCCGGATTGACTGGCATCGGTCGAAATTTTGGTCTCCTTTGCTGGAACAAAGAAAGCTAAGACCGGGGCCATGGTCAGTTTTGTCTTGAGTTCTCACCATTCGTGCTCATGGGCAGGGAGCCATTGGAAATCTGTCGTCTGCTGACCAGGTTCCTGAGAGCCGTGGTATGAGAGGCGAGGATAGGGATGAATTTCCCTAAAAAATTGACCATGCCCAGAAATCGGAGGGCCGCCTTCTTGTCCTCTGGTGTTTTCATAGCTGTGATGGCAGCTACCTTGTCTGCATCCTGCTGCACACCCAATTGGGAGATGTGGGGCGTCATTCTCCGAACCCCCGCCGGGTCGGAGAATGGCCGTTGGCCGCCGTGAATCCCGCCCCCGCCCCCGCCAAAGTCTCCGGTACCGGAGATTGGGCGGGGGCGGGAATCCGGCTGCGCCGGTTGGCGGGACCCCCCGCTGGATTCTCCGGCCCGGATGGGCCGAAGTCCCGCCCAGAAATTGCCTGTCCCGCCGACGTAAATCAAACCTGGTATTTACCGGCGGGACCAGGCGGCGTGGGCGGGCTCCGGGTTCCTGGGGGGGGGCGCGGGGCGATCTGACCCGGGGGGGTGCCCCCACGGTGGCCTGGCCCGCGATCGGGGCCCACCGATCCGCGGGCGGGCCTGTGCCGCGGGGGCACTCTTTCCCTTCCGCCTCCGCCACGGCCTCCACCATGGCGGAGGCGGGAGAGACTCTCCCCACTGCGCATGCGCGGGAAACTGACAGCGGCCGCTGACGCTCCCGCGCATGCGCTGGGAAACTGACAGCGGCCGCGGACGCTCCCGCGCATGCGCCGCATTTCCGCGCCAGCTGGCGGGGAAACAAACGCCATTTCTGCCAGCTGGCGGGGCGGAAATCCCTCCGGCGTCGGCCTAGCCCCTCAATGTTGGGGCTAGGCCGCCAAAGATGCGGAGCCTTCCGCACCTTTGGGCCGGCGCGATGCCCGTCTGATTGGCGCCGGCTATGGCGCCAGTCGGCGGGCATCCTGCCGTTGGGGGAGAATTTCGCCCGTGGTCCCCGAAGAACTTGAGTTCTGTCTGACCAAAAGAGCATTTGGCCCTATTGAGGCGGAGGCCATGCTCATGTATACGTCTTGAATACGCACTGGAGGCGACTAACATGCTCCTGCGGGGTGTGGACCAAATGATTATGTCATCGACATAGACGCGAACACCTTCAATACCTTCCATCATTTGTTCCATAATCCTATGGAACACTTCTGATGCAGAGATGATCCCAAACGGCATCCTGTTGTAACAATATCTGCCAAAGGGGGTGTTAAATGTGCAGAGTTTCCTGCTGGATTTATCGAGCTGGATTTGCCAGAATCCTTTTGAGGCGTCGAGTTTGGTAAAGAGCTTGGCGCAAGCCATCTCACATGTGAGCTCTTCGTGCTTAGGAATTGGATAGTGCTCTCTCATAATATTGCGATTTCGATCCATGGGATCAATGCAAATTCTCAATTCGCCGGAAGGCTTTTTTACACATACCATGGAGCTGACCCAGTCGGTCAGTTCCGTGACTTTGGAAATCACTCCTTGGTTCTGGAGGTCCTGAGGCGGTCCTTAAGGGGTGCTGGGACCCTGCGAGGTGCGTGCACCACAGGCATGGCATTCGGTTTTAATAAAATCTTGTAGGTGTACAGGAGCGTGCCCACGTCCTCGAAGACGTCGTGGGACTGGTTGATAATGGCGTTGAGCTGCGCCCTGAAGTCGGTGTCAAAGGCAAACGCGTCAGCAGGAGAGAGAGAGTGAACTCTCTGAACTAGGTTCAACAGCTTGCCTGCTTGCACGCCAAGCAGGGAGGCTTTCGAGGAGCCCACGATTTCAAAGGGAAGGATGGCTTTGCGTGACCTGTGCGTCACTTCAAGTTGGCATGAGCCGTTGGCAGCAATGGCATTGCCATTATAATCTAATAGCTGGCAGGCTGATGGCAGGATGGCTGGTTTGACATGAAGGCTTTGGAGATTGAATGAGATTGGCGGAATCGTATTTGGGACCGGTTGACCGTAAGGGTGGCACACCACTCATCGTCTGGATCGATGCTGTATACCGATAGAGGCTGGATTCTTTGCTTCGGGGACACCCTGTTTTTTGTAATGATACCGACTCGAAAAGGCACCTTCGGGTCCTCGGTGTCAATATCGGGTAGTAGGTCCGCATCGGACTCGGTGACCGTGGGTTGATTGGTCGGGACATTCCTGCGAGGCTGGCTGGAGTGACAAGAGTTGGCAGGCTGAGCTGATCTGCATAAAGCAGCATAGTGGCCAGGTTTGCTGCATCTCAGGCATCGTCGGAATTTGGCAGGGCATTGCCGCTTTAAGTGGGCGGAGCCACAGTTGCCGCACGTTGTCGCGTCAGTACGTTCGCTGTGCCACCGCGCGTGCGCGGTGCGGTTGTACATGGTGCGCGCCTGTGCAGTACGTTCGTCGACGTCGCGAAATGGCCGCCCTCATCCAGGCTGAGGCCCTGGAGTTGCTCAGTTGCTTGGACCCGTTCTGCCTCATGGGGACCTTGCCGCACCGTTTCAGCCGCTTGGATGTGGGCATACCGACTAATGGCGTGTTCGTGTAGCACGCAGGTCTCGATGGCTATCGTTAGGGTGAGCTGCTTTACCTTGCGGAGCTGCTGGCGTAGGGGGTACGACTGAACACCGAAAACGATCTGGTCGCGTATCATGGAGTCGGAGGTGGGCCCGTAATTGCAGGGCTGCACAAGGATGCGGAGGTGGGTGAGAAAGGACTGGAAAGGTTCATCTTTACCCTGCAAACGCTGTTGGAATACATAGCGCTCGAAACTTTCATTCACCTCGATGTTGCAGTGACTGTCAAACTTAAGGAGGACCGTCTTGAATTTTGATTTATCTTCACCATCAGCAAAGGTGAGAGAATTGAAAATGTGGATGGCATGTTCCCCGGCCGTGGATAGGAAGAGAGCGATCTTCCTGGTGTCCGAGGCATCCTCACGGTCTGTGGCTTCAAGGTAGAGCTGGAAGCGTTGTTTGAATATCTTCCAGGAATCCGGGCAGAAAAACTGTGTGGTTATTGAGCAAGTTGCCCTAGGGAGAAACAAGGTATTGGAGGTGTTGGCAGGCTTAAAAGTGAAGAAACCTTCACATCCAAACGAATTATGTCCCAGGTTGCTATGGGAGGCGAGGGAGGATATTGCGGGGGCCATGATCCAGATTTTTAGTTCTTCTCTGGCCATGAGAGAGGTGGCAGAGGACTGGAGAATTGTGAATGTGGTCCCACTGTTTAAGAAAGGCTGGAGGGATAAGCCAGGGAACTACAGACCATTGAGTCTCACGTTGATGGTAGGGAAACTAATGGAGAAAATTCTGAAGGAGAGAATCTATCTCCACTTGGAGAGGCAAGGTTTGATCAGGAATTGTCAGCATGGCTTTATCAGAGGAAGGTCATGCCTAAAAAATTTGATTGAATTTTTTGAGCACTTGAGGAAACTTGAGCGGCTGAGTAAACAGAGGGCAATGATAGACAGCTGCTTTAGCGACTGGAAGCCAGTGTCCAGAGATGTACCACAGGGATTTGTGTTGGGTCCCCTATTATTCGTCATTTATATAAATGACTTGGATGACTATGTGGGGGTAGGATTAGTAAATTTTCAGATGACACAAATATAGTTCAGGTGGTTAACAGTGAGGCTGAGAGTCTTGGGTTACAGAAGATATAGACGAGATGGTCAAATGGGCAGAAAAGTGGCAGATGGAATTTAATCCTGTAAAGTGTGAGGTGTTACACTTGGAAGGAGCAATTTGACAAGGAAGTATTCAATGAATGGCACCGCACTGGGAAGCCCTGAGGAACAAAGAGACCTCGGCGTGCTTGCAAATAGATCTCTGGGGCGGGATTCTCCGACCCCCCCGGGTCGGAGAATGGCCGTGGGCTGGCGTGAATCCCGTCCCCGCCAGTTGCCGAATTCTCCGGCACCGGATATTCGGCGGGGGCGGGAATCGCGCCGCGCCAGTTGGCGCCCCCCCCGCGCGATTCTCCGGCCCGGATGCCGAAGTCCCGCTGCTAGGATGCCTGTCCCGCCGGTGTGTATTAAACCACCTCTCTTACTGGCGGGACAAGGCGGCACGGGCGGGCTCCGGGGTCCTGGGGGGGGGTGGGGCGATCTGGCCCCGGGGGGGTGCCCCCACGGTGGCCTGGCCCGCGATCGGGGCCCACCGATCCGCGGGCGGGCCTGTGCCGTGGGGGCACTCTTTTCCTTCCGCTTTCGCCACGGTCTCCACCATGGCGGAGGCGGAAGAGACTCCCTCCACTGCGCATGCGCGGGGTGCCGTGAGTGGCCGCTAACGCTCCTGCGCATGCGCCGCCCGGGAATGTCATTTCCACGCCAGCTGGCGGGGCACTTCCGCCAGCTGGCGGGGCGTAAATCAGTCCGGCGCAGGCCTAGCCCATCAACGTTAGGGCTCGGCCCCCCAAGATGTGGAGGATTCCGCACCTTTGGGGCGGCGCGATGCCCGACTGATTTGCGCCGTTTTTGGCGCCGGTCGGCGGACATCGCGCCGATACCGGAGAATGTCGCCCCTGGTGTCAGAAGGGCATGTTAATAGGGTGGTGAAAAGGCATATGGGACACTCATTTTATCAATCGGGGCATGGATTACAAAAGCAAGGAGGTCGTGATGGAGCTGTATAGAACTTTGGTGAGGCCACAGCTGGAGTACTGTGTGCATTTCTGGTCGCCATATTATAGGAAGAATGTGATTACATTGGAGCAGGTGCAGAGGAGATTCACCAGGATGTTGCCTGGGATGGAACATTTAATTAAGAAGAAAGGTTGGATAGGCTTGGCTTGAGTTCGCTGGAGGAGAGAAGACTGAGGGGTGGCCTGATTGAGGTGTACAAGATTATGAGGGCATGGATAGAGAAAAGATGTTCCCCTTAGTTGACGGGTTGGTTACAAGGGGACACAAGTTCAAGGTGAGGGGCAGGAGGTTCAGGGGGGATTTGAGGAAAACATTTTTGCCCAGAGTGTGGTGACGGTCTGGAATGCACTACCTGGGAGGGTGGTAGAGGTGGGTTGCCTCACGTCCTTTAAAAAAATACCTGGATGAGCACTTGGCATTCCTTAACATTCGAGGCTGTGGGCCAAGTGCTGGTAAATGGGATTAAAATTGGCAGATCAGGTGCCTTTCGTGCAGCGGTGCAGACTCGATGGGCCAAAGGGACTTTTCTGCACAGTATTTTTCTGTGACATAAAACAAACCTTTCAAATCTCTTTGGTTTTCAACAAACCATTTACATGTCATTACTTTAACATGACGAAGAGTAAATGTCCCACTAGATAAACATTGACACAAGGGAGAATAGTTATGTCCATGCAGATGCAAATAAGCACACAGAGAACAAATGATGAAGCCAGCAGCTCATAAACTGAGTGCAGCTTGAAACACGAGTGTGATCTTGGGAATTTGGCGAGTGAGGAATTTTAAGGGTTTGTTTTAAAGGTTAATCTCATTCTAAAATCTAGTCTCATTTGCATTTAGTATTTAATTACAATTTACTGTTAAAGTTAAGTTCCTTTCAGTCTTAGTCAGGGACAAACAAGCTCTCCAAAGGAGAGGCGGCAATATAAGTTTACTAAGTGGCTAGTTTAGACTGGTTTCTTTGGCCAGCAATGCCGACTCATCTCTGCATAATTTCAGCTTGTATAAATACAGGAGATCTTGCGAAGTGCACGAAGCAAGGAAGCACAAAAATACCAGCTCAAAAGCAGCTCACTGTAGCTCGAGGCTATAAGCTTGGGAATTTACTTCAGTGCAGGAAGGAGGAGTTGCTATTCTGACCTTTTACAAAAAAAGGAATGAGCCAAGATATGGATCCAGAAACCAACAGTGGGACAGGACAGTTGAAGAGCCCAAAGGAATAGGACAATTAGACGCAGGATTAAACCATTCAGCCCCTCAAGCATGTTGTTCAAATCAATAACATAATGGCTGATCTGATTTGTGGCCTTAACTCCACTTTTTAAAAAATTCTCTCACAGGGCATGGGTGCAACTGGCGAGGCCAACATTTTTACTGCCCATTCCTAATTGCCCTTGAGAAGGTGGTGGTGAGCCAAATGGCCATGATTAGTTGCTACTTATCAGCAAAGCCTGAATGTTGTCCAGTTCTTCCTGCCTATCACACAGACTGCTTCGGTATCAGAGGAATCGCAAATGGTGCTAAGCATTGTGCAATCATCACTATACATCCCAACTTCCGACCTTATGATGGAGAGGTAGTTAATGATAAAGCAGCTGAAGATAGTTTGGCCGAGGACACTGCTCTGCAGTGAGGAACTCCTGCAGTGATGTCTGGGACTGAGATGACTAACCTCTAAGATCAACAACCATCTTTCTTTGTGCCAGATATGCCTCCAACCAGTGGGGTTTTCTCCCCTCGATTCCTATTGACTCCAGTTTTGCTCAGGCTTCTTGATGTACTGACTTGATGTCAAGGGCAGTCACTCTCACCTCACCTTTTGAGTTCATCTCTTTTTGTCCATGTTTGGACGAGCGCTGTATGAGGTCAGGAGTCAAGTGGCCCTGGTAGAACCCAAACTGAGTGGCTATGAGCAGGTTGTTTCTGAGCAACTGCCACTACTATATAGCATTATCAACCACCCCATCCATCCCTTTTCTGATGATCAACGGTAGACTGATGGAGCAGTAATAGGCTGGGTTGAATTTTTCCTGCTTTTTGATCAGGGCATACCTGGACAGTTTTCTACTCTGCCAGAAGATACCAATCCTGTAGCTGTATTGGAAAAGCTTGACTAAGGGTGCAGCTAATTCTGGAGCACAAGTCTTCTGCTGGATTCACAACCCATAGCTTTTGCAGTATTGAGCACTTCCAACTGTTTCTTGATGTGGCTGGAAGTAAATAGAACTGGCCAAAGACTGGCATCTGTGACGCTGGGGACCACAGGAGGAGACCGAGATGAAACATCCACTCAGCACTTTTGGCTGAAGATTATTGCAAAAGCCTGGTCTTTTGCACAGATGTACGGGCTCCCCAATCGTTGAGGACGGGGCTATTTGTGGAGTCTCCTCCCCCAGTAAGTTGCTTAATTGTCCATCACCATTCACGACTGGCTGTGGCAAGAGTGCAGAACTTAGATCTGATGCAGCGGCTCTGGGATCACTTATTTGTCAATCAGATGCTGATTTTGCCATTTGGCATGCAAGTAGTCCTGTTTTGTAGCTTCACCAGGGTTGACACCTCGTTTTAGGTAAGCCTGGTGCTGCTCCTAGCATGCCCTCCTGCATTCTTCATTGAACCAGGGTTGATTCCCTGGTTTGATAGGAATGGTCGAGTCAGGGTATGCCAGGCCATGATGGTACAGACTGGTCGTATACACTTCTGCTGCTACTGATGGCCCACAGAGCCTCTTGGGTGACCATTTTTGAGTTGCTAGATCTTTTTGATACTGATCCCTTTAAGATTGGTGGTAGTGCCACAACAGGATGGAGGGTTTCCCCAATGTGGAAATGTTAACTTCTTCTCCGCAAGGACGGTGTGGTGGTCACTTGTATTTCCTTCCCTAAAGGGCAGATGGGTTTTTAGAACAATCGATGATAGTGACTATGACTAATGCCGATGCTAGCAATTTTATTAACCAAATTTAAATTTCAGCAGCTGTTGTTGTCGGATTCAAACCGGTGTCCTGGGCTTCGGGATTACTAGTTTCCTGACATTACTGCTACACCACTACCTCCCTCCTGCCCATCCCCCCAAACTCTCAACTCCTTGGATCGAAAATCAATCTAACTCAACCTTGAATATATTCAATGACCCTAACTCTGCTGCTTTTTTGGAAAAGGTGGCAGGGCAGGTGATATGTTGCAGCAATAGCACGTGGGAGCTGGTGGACACCCCTGTGACCAACAGCAACCACCTGCAGTTTAAGGACCTTCAACTCAGAATTAATGAGCTGGACTCTGAGCTTCATACACTGTGATGCATAAGGAAGGGGCACCTAGATGCTCTTTTCCAGAAGGCAGTCAGATGACATAGGCTAAGTTCTTCAGTTTGGTCTGCGATCACGGGCAGGTGGGTGTGACTGTGAGTGAGCCGCATATGCAGATCCAGAAGATAGTACTGGAGGAGTCTCGGACCTTGCCATTATTCATCAGGTTTGAGGTTCTTGCAGTTTGTCTGGACAAGAGCAGGGACTGCAGGATGGTTCGTGAATTGACCATTGCCCCATGGTTCAGGGAACCATTCAAGTGGGTGGAGCAAATAGGAATGACGTTTGAAAAGTCCCATGGAATACATGACCCGCATCTCAAACAACGTGGCTGCATTGTGGTTGTTGGAGGTCAGTCATCTCTGTCCTGGGACATCAATGCAGGAGTTCCTCAGGGTTTTTTCCTAGGCCCAAGCATCTTCAGCATCTCCATCAATGACCATCCTTCCAACACAAGGTCAGATGCGGGGATGTTGCTGATGATTATACAATGTTTAACACCATTCACGACTCCTCAGACACTGAATCAGTCCACGTGCAAATGCGGCAAGACCTGGACAATATCCAGGCTTGAACTGACAAGAGCCAAGTAACATTCACACCACACAAGTACCAGGCAATAACCATTTCTAATAAGACAGAATCAAACCATCGCCGTTTGACAATAGCATCACAGAAACCCTCACCATCAACACCCTGGGGGTTACCATTGACCAGGAACTGGACTAGCCATATAAATACTGTAGCTACAAGAGCAGGTCAGAGTCTAGGAATCATGCAGTGAGTGGTCACCTCCTGACTCCCCAAAGCCTGACCACCATCTACAAACAAGTCAGAAATGTGATGGAATATTCCCCACTTCCCTCGAGGAGTGCAGCTCCAACAACACAAGAAGTTCAACACCATCCAGGACAAAGCAGCTTGTTTTATTGGCACCCTTTTCACAAACATTCACTCCCTCGAACACCGACGCACAGCAGTGTGTACCATCTACAAGGTGCAGTGCAGGAACTCACCAAGGCTCCTTAGACATCATCTTCCAAGCCCCAACCACTGCCATCTAGAAGGACAAGTGTAACAGAAACCTGGGAACACCATCACCTGGAAGTTTCCCTCCAAGTCTCACCGCCCTGATTTTAAATATATCGCCGTTCCTTCGTTGTTGCTGGGTCAAAATCCTGGAACTACCACCTTATTAGCACAGTAGGTATACTTACATCACATGGACTGTAGTGGCTCAAGAAGGCTCACCACAACCTTCTCAAGCGCAATAAGAATGGGCAACAAATGATGGCGTAGTCTGCGAACGCACATCCCGGAAAAATAATTTTTTTAAAAATTATGAACTTGTTTAAAAAATTATAAAATCATAATACAATCAGGCAGAGACAACCAGGCAGAGTTAATATGGTTTTGTGAAAGGAAATTGTGTTTGACTAATTAATTAGCATTTTTTGAGGAAATAACAAGCAAGATGGATAAAGGGGAACCTGTGGACACGATATACTTGAATTGCCAAAAAAAAATTGGTAAGATGCCACACTAAAAGATTACTAGACAAAATAAAACACTCATGGCGTAGGGAGTAATATATTAGCATGGATAGAGGATTGGTTAGCCAACAGGAACACTCGGTCATTTTCAGTTTGGTAACTGGTGGAGTGTCATAGGAATCAGTCCTAGAGCTTCAGCCATTTACAATCTATTTCAATGACTTGGACGAAGAGACTGAACGTATGGCAGCTAAATTTTCTCATGACACAAAGAAAGTAAGTTGTCAAGAGGATATAAAAGGGGGCACGGTATCACAGTGGGGGGGGGGGGGGGGGGGCACGGTAGTACAGTGGTTAGCACAGTTGCTTCACAGCTCCTGGGTCCCAGGTTCGATTCCCGGCTTGGATCATTGTCTGTGTGGAATCTGCACGTTCTCCCAGTGTCTGCATGGGTTTCCTCCGGGTGTTCCGGTTTCCTCCCACAGTCCAAAGATGTGCAGGTTAGGTGGATTGGCCATGATAAATTGTCCTTCGCGTCCAAAAGGTTAGGTGGGGTTATTGGGTTATGGGGATAGGGTGGAGTTATGAGCTCAGGTAGAGTGTTCTTTAAAAGGGCCAGTGCAGACTCGATGGGCCGAATGGCTTCCTTCTGCACTGTAAATTCTATGATTCTATGACTGAATTTTCGCTCCCTAGTCGAGAAAATTCCCAACTCTCCAAACCCGAGAAAGTATCCCAGATACTAGGGTTGCCGTTCCTGGGGGGTGGGTTGCGGGCAGTGGGTGTTAATGGGAGTCGGGCCTGCTGTCCCAAAAAACACTGCAGACTGAGACTGCATTAGGCCACTGAGACATCCAGTTACAAGACTTGGGCTGTTTAAAAGGCCCACTTCAGTGATTCTGGTCTTCATCCTAGCTGTAAAAAAACCCAATAAAACCAGAAATATCCCTCCAGGTGGCACCCCTCCTGCCTCCCACTCCTCATAGCTAATCATTCCCTCAATACCAACCTATGCCCTTCTACAGCCCCACACCAACTTAGTGCCAACCTACACTCCCCATCTATCACGTTTTTCCCTTACACCTTTAGTGCGAACTCACACAGTATTCACCATGAGAAGACCTCAGGATCCAGTTCTAAGTGTACTGCTGATTTCACTATTTTAAAAAATCACTTTTCATAAAAATCTATTCACTACATTTAGGTTACTGCAAGCACTTAATCCCTGATAAACAACACACATTGCCCCAGGGCTGTCAGTCCAACAGTGCAATTACAGGTCCCCAAATTCTGATAAAAGTTTGTAGAATTAATAAGGCAGTACTTATCCTATATTGATAGCTCTCGTACTTAGGTCAACAGAAAGCTAGTGAAATTGCAAGCACCAGGATGCTTATTTGGTTATGTAAAAATGCAGTACTTTGCCTTCTCTAGTAGTTGTCTGATGTTTGGGAATGCAATAGAGTTTGGCACCTACCACTTGAGACCTCACATGGTTGTCTAATTTTCTTTCAACTACAGGCTGTTCTATTTTTTAAGCAAAAATTAAAGAGCTTGGGGGATCAAATGTCACTTTTTATATTCATATTTCATGTTTACTTTCAACAATCCCAAAGGGCACCTGACCTCCCCAAAAGTGTACACTGCCTCTCTAAACAACTTTGGCAACTTAGACCTTTTGCTTAAATGTCTAAAGCCCACAAGTTGAGTTTTGGACATCCCACTTAAGAAAGTTACACTTTTCGGAAGGTAGCTGCACTTTTATATGTGAAAATAAGGGGTACCAGATTTGGGGGCAGGACTCTTGGAATCAGGGCTGCAATGCCATTTTGGCTAAGGGGCGGAGCCTTTCCATCTCCATGCAAATTCAGGCCAAAGAGTATACAAAGGGGCTTTGATAGGCTAAGTGAATGGTCAAAAAAATTGGCACTTTGAGTATAATGTGGGGAAATGTGAACTATCCATTTTGGTAGGAAGAATTAAAAAATACAGTCTAATACTTAAATATAGAGAGACTGCAGAACTCTAAGGTACACGGGATCTGAGTCGCCTGGTATATGGCTGACAAAAGGTTAGTGTGGGGGAAGGCAAATGGAATTTTGACATTTATTGCAAGGGGAATCAAACATAAAAGTATGGAAGTGTTACTACAGCTGTACTTTTTTTAGGGAAAGAGCATTTGGACTGCTGTGTGCAATTTTGATCTCCTTATAATTGCACTAAAAACAGTAGAGAGAAGGTTCACCTGGGATGGAGGGGTGGGTTATCTTATGAGAAAAGGGCCTATATCTGTTGGAGTTAAGAATGAAAGGCGATCTTATTAAAACATACAAGACATTCCTCTGAGTGGACATGAACAGGGCGGACATTGCAAAAGGTTTCCCTTTGTGGGGAGTTTCGAACGAGATAGTTTAAAAGTTAGAGCTTTCCTATTTCAGACAGAAATGAGGAGCAATGTTTTCACTCAGGTTGTGGTCTGTGGAGTTCTCTACTCCAGAGAGCAGTGAAGGCCGGGCCATTGAATACTTTTAAGGTTCAGTTAGATAGATTTTGACTGACAAGGGAGTCATGGGTTTTCAGGGAAGGTAGGAAACTAGATTTGCGGCCACCGTCAGATCAACCGTGATCTTATTGAATAGCATAACAGGTTCACGGGGCCAAATGGCTTATTTCTGCTTTGAATTCTCATAATCTCTGGTCGCTAAACAATTGCACATAACTACATATAAAAACAAGCTAATCAAATACCAGTCTATATTAATGACTAATTGTTACATCAGTCATGCATAAACAGGCACAGCTCAATCACAAAATGTAGAAAAGTTTGATAATAGTGGTACCAAAGGCAGATTCCTCTAAAGTTAACCACTTTGCAGATGATGACACACTGAGAATATTGCTCGCACAGTTGGAGTGATATCATCTCATTGGTTTTCATTACCTGCAATTGGAAAGCAGCTTTATAAACTCTGGGGAAATAGATAGAGTACTTCTAAGTTTTGAAAGGGAATTGAATCACATTTTCCTTCAGAAACAAAATAATTTTATATCAGCAGTTAATCATTGCAACACAAGAATTAACTAGAGCTCCCTAACATATCTTTTAAAGGCACCTTCGGTACAAAGGTCTAGTATGTCTCAGTGATTTGAATCAGACATAGCTCATTTACTTTTGCATCAAATTTGAAAATTCCAGTATATTGTGTGAACTATTTGCTGTTCTTTGTATAATATAAATCATGTCTTCCACTCCCATTGCATCAGAGGGTTAATTGCAAGGTGTGGTACTTATCCATTGAGACCAGGTACATTTCGTTTTTGATCCTCAGGAAAGAAAGTACATATTATTCATATAACCTCGTCCACAACCTCAGTATATTCTAAAACTATTCACAGCCGTGAATGACTGGTGCTGCAGAGATAAACATGGCAGCAAATAACAACAACTTCCCACAAACATACAAGATCAGTTAACCGTTCTGGTTGGTTTTAGTAGGTGATATAGAAACAATAACCTCTGGCACCCGCCTCTCTGATGGAGTCATAACTACATTTAACAGCCTCCTGATGTTACTGGAGAACTGCCTGCCCTTCACAAAACCCATTTGATCCTCAGAGACTATCCCTGGCACACATCCCTCCATGCTACCCGCCAACACTTTCACTTCCGTATTCAGCAGTGTGGTAGTATGTATTAGGGGTCATGTGGGACTGGAAGCCCTAATGTCATTGGCTGACAGATCCCGGGTCCTGGTTGGCCGTTGACCTCTAGCTCCGCCCTGAAGGCGGAGTATAAGAAGCCGGAGTCCTCCCCCGCAGGCCATACTACTATCGAGCTGCGGGGGAACAGACACACTTAATAAAGCCTCATCGACTTCACTCTATTCGTCTCACGGAGTCTTTGTGCGCTACAATTTATTAAGCGTGCCTAAAAAGGACTATCGAGCTCAGCATCATTCCGGAATGCCTGAGGATCAGCCCCCACGCAGTGAACGCGGCAGCAGCCTTCAAGCACTGGCAGACTTGTTTTGAGGCCTACCTCAGAACGGCCACCGGCCGGGTCACAGAAGACCAAAAACTACAGGTCCTGCACTCGAGGGTAAGCACGGAGATCTTCTCCCTCATCGAAGACTCGGAGGATTTCCAGACGGCGTTCGCAGCACTGAAAAGTCTCTATGTCCGCCCAGTTAACCAAATCTACGCTCGCTACCAGCTCGCGACGAGACGGCAAGGTCCCGGAGAATCGATGGACGAATTCTACGCCGCGCTGCTGATTTTGGGACGAGCCTGCAGCTGCCCTTTGGTGAACGCAAATGAACACACGGACATGTTAATGCGCGATGCTTTTGTGGCAGGTATGAATTCCTCCCAAATCCGCCAAAGACTACTAGAAAGAGAGTCGCTAGGACTCTCAGAGGCCCGGGCCCTAGCAGCCTCCCTAGACGTGGCCGCGCGTAATACCCGTCCCTACGGCCCGACCGCGCGGCAGCCCATTGGGCTCCGTACATACCCATCGCGACAAACCCACCCACCCACCGGACACCCCACAGGCTTGCGTGGTCCAAACGCCAAGTCGCAGCGGGGACGCCCGCTTCTATTTCAGCGGCCAGGCGAAACACCCCCGACAGCGCTGCCCGGCCCGCGCAGCGATCTGCAAGAGCTGCGGGAAAAAGGGCCATTTCGCGGTTGTGTGCCGGTCCCGCGAGGTCGCCGCTGTCCCGGGAGAACAGGGAGCCCTGCAAGCCGTTTACGCTCCCCAACTCCCCCAGCGCATCATGTACGACCCGCAAGCGCAGCCGCTCTGGGTCCCGACCACCACGGTCCCGGGAGAACAGGGAGCCCTGCACGCCGCTTACGCTCCCCAACCCCCCCCCCCCCCCGCACCCCATGTATGGCCCGCCGGCGCTACCACTTTGGGTCCCGACCACCACTCCCCACGGAGAAGAGGGAGTTCTGGGCGTCTCTAACGCCCCCCCTAACCCCCCCCCGTGCCCCACGTCTGACCCGCCGGCGCTACCAACTTGGGTCCCGACCACCACTGTCCCCGGAGATGAGGGAGCCCCGTGCGGTCCTAACGCTCCCCAACCCCCCCCAGCGCCCCATGTGCGACCTGCAGATGCCGCCATTTTGGGTCCCGGCCACCACGAGGGGAGGAAGGGCGCCGCCATCTTGGACGACCCCAGACCTGTACTATGCGTGGGGGCGGCCATTTTGTCCACCCCCGCCACCATCTTGTGACCCCCCAGCCATGTGCGATGTATGGGGGCGGCCATTTTGTTCATCCCCCACGCCATCTTGGACGGCAACAACGGACCCCACTCCGCTACTACAACCACGTCTCGCTTCAATTACGCTCGATCAAGCTCGGCCCCGGACCCTCCAGACGACGACGACAACGGTGCTAATAAACGGGCACGAGACACCATGCCTCGTCGACTCCGGGAGCACGGAGAGCTTTATCCACCCCGACACGGTAAGACGCTGTTCCTTGACCACCTATCCCAGCGCACAAAAGATTTCCCTAGCTGCAGGATCCCACTCCGTACAGATCCAAGGATTCTGCATAGTTACCGTAACGGTGCAGGGGAGGGAGTTCAAAAACTACAAACTAAACGTCCTTCCCCAACTCTGCGCCCTCACCTTACTGGGATTAGATTTCCAATGCAATCTACAGAGCCTTACGTTCAAATTCCGCGGCCCAATACCCCCACTCACTATCTGCGGCCTCGCAACCCTCAAGGTGCAACCCCCGTCCTTGTTTGCGAACCTCACCCCGGATTGCAAACCCGTCGCCACTAGGAGCAGACGGTACAGCACCCAGGACCGGACCTTCATTCGGTCCGAAGTCCAGCGGCTACTAAAGGAAGGCATAATCCAGGCCAGCAATAGTCCCTGGAGAGCACAGGTGGTAGTAGTGAAGACAGGGGAGAAACAAAGGATGGTCATAGACTATAGCCAGACCATCAACAGGTACACACAACTAGACGCGTACCCTCTCCCCCACATATACGACATGGTCAATCGGATTGCCCAATATAAAGTCTTCTCCACCGTGGACCTCAAGTCCGCCTACCATCTGCTCCCCATCCGCCCAAGTGACCGCAAGTACACAGCCTTCGAGGCAGACGGGCGATTATACCATTTCCTAAGGGTCCCATTTGGCGTCACAAACGGGGTCTCGGTCTTCCAACGGGAGATGGACCGAATGGTTGATCAACATGGGTTGCGGGCCACGTTCCCGTATCTCGACAATGTAACCATCTGCGGCCACGACCAGCAGGACCACGACGCCAACCTCCAAAAATTCCTCCAGACCGCCAAAGCCTTGAACCTCACGTACAACGAGGACAAGTGCGTTTTTAGCACCAATCGGCTAGCCATTCTGGGCTACGTAGTGCGCAATGGGATAATAGGCCCCGACCCCGAACGTATGCGCGCCCTCATGGAATTTCCCCTCCCGCACTGCTCCAAAGCCCTGAAACGCTGCCTGGGGTTTTTTTCATACTACGCCCAGTGGGTCCCCCAGTACGCAGACAAGGCCCGCCCCCTAATACAGACCACTACCTTCCCCCTGTCGACAGAGGCTTGCCAGGCCTTCAGCTGCATCAAAGCGGATATCGCAAAGGCCACGATGCGCGCCATCGACGAGTCCCACCTCTTCCAGGTCGAGAGCGACGCCTCCGACGTAGCCCTAGCGGCCACCCTTAACCAAGCGGGCAGACCCGTGGCCTTTTTCTCCCGAACCCTCCACGCCTCAGAAATCCGCCACTCCTCAGTGGAAAAGGAAGCCCAAGCCATAGTGAAAGCTGTGCGACATTGGAGGCATTACCTGGCCGGCAGGAGATTCACTCTCCTCACTGACCAACGGGCGGTAGCCTTCATGTTCGATAATGCACTGCGGGGCAAAATCAAAAACGACAAGATCTTAAGGTGGAGGATCGAGCTCTCCACCTTCAACTACGAGATTTTGTATCGTCCCGGAAAGCTGAACGAGCCGTCCGATGCCCTATCCCGCGGCACATGTGCCAACGCAGAAATTAACCGCCTCCAAACCCTCCACGAGGACCTCTGCCACCCGGGGGTCACTCGGTTTTTCCACTTTATCAAGTCCCGCAACCTCCCATACTCTTTAGAGGAGGTCCGTACAGTCACAAGGGACTGCCACATCTGCGCGAAATGCAAACCGCATTTTTTCAGGCCGGATGGTGCGCACCTGATTAAGGCTTCCCGCCCCTTTGAACGCCTTAGTCTCGATTTCAAAGGGCCCCTCCCCTCCACCGACCGCAACACATACTTTCTTAATGTGGTGGACGAATACTCCCGCTTCCCTTTCGCCATTCCCTGCTCTGACATGACCGCGGCCACAGTCATTAAAGCCCTGAACACCATCTTCACGCTGTTCGGTTGCCCCGCATACGTCCACAGCGACAGGGGGTCCTCTTTCATGAGTGACGAGCTGCGCCAGTTCCTGCTCAGCAAGGGCATAGCCTCGAGCAGGACGACCAGCTACAACCCCCGGGGGAACGGGCAAGTAGAGAGGGAGAACGGCACGGTCTGGAAGACCGTCCTACTGGCCCTACGGTCCAGGGACCTCCCAGTTTCACGGTGGCAGGAGGTCCTCCCGGACACTCTCCACTCCATCCGGTCGCTATTATGTACGAGCACTAATCAAACGCCTCATGAGCGTCTCCTTGTCTTCCCTAGGAGGTCCTCCTCTGGAACGTCGCTGCCGACCTGGCTGGCGGCCCCAGGACCCATCTTGCTCCGAAAGCATGTGCGGGCACATAAGGCGGACCCGTTGGTCGAAAGGGTTCACCTCCTCCACGCGGACCCGCAGTACGCTTACGTGGAGTACCCCGACGGCCGACAGGACACGGTCTCCCTGCGGGATCTGGCGCCCGCCGGCAACACACACACCCCCCCGACACCATTCACCCAACCCCCCCCCCTTCCTGCCACCGCCGCACCCCGCGACCGCCCCCTTCCCAGAAGGATCGGTTCCCCTCCCCTCAGGCCCGACCAAGAATAAAGCCCAAGCGGAAACCGTAAGGCTCCCGGAGACGACAACACCGGTACAACCACCACCACCACCGGGGCCGAGGCGATCGACACGGACGACCAGACCGCCTGACCGACTCGTGGCGTCGATCTAAATTAAAATATGGACTTTTCACAAGAACATTTTGCTTTTCTCCCGATACCTTCCGTAAATAGTTGAAACAGGACAAAATTGTACAATACTGTATTGCCATGTGAATGTTTTTTTTCCTCCCAGGACCAGCTCTGTAAACCCTTACCACCATACGAAGCATCACCCCGCCGGGTTCATTTTTGACAAGGGGTGAATGTGGTAGTGTGTATTAGGGGTCATGTGGGACTGGAAGCCCTAATGTCATTGGCTGACAGATCCCGGGTCCTGGTTGGCCGTTGACCTCTAGCTCCGCCCTGAAGGCGGAGTATAAGAAGCCGGAGTCCTCCCCCGCAGGCCATTCTACTATCGAGCTGCGGGGGAACAGACACGCTTAATAAAGCCTCATCGACTTCACTCTATTCGTCTCACGGAGTCTTTGTGCGCTACAAGCAGCGATGGGCCTGTACGCTCCAGTGCATCCTTCCCTTCTTCGACACCTGTGCCAGCATCCCTCGCAACTGCCATCTCTCCACTGCCTCACGAGACATATCCAGCAGGTGAGGGGCCAACTCTGTTGCAAACAGCTTATAAAACTCCGGCTGAAAGCCATCCGGCCCTGGGCCTTCCCTGACTGCATTTGCCTGATACTGCCTATAACCTCCCTCAGCCCCAGTGGCTCCTCCACTTCCTGCCTCTTCTGTTCCTCCAACTCTGGCAACTCCAACTCATCCAAGAGTCGTTCCGTACCCAACTCATCCAAGAATCGTCCCATATCCCACTCATCCAAGAGTCGTCCCATTTCTCACTCATCCAAGAGTCGTCCCATATCTCCCTCTATTCTGCCCGGTCTTGTACAACATCTTGTAATACCCCCTGAACAGCTCATTTACCCTCCTCGGCTCTACTACCACCTCCCCAATCTCCGGCTGCACCCTTAAACCTTCCCTAGGTGCCGCCTGCCGCCACAACGGGTGGGCCAACATACAGCCCACTTTCACTCCTTACTCTTACTGCACCCGCCTCACCCCCCAACCCCCACAGGTGCCCACGGCTTTGCCCTTCTCAACCTATCAAACTGCCCCAGCAGCCTCTTCCTCTTCACCAACAACTCCTTAATGGGGCTCTCCCAGAGTATCTCCTATCCACCTCAACTATCTCATCCAGCAGCTGTCTATGCTCCTCCCTCCTCCTCCTTTCCTTGTGAACCTTGAATGAGATAATCTCCACTCGTCCACCACCTTCAACGCCTACTGGAACTTGGCCACCCACCTCCCCATTCTGATTCATCCCCACATAATTCCCAATCTCCAGTCTCACCTTTTCACAAAAAACCTTATCCGTCAAGAGACCCGTATCCAACCTCCAGCCCGCCGTCTGCACCTGCCCCAAATTAAGCCTAACCTCCAGCCAATGCGGCGCATGGTCTGAAATCACAATTCCCACATACTCCGCCCCCACCACCCCGATCAGCACCGCCTGACTCACCACAACGAAATCGATCCTAGAATACACCTTGTACAAGTGCAAGCAGGAGTACAGCTTCCTTCCTGGGTTCCTAAACCGCCACCATCCCCATACGCTCCATAAACCCTCCCAGCTCCTGCGCCATCCTCGACCTTCCCATCAACTTGGGGTTTGACCGGTCCACTTTTGACTCCATTAAACAATTAAAATCTCCGTCCATAATCAGTTGGTGCATATCCACATCCGAGATCACTCCCAGTAACTACTTTACAAACCAGGCATCGTCCCAGTTAGGCACATATACATTGACTAACACCACTGGCGTCCCCTCCATCACCCCACTCACTATCACATACCTTCCCCCCGGATCCCACATTTCCTTGGCCCCTACGAACCCCGCCCTCTTGTTCAACAAAATGGCCACCCAACTTCAAAGCAAACCCCAAGTGAAATACTTGTCCCACCAAACCCTTCCTCAGCCTAACCTGGGGCGAAATTCTCCCGAAACGGCGCGATGTCCGCCGACTGGCGCCCAAAACGGCGCCAATCAGACGGGCATCGAGCCGCCCCAAAGGTGCGGAATGCTCCGCATCTTTGGGGGCCGAGCCCCAACATTGAGGGGCTAGGCCGGCGCCGCAGGAATTTCCTCCCCGCCAGCTGGCGCGGAAATGACATCCCCGGGCGGCACATGCGCGGGAGCGTCAGCGGCCGCTGACAGTTTCCCAAGCATGCGCAGTGGAGGGAGTCTCTTCCGCCTCCGCCATGGTGGAGACTGTGGCGGAGGCGGAAGGGAAAGAGTGCCCCCATGGCACAGGCCCGCCCGTGGATCGGTGGGCCCCGATCGCGGGCCAGGCCACCATGGGGGCACCCCCGGGGTCAGATCTCCCCCAGGACCCAGGAGCCCGCCCACGCCGCCTTGTCCCACCGTTCAAAAGGTGGTTTAATCCACGCCGGTGGGACAGGCAATTTATCGGCGGGACTTCGGCCCATCCGGGCCGGAGAATCCAGCGGGGGGGCCCGCCAACCAGCGCGGCCTGATTCCCGCCCCCGCCGAATATCCGGTGCCGGAGACTTCGGCAACCGGCGGGGGCGGGATTCACACAAGCCCCAGGCGATTCTCCGACCCGGCGGGGGGTCGGAGAATGACGCCCCTGATCCTTCACCCAGAAATGTGTCTCTTGTAGAAAATTCACCTCGCTCTCAAACCCCTCTGGTGCGCCAAAACCCAGGGCCTCTTGACTGGTCCATTCAGCTCCCGGAGGTTCCACGACACGACTCTTACCGAAAGGCTACGCCTCCATTCCCTTCTACCATCCATCATTATCCCCCACTGGTTTTGCCTCACTTAATCCTGCCCGGAACTGGGCCCATCCAAGATAGCCCCCAGATCCACCCATGACCATGCTCAACCTCCCATCGTGCCCCATCGCATTCCCCCCTCCCCATTCTTCATGACCTCTTCCTCACCTCTGTTTCACTAGCATTGCTTGCTATTGTGGCAAGAGAGAAAAAAATATGATCGCCCCCCACCTGACAAATTTACAGTCACCAAAAAAATTACTCCCCTTCAGCAACACCAAACAGCCACAACACCCAACTTTTGCTTTCCCTTACCTCCTGCACCACCCCTCAGTTTTCCCCCAATTTATGGTCCCTTATAAAGTCATTCACCTCCACTGGCATCTCAAATTTTACCCAAATGCTCATGGATACAACACCCCAAAATGAATTTTGCATTGGTACAACACAGCCTTGGCCTGGTTAAATCCCATGCCTCTTCATCAGCTCCCCGCCAATTTCCTCGTATATCCAGACTCGATTACTCTCCCTTTTGCAGACTCGCTTCGCCCTGGCCCATCTCAGGATCTTCTCCTTGTCCACGAACTTGTGCAACCATACAATCACCGCCCGTGATGGCTCCCCTGCTCTCGGCTTCTGCCTCAAGAACCTATGGGCCTGAAACACCTTGTCCAGCACCTTCTCCTCCACCAAACCGGACAACAACTTATGAAATATACTTATTTGGCGCTAGTTCCTTCCACACCCTCTGGCAGATCTGCAATCTCAAGCTCGGCCATCTAGATCTGTTCTCCAGCTCCTCCACCCGCAGTGACTTGCATAGATCCCCCAGGATCCCCACCACCACCTCCAAAGACACAATCCAATCATTCTGGTCGGACACCACTTTCTCCACTTCCGTATCTTCGCCCCGAGTGCCTCGAGGCACTTCTCCACCCGGTCCAAAGATCTGATCCATAGACCCTTGCAAAGGTGCCACTGCTCCCTTAATCACCTTCGACCAGTCGTTGTACATCTCCTTCCTTTGCTGGCAAAATTCCTCCATGATGAAGCTCACCAACTGCTCCATTTGGGGCTTTCCCACCGATTATGACCCTTCCCCTCTGCCATTCTCAAAATCAGTGCTATGCCACAGGTCTCCTCCAGCTCCTTGGCCAGGTCCTTAACTGTCGGGTATGATAGCCAGTAGACATGCCAATCTTGGAGAACCTCTTCTCCTACACCTTCCGCTCAACATTTCCGCTAAAACTACCCCACTACCGGGTAAAAACTGCCAGAACCAATGCCTTCGTGCTGGAGCTGCCTTGTGTGCGACCACTCACTCCATGGCCACCTGCGGAAGTTGTACCCACAAAATCCTTACGTGCACACACACCCCCGATAGTCATTTGAAAAGCTTCACACAAAACTGAGTGAATGAGATGTCAGCAGGTTGTCACCACCTATAACCCTAAACCCAACTGGGGGCTATGTAAGGAAGGAATGAGTGAAAATTATAATTTTTTTTTAAAATTAAGTTTTCACTTTCTTTTGGATCCCGACATTGTGGGCACTTCCATGTGGGAAAGCAGTCTGCTGCAGCCTGCCTAAAGCTGTTCAATGATTTCTTAGGTATTTTAAATGAGGAATGATGTGATGAGAGAGGATATGCTTTTCCTTTATGGCCAGTCATCCCAATAAAAGCAGGGCCATTTCAAAACAGTGCAGCTTCGCATTAATTATGATGCCTTTTACATTGTTGATTGTAAATCATTATGAGTGCCAAATCGTCAGAGCTCAGGAAGAGTGACACAAATATGGATTTTATTTTGTGCAACAGAACATTCTAGAGAACGCACTGAACCTTTGGTCAAGAATTCAAATCAGTTGATAAGTTACCTTCATTTTAATAGTTATGTTAACCAGTTGTTATGACTAAATGAAATGAAATGAAAATCGCTTATTGTCACAAGTAGGCTTCAAATGAAGTTACTGTGAAAAGCCCCTAGTCGTCACATTCCAGCGCCTGTTCGGGGAGACTGGTACGGGAAGGGGTGAATGGGCTACCCTCTATTCAACCTCCTCAGTTGGCCACAAATGTTTGAGTTTCTCTTTCACAATGATGTGCCTTTTCCAAATCTGAATGTATTCAACTATTTTTTTTATCACATCCTTAAAGTTACAAAGCCAATGCACAGTGTGGATAGGCCAAACATTAGTCTATCTCATTGCTTGCTCCAAAACCCAATTAGATTCAAACTGAAGTGAATTCATGGTGCTATGAGCAATAAGGAGCCAATCAAACAAGATTTTGGTGAGTCAAAGAGGGAGCCCGTTATTACTCACCAAACCATTGCCGGTGGTGGTGCCTGCTGCCCCTCTCCTTCTGTGCCATTGGTATTCACAGTACGAAGTCTTACATCACCAGGTTAAAGTCCAACAGGTTTGTTTCGAATCACTAGCTTTCAGAGCACTGCTCCTTCATCAGGTGAATGTTAACCAGTTGTTATTACCAAGTGATGAAAGAGCTATGCTCTGAAAGCTAGTGATTCGAAACAAACCTGTTGGATTTTAAGCTGGTTGTAAGACTTCTTACTGTGCCCACCCCAGTCCAATGCCATCATCTCCACATCATTGGTATTCACTGTATAGACATGAGCCACATATGGCACACACACGTCCTTTCTGTGGCCCTTCTTGCTTCATCTCCCAGGTCATTTTTTGTGCTGCATTATGATGATGAATTGACTGCCCAAACAGGGGTTCCCAAAATTGTGGGTTGCAACCCAAAGAGTCATTGGGGTTGTTTGTTCCTCCTCCTCCAAGGCCACAATGAGGCTGAGATTCTGGGAATATCACCCCTGCCTCAATTCCAAATCCCCATGAGATCTGCATTCATGATTCTTTTCCCTGTTATGGTTCAGAGGACATGTCCTGAGGGAATGAACTCTTGAGGCCCCAACTCTTGCTTCAGGACAGCCTGCAAAATGATTGCAGAAAATCCATTTCCCCCCAATCTTACAACTCTACCCACCCTCCCTCACAACTCTACCCACCCCACTCTCAACTATACCCCACTAATCCCACAACTCAGCACAGTGGGCTAAACAGCTAGCTTGTAATGCCGAACAAGGCCAGTAGTGCGGGTTCAATTCCCGTACCGGCCTCCCCGAACAGGTGCCGGAATGTGGCAACTAGGGACTTTTTTCAGTAACTTTATTGAAGCCTACTTGTGACAATAAGCAATTATTATTATTATATTATTATTAACTCTATCATACCCTCACTCTCACAATTCTTGTTATTTTGGGATGATATGGCGCAAGTAATATTTGCACCAGACAAGTGCCAAGCAATGGCCATCTCCAACAAGAGAGAATCGAATCATCTCCCCACAACATTCAATGGCATTACAAAAATATTCTGGAGGTTACCATTGACAAGAAACTGAACTGGACCTGCCATACAGATACCATGGTTATAAAAGCAAGTCAGAGAATAGAAATTCTGCAGCAAGTATCTCACCTCCGAACTCCCCAAATCCTGTCTACCGTTTACAAGGCACAAGTCAGGAGTGTGGGCAGCATGGTAGCATAGTGGTTAGCACTATGGCTTCACAGCGCCAGGGTCCCAAGTTCGATTCCCAGCTTGGGTCACTGTCTATGCGGAGTCTGCACGTTCTCTCCGTGTCTGCGTGGGTTTCTTCCGGGCGCTCCGGTTTCCTCCCACAAGTCCCAAAAGATGCGCTGTTAGGTAATCTGGACATTCTGAATTCTCCCTCGGTGTACCCGAACAGGCGTCAGAATGTGGTGACGAGGGGATTTTCACAGTAATTCATTGCAGTGTTAATGTAAGCCTACTTGTGACAATAAAGATTATTTTTTTTTAAATAATGGAATATTGCCCACCTGCCTGGATGAGTGCAGCTCCAACAATACTCAAGAAACTTAACACCATCCAGGACAAAGCAGACGATTGATTGGCACCCCATCCACCACATTAAACATTCACTCTCTCCAACACCAACACACAGCCCGGGACTTTCCGGCCCGTCTGCAGCATGTTTTCCCTCGGTGGAGACAGCTCACCATTGGCTGCTAGCATGATTTTCTGGTCCCACCAAAAGCGCTTTACATGGCTCGCCTGCCCTGCCATCGTGGAACCTGCAAGGGTCACCTTCAGTAGGACCAAGATCCTGCTGGTGGAAAAGGCCAGAAAACCCCACCCACAGTGTCACCAGTGTGTACCAAATACAAGATGCGATGCAGCAATCCAGCAAGGCCCCTTTGTCAGCACCTTCCAAACCCATGACCTTTACTACACCTAAAAAGGCAATAGCAGCAGATGCATGGGAACATCACCACCTGCAAGTTCCCCCTCAAGCCACACATTATGCTGACCTGGAACTATATCGCCATTCCTTCACTGCTGCTGGGTCAAAATCCCAGAACTCCTTTCCTGACAGCACTGTGGGTATAACTACACTTGGACTGCAGTGGTACAAGAAGGTGGCTTACCACCTCCTTCTCAAGGGCAATTAACGATGGGCTGTAAAAATACTGACCCAACCAGCAACTCCCACATACCAAGGAAGAATAAAAAGTGGAGTTGAGGCTTCAAATCAGATCAGCCATTATATTATCAAATTGTGGAGCATGCTTGAAGAGCTGAATAGCTTACTGCTGCCTCTAATTCTTTTGTCCCTCTGGGTTCCTGTGCTTCAGCTCTCATGTCCCACTGCTGGGCAAAACATGCTGACCCAGCCAGAGATACCCACCTACATCCCGTGGAGAAATAAATTAAGAAAACCCAATCCTCAAAACTCTAGCCACCCCGTCCTCACAACTCTACCCCTGCTTTTACATCTCTAAACCCAGCTCTCGACTCCCCCTCAAATTGCCACTCTCACAATCCAACCCGACATGTTCTCAAAATTTTCCCCCTTCCCCTGCTCACACGTGGCCTGATCAAAGTTTTTCAATATTACAATTGGTCTTCACTATTTATTTAATAATAATAATCGCTTTATTGTCACAAGTAGGCTTCAATCAAGTTACTGTGAAAAGCCCCTAGTCGCCACGTTCCGGCGCCTGTTCAGGGAGGCCGGTACGGGAATTGAACCTGCCATGTTTTGCATTACAAGCCAGCTGTTTAGCCCACTGTGCCAAACCAGCCCCTAATACCATAGAGTTCTCGGTGAAAGACATCATTCATGGGTTTGGAAGGTACTGTCATAGGAAGCTTGGCAAGTTGTTACAGTTTATTTAATATGTGGTACACACTGCTGCCTCTCTGTACTGGTGGTGGAGGGAGTTAATTTTTATAATGGCGGAATGGGGTGCCAATAAAGTGGGTTATTTTGTCTTGAATGATGTCAAGTTGTTGGAACTGCACTCATCCATGTGCGTGGAGAGTACTCCCATCATACTGCTGACTTTTGCCTTGTAGATAATCGACAGACTTTGGAAGCTAGATAAAAGCAAATTACTGCAGACGCTGGAATCTGAAACAAAAACTGGACAACTGCAGCAGGTCTGACAGCGTCTGTGGAGAAAGAAGAGAGCTAACGTTTTGAGTCTGGATGATTGTCAAAGCTGGAGAGAACGGGAAATAGGGTCAGATTTATACTGATGTTATGGGAGGCATGGAACAGTGGGGCTGGATAGGGGGCCAGCCTTGGGGGAGTTTGTCAAAGATGTCATGGACAGAAAGACAAAAGGAATGTAAATGGGGGTGATTAAGGATAAGAAGGGTGCTGATAGTGACACAGAAAGAGATTAGAATGTGTGAGTGGCAAACAAAAGTGAACAATGTGTCAAAGGGCAACTGAGAACAGGGAACCGATGGTTCAAGTGGGGTGGGGTGAGGGGGACAATGCTGAGGAGAAAACAGATCTATGGAACAAATGAAGACAAATTGATAGAAATGAAAATGGGGTGAAGGTGGAGGAGAGAATTCACAGTCTGAAGCTGTTGAACTCAATGTTAAGTCCAGAAGGTTGTAATGTGGAAGATGAGGTGCTGTTCCTCCAGTTTGCACTGGGCTTCGCTGGAACATTGCCACAAGCCAAGGACAGACATGTGGATGTGAGAGCAGGATGGTGAGTTGAAATGGCAAGCGACAGGAAGGTTTGGGTCCTTCTTTGCGGACGGTCTGGAGGTGTTCTGCAAAGCAGTCACCCAGTCTGCATTTAGTCTCTCCAATATAGAGTAGGCCGCACTGGGAGCAGCAAATGCAACAGGCCATATTGATGGAGGTTCACGAGAAGCAGTGCCTCACCTGAAAAGAGTGTTTAGGCCTGGAGATGGTGAGCAAGGAGGAGGTAAAGGGGCAGCTGTTACACCTTCTGCGATTGCATGGAAAGGTGCTGTGGGAAGAAGTTGAGGGGGAGCCAGGAAGTGAATTACTCAATGCATTTAAATATTTAGATGAGGAAACTTGAATGTTCAGCAGATTGCGATACTCACACACTGCCTCAAATCTGCGCAATGCTATTTTGACCATCCCTTCAGCTAAAGCAGATATTCTGAGATAATGAATTGGATCGCCAATAGCAACAATTTAGAGATAGCCAGTCACTGAGGTTAGTGATCTAGAAAATTAAGAAAATCATCTAATTAAGTCAAATTAAAGAAACTTAATTCATGAGATATCCATATCTGAATTCAGGAAGATCTCACATACAGCCTCGTCTTCCATCCCCACCAATGCATCCATTCCCGTACAGAATTGTCTCAAAAGAAACTATTTTCCCACAATTAAATAAATCACTCACCTCTCACAAAAAATCATAAACTTAGAATGTCAAGATCAGGGGACTCAATGAGTGTGTAATGCAGTTGGAAAAAAAGAAACAGAACAATTAGTGTTTAGTAATTGAATATGTGAGATAGATGTGTGCATGGAAATGGTCTAGACTTAATCAAGTATATTCTTTATGAACACAAGGTAAAAACAGAAGTTAAAAACTTGTGCAAGTATGATTTAGCACTCAGGTAATCTGAAAGGGTGAAGGAGCAGGGTGAAATGTTTCTTGACTGGGACAGAGCAGGAAATGACCATAAGCAAAATATTGTGTTGCTGGAAATCTAAAATAAAACCAGAAATATTGTAAATACTGATGAAAGAAGAAACATTGGGTGTGATTGAAGGGCCATGTCCCACCCAACTCAGTAACACACAATTAAATCTCACAAGAGGCCTCGCGCAAAATTTGCGATGCTCAGAACGCCTCGCGAAGTTGAACGAGATGTCGTAATTTGGAGCTTGCCCCCACGAGGCGAGATCTAGATTTATATATTTAAGTGAGCCCAAGTGCGCCCAATTCTCCCGAGACCCCGGAATGAACACCCGTATCTGGGAGACCTTGCCATTGTGCCATTTAGCACTGGTTCACACAAATATGGGCCAGGCGTAATAGGACTTGGGGAGACTCCCAGGCCATTGGATGTCCCAGGGTAGTAGGGGTCCAAACAGGGTGGTATCCTAGCACTGCCACTCAGGCACAGCCAGGGTGCCAGGCTGGCAGTGCCAAGGTGCCCAGAATCAGGCACAGGGATGCCCTGCCCTTATGAGGTGGCGCTCAAAGACCCCTAACAGGTACATTGCGGAGTCCAATGGAGAGTCTGAGGGGGTCAGAGATCAGGGCAGCATTTAAAAATGGTGCCCTGGGCAGCACGGTGGTACAGTGATTAGCATTGGTGCCCCACGGTGCCAAGGTCCCAGGTTCAATCCCAGCTCTGGGTCACTGGCCGTGTGGAGTTTGCACATTCTCCCCGTGTTTGCATGGGTTTCGCCCCCACAACCCAAAGATGTGCAGGTTAGGTGGATTGGCCACGCACAATTGCCCCTTAATTGGAAAAAATGAATTGGGTACTGTAAATTTAAAAAAAAAAATGGTGCCCTGATCTCTTCCTGCACGGACGAGCTGAGCACATCAGTACAGGAAATGAGGTATGTGCAGCCTCTGCTGGGCGTTCCCGACTGAGGGCAAAAAAAATCTGAGTCCTGTTTGATAGCGACCTCACTTTACACACCCAAAATGGGACTGCTGCCAGACGTGCTGAGTATTTCCAGCATTTTTTGTTTTTATTTAGGAAGTAACCACCATTTCTTATATAAAGATAATTGGAGTTTAAAAGTGTAGTGATAAATAAAGAATAGAAAACAAATCTTGCATTTATATGCTTACTTTAAAATGCAATTTCTAATTGATATCTATTGCAGTTGGGAGAGATTAAATCAGGAAGTCACTGTCAAGAGACACTCTCAAGTGTTTATCTTTATGATAACCTTATTGAACAAAGGTATTCAACACATAGCCATGTAAAGCAATTATACAAGATAAAAACAAATCCTACTGGTTTAGTATGACTCCGGAATTCCATTTAAGCAGAAAATATACGTCTGTTAAAAGACAGTTGGTGCATTAACATAGTTCAGATCGCAAATCACACCTAGATCTGATATTTTCCATTTTGTCTGGTTTGGCACATGGACAATTGGCAAATTAGTCCAGAAACTTATATCATCTTTCCAAGGACTAGTAATGTAATTATCACTTTCTTCCTTTGGGAGGACAAATATAATTGAAGTCCTGTTGGCTGTCTTCTTGTATATTCATGCCAAAAGAAGGAAGCGGAATAATTTGAGATCCTCACAACATTTTATGCTCACAATCCCTAGAGGAAAGACTTACATTGGTATTAAACTTCAGTCTGACAAAAAGAAAAGTGCTAATATTTGGAATTTTGAATTAAGGTACTGATAGAAATCATCTTTTCTAGTTAGCTACAGATGAGATGGATAAAAGGTTTAATTGAGAACTCATTAAGAATAATTAACAGAAAATCATATTAAGCATAAGTGCAACTATAGCTGGAAATTAATCAGATAAGACTCGCGATTTTCACATTTTGCAGACTGCTAGAGACAGCGAGGTCAAATAGCTAAAAGACCCTATTGTGTTATAAAGAACTGGGCTGAGGTCCCTATGGTTTCATGAGGTTTCAATGGTAACAACCAGTCCATGGTGATAAGTCCTAGCGAAAAATGTGTTTTCCTCAGACAATGGTATGAGAAAATCAGACCAATATATTTAAATACATATCTCTCTCAAAATTGACACAGACACTTCGGTCGAATTGAGAGAATTATAAATTAGTTAAAGCCAATCAGAGATGAAAAGAAGGTGAGACGTTAATATAATAATCTCCTTAAAAATCACTTGTTGGGATGGAAAAATCCATTCCAGAATCAATCTACTTCTTTCTGAAACTTATTTTCTTTGCTTGCTTTTGCTAAATCTCCATCTTTCTTTTGTTTAAATCAATCAGTAATTTTGTACTGTGTATCATGATTTGAAGAATAACCAAGATTGGTAATTGTATTTTAAACTCAACCACTGTATTCATTAAAGACAATCAATCTGACCTAAGTTTGTAATGTAACCAAAGTTTACCAGTGGACACTAAAGCTGACAAAGTTCAATTAAACTTTGTTAAAAAGCACAGCCTGAATCTCTGTTATTTGGGAACTAAGAAGGGATAACACATATCCAGGGCTCCGAATAGACACAGAGATCCACCAGGTACCTACTGCAGCAGAATGTTAAGAAATTATAAAAAAAATCTTTGAAAAATAGGGAAAAGGCACGAGGCTCAAAATGTTAATATAGTTGTGACTATTTTTAATCCTGTCTACATGTCATCTCACCATTATCACCTGGTCCCCTTTCCCTCTCGAAATGCATCTGATTTTTATGTTTTAGTCAAATAAAAACTGAATTATGATCATTATATTTTCAGCTCCAACTGATGTAACATTTTCATTTGATGTGGGGAATGGCCCAGAGGAACTTACAGTGAGATCCCCAAATCCTTTGAATGATGACCAGTGGCATCGAGTAATTGCTGAGCGCAACGTAAAGGAAGCAAGCCTTCAAGTAGATCTACTGCGCAGAGATTTCAGGAAGGCTCCAACCCAGGGTCATACTAGACTAGAACTATATAGCCAGCTCTACGTAGGTAAGTAATTCAAGCTTATTTGTCATTTTGTACCCTTTACAGACCCACCTGATTATTATTCCATTAAATTAATCATTAGACAAGCACCGGCTGCATTTTTGAAAGCTAAGTTGTGTCCTTAATTAACTAATTTTTCCAATTACATAGTAATTTCATCGTATATTACCACAACTATTTTGTTTTCTGATCTTAATTTTAATACCTTTCTCTTGGCTGCATAATCATAAAGAACTCTAACTGAAAACTAAATATGTCAAACAAAATTAGAAATTACTATCATTGTCTTTGCTTTCAGTTCACATTAATTTTGGATGCTCCACCACCTTAATGGTTTAATAGTTAGAGACAAAATTATTGAACTGGTAGGCACTACTGAAGCCACTTTAATGGTTGATTAGTGGTAGCAATTCATCATCAGCAACTATCACCATTAATTAACTGAGACAGGGTTAGGGTAAAGCAATTGATGGCACTCCTGACAAAGTATTGATTGAAGACAGCGATTGTCATTAATCGATTCAGGTTTGATGGGCACGTACATGGCAAAGGTCTAACAAAAGAAACAGTATTGGACTTTCAGGATTTATCTCTATTGAAATGAAATAATTGAAACACAAATTAATCAAACCAGAGCAGTATCAGAATTATACCTTAACATCTCAATTGATGGTAATGAGCAGCAAAAGGCTTTTGCAAATGTGGTCTGAAATCATGTTTCTTGTTCACACCGGTGGATGTAAATTTTGAAATGTTTTGGGGCAGTGAATTGTGAGGCTGTCACTCAAATTAGAATGGCTTTGCCGAACAAGTTTCTGCACAACCTGGCTATCTCACTTGGTAGTTAATGTGACTCTTAATCCCAAGATCATGGCCTTGAGCTCCACGTTGGATGATGAATTTCATATTTTATTCAAGAAGGGAGTAAGTGAGCAAGAAACGTTTGGACAAGGTAGTTTGCGTACAATTCTTTTGCAGATACTGTTTGTTCCATTATGAAAATGGTGTAGCTGACATATTCATTGAAGCCATCCGGATTTAGCATTTAGTGAATATTGTTGCTGGGTCTGCCACTTCATTCTCAGTGACATTTCCCCCTTTTTTTTTGCTATTTTAGTCTTAATTTTGAGGCATAATTTTAGGGATCAGCAAGCAGTAGTTGCAACTGCAGCTTCTGCATCACTATGTGCGGAAAGTATTTCCCCTAGTGTGTGGCACAAGTAAACACAATCTTTGACCTTTCACATTTATGTGCTCACACTTCCTGTAACTTGTTGACTTCACAGGATTAGATGTAAAATAGGACCCGCAGTCACAGCTATGCTAATGGTCTAACATTAATTTAGAATGGGTGAATTCCCCTGATGATCTCAACAAAGGTACACCACAAGAACTCACCAAGGCTCCTTCGGCAGCGCCTTCTAAACCCCGACCACTACCACCTAGAAGGACAAGAGCAGAACAGACATGTGAACTCCACCATCTGGAAGTTCCCTCCAAGCCACTCACCATCCTGACTTGGAAATATATCGCCATTCCTTCACTGTTGTCAGGTCAAAATCCTGCAACTCCCTCCCTAACAGCACTGTGGGTGCAACCTACATCACAGGGACTGGAACAGTTCAAGGAGGCAGCTCACCATCACCTTCCAATGGCAATTAGGGATGGGCAATGAATGAATTTTTAAAAAATGCTGTGTCCAAGTCAACTTATAATGTGGAGATGCCAGTGTTGGACTGGGGTGAGCACAGTAAGAAGTCTTACAACACCAGGTTAAAGTCCAACTGGTTTGTTTCAAATCACTAGCTTTCGGAGAACTGCTCCTTCCTCAGGTGAATGAAGAGGTATGTTCCAGAAACATATATATATATAGACAAAGTCAAAGATGCAAGACAATACTTTGAATGCGAGCATTTGCAGGTAATGAAGTCTTTACAGATCCAGAGAGAGGGGTAACCAGGTTAAAGAGGTGTGAATTGTCTCAAGCCAGACAGTTGGTAGGATTTCACAAGCCCAGGCCAGATGGTGGGGGATGAATGTAATGCGACATGAATCCAAGGTCCCGGTTGAGGCCGTACTCATGTGTGCGGAACTTGGCTATAAGTGTCTGCTCGGTGATTCTGCGTTATCGGGCGTCCTGAAGGCTGCCTTGGAGAACGGTTACCCGAAAATCAGAGGCTGAATGCCCTTGACTGCTGAAGTGTTCCCCGACTGGAAGGGAACATTCCTGCCTGGCGATTATCACGTGATGTCCGTTCATCCATTGTCTTCAGGACGCGCGACAATGCAAAATCGCCAGGTCCAAGGTGTTTTAGAAGTATATTAAGGGAAGGAGGTTGAGCAGGGTAAGAGTAAGGCCCATAGGGACCAACGTGGAAATTTGTGTGTGGAACCGGAAGATAGAGGTAAGGTTTTAAATTAGTACTTTTCATTTGTATTCACTATGGAGAAGGATGATGTAGGTATTGAAATCAGGGAGGCGCACTGTGATTTACTTGAACAACATAACATTGAGAGGGAGGAGGTATTAACTGTTTTAGTGGGCCTGAAAGTGGCTAAATCCCTGGGCCAGGTGAGATGTATGCCAGGTTGCTGTGGGAAGCAAAGGAGGAGATTTCAACGGCTTTGACAAAAATGTTTAAAACTTCTCCAGCCACAGGATAGGTGCCAGAGGACTGCAGGAGAGCTAATGTGATGCCATTATTCAAGAAGGGAAGTAGGGACAAATCATGAAATTACAAGCCAGTGAGTCTAACTTCAGTGGTAGGGAAACCCGGAAAAAAAACTCTAAGGGACAAAATTAATGTCCATTTGGAGAGGTAATGGCTAATCAAGGACAGTCAACATGGTTTTGTCAAAAGGAGATCATGGGCAGGATTCTCAACCGGAAATTCCCGCCCGAGGTCAATGGACCTTTAAATGGTCCGTGTCACGCCCGTGGCGATCTTGCAGCAGGCGGGCAGAAGAATTCAGCTCCATGTCTTACAAACATGATTGAATTTTTTGAGGAGGTGACTAAATGTGTACATGAGGGTAGTTGTGGCTGATGTAGTCTACATGGACTTTAGTATGGCTAGTAACCATGTGACAAGGTCTCACATGGGAGGTTGATGAAGAAGGTAAGAGCCCATGGGATCGAGGGCAATTTGGCAAACTGGATCCAAAACTGGCTTAGTGGCAGGAAGCAGAAGGTAATGGTTGAAGCTTGTTTTTGTGACTGGAAGCCTGTGGCCAATAATGTTCCGCAGGGATCAGTGCTGGGGCCCTTGTTGTTTGTAGTATACGTTAATGATCTGGATGTGAATGTGGGAGGTATAATAAGAAAGTCTGCAGATGACACAAAAATTGGTGATGTGGTAAATAGTGAGGAGCAAGGCTTTAGATTAGAGGATGATATGGACAGGCTGGTTAGATGGACAGAGGAGTGGCAAATGGAATTTAACCATGAAAAGTGTGAGGTAATGCATTTTGGGAGGACTAACAAGGCAAGGGAATATACAATGAATGGTCGGACCCAAGGAAGTACAGAGGATCAAAGGGACCTTGGTGTGCAAGTCCACAGATCAGCAGGACAGGTAAAAAAAGTGGTTAAGAAGGCTTTTGGGCTTGCTTGCCTTTATTAACCGAGGCATTGAATACAAGGGCAGGGTTGGAGTTATTTAAAATGCAGGTTAAGCTGGAGTACTAAGTGCAGTTCTGGTCACCACACCATAGGAAGGAAGTGATTGCATTAGAGAGGGTGCAAAGGAGATTCACCAGCATGATGCCTGGGCTAGAGTGTTTCAGCTATCAAGAGAGAACAAAGAACAAAGAGAACAAAGAAAAGTATAGAACAGGAACAGGCCTTTTGGTCCTCCAAGCCTGCAACAACCATGCTCCCTGTCTAACCTAAAACTTTCTACACTTCCGGGGCCTGTATCCCTCTCTTCCCACCCTATCCATGTATTTGTCAAGGCGCTCCTTAAGCGTCACTGTCGTACCTGCTTCCTCCACCTCCTCTGGCAGTGAGTTTCAGGCACCACTACCCTCTGTGCAAAAATCGTCCCTCGCACATCTCCTCTAAACTTTGCCCCTCACACCTTAAACCTATGTCCCCTAGTAATTGACTCTTCCACCCTCGGAAAAGGCTTCTGACTGTCTACTCAGTCCATGCCCCTCATAATTTTGTAGACTTCGATCAGGTCACCCCTCAACCTCCGTCTTTCCAGTAAGAACAAACCGAGTTTATCCAACCTCTCCTCATAGCTAACGCCCTCCATGCCAGGCAATATCTTGGTAAACTTCCTCTGTATACCCTCTCCAAAGCCTCCACATCCTCTGGTTGTGTGGCGACCAGAAGTGTACACTATATTCCAAGTGTGGCCTAACTAAGACTCTATTCAGCTGCAGTATGACTTGCCAATTTTTATACTCAATGCCCCGGCCAATGAAGGCAAGCATGCCACATACCTTCTTGACTACCTGCGTTGCCACCTCCAGTGACCTGTGGACATGTATACCCAGATTCCTCTGCCTGTCAATACTCTTAAGGGTTCTGTCATTTACTGTACATTTCCCACCTGTATTAGACCTTCCAAAATGCATTACCTCATATTTGTCCAGATAAAACTCCATCTGTCATCTCTCCGCACAAGTCTCCATCCGATCTATATCCTACTGTATCCTCTGACAATCCTCATCACTATCCGCAATTCCACCAACCTTTGTGTTATCAGCAAACTTACCAATCAGACCAGTTACATTTTCCTCCCAGTCACTTAAAAATACTACAAACAGCAAAGTCCTAGCATTGATCTCTGTGGAACACCACTGGTCAGAGCCCTCCATTCAGAAAAACACCCTTCCACTGCTACCCTCTCTCTTGTACTACCGAGCTAGTTCTGTATCCAACTTGCCAGCTCACCTCTGATCCTGTGTAACTTCACCTTCTGCACCAGTCTGCCATGAGGGACCTTGTCAAACGCCTTATTGAAGTCCATGTAGACAACATCCACTGCCCTACTTTCATCAATCATTTTTGTCACTTCCTCAAAAAAACTCAATCAAATTCGTGAGACATGACATCCCCTTCACAAAACCATGCTGCCTCTCGCTAATACGTCCATTTGCTTCCAAATGGGAGTAAATCCTGTCTCAAAGAATCCTCTCCAATAATTTCCCTACCACTGACGTAAGGCTCACCGGCCTGTAGTTCCCTGGATTATCCTTGCTACCCTTCTTAAACAAAGGAACAACATTAGCTATTCTCCAGTCCTCTGGGACCTCACATGTAACCAGTGAGGATACAAAGATTTCTATCAAAGCCCCAGCAATTTCCTCCCTTGCCTCCCTCAGTATTTTGGGATAGATCCCATCAGGCCCAGGGGGCTTATCTACCTTAATGCTTTTCAAGAGACTGGATTAGTTGGGGTTCTTTTCCCTGGAGCAAAGAAGACTCGGGGGACCTGATTGAGGTGTATAAAATTATGAGGGGCATAGATAAAGTGGCTAGGAAGGTACTTTCCCCCCATGTTGGAGGGGTCAAGAACTAGGGGGCTTAGATTTAAAATAAGGAAAGGAGATTTAGAGATGAGAGGATAGTGGAAATCTGGAACGCACTGCCTGAAAGTGTGCTAAAAGCAGAAACCCTCACAACATTTAAGAAGCATTTAGATGAGCACTTGAAATGTCATTGCATACAAGGCTATAGACCAAATGCTGTCAATGGGATTAGAATAGTTAGGTGCTTGATGGCTGGCATAGTGCGATGGGCTGAAGGCCCTCTTTCCGTGCTGTAAAACACTATGACTCACATATAGTGCCACAGAACTCACACCACATCTAGGAGCAAGAATTCAACATTGCATATCAGAATCAGAACCTGCAACAGGAGATTTCTGACAATGTTTTGCTGGAGTTTAGATTTAACAATTAACAAGTCCTGAAGAAGGAGGAGGGACTTCCTTGACATGTACATTTTCATATTGTTAGGAGAGCTGAAATTGCTTCACAGCTAGTGAATTTGTACTGAAGTGTTGCCACTAACAAGGGGCTGGTTTAGCACAGGGCTAAATCGCTGGCTTTGAAAGCAGACCAAGGCAGGCCAGCAGCATGGTTCAATTCCCGTACCAGCCTCCCTGAACAGGCGCCGGAATGTGGCGACTAGGGGCTTTTCACAGTAATTTCATTTGAAGCCTACTTGTGACTATAGGCGATTTTCATTTCATTTCTTTTTTTTTTCATTTCATATAGCAAGGTCACAAATATAACCAGTAACCAAATCTTCTTGGAATAGCACAATAAGATCCCACAATTCCACTTAAACAGGCAGATGTGAGTGGTTTAACCTCATGCAAAAATCTCGGCCTCCACGAATGCAGCACTCTGTCAGCATTGCATTGAAGTGCTGGCATTGATTAGGTTCTGAAGTCCTTGTGTAAGAAAAATAACAGATTTCCAGCTCCCAGCTGCTTGCTAGACATTTAAAAGGAAACATCGACATTGGTCATCAAGAAAAGTCTATGAGCCAGAATATCCTAATTTTTCAGCAGTTGGAGAATTTGAGTGGAAAAATTAAAGAATTTTATTTCATTAAAGCATTAATGTTACATAATTTGCTTTCGTCAATCCTTGGTCAATTTTAGTGTAAAACTACAAAAACAGCTGAACCTAAAGACGACAATATGTTCTGCCAAATTCCGCGACTGTCCTCTTCCCAAGCCATAATTTCCTTACCCCAGGTAACTGTAATCTGTATTTAACAATGGCATCACCTTATTTAAGGCCAATTCTGATCCCTTAGTCTTAACTTTCTGACTTTGTGTCCCTAACAGTGAGGACACACACTGCCCACAATTTTCCAGCCATTTAAAATCTCAGCAGCAAATCTCCTGCCAGAAGTATGAAGGTGGAGAATTACCTTTTTACTTCTTCTTAAGAATAGCACCTTCTCTAGTCAGCTGCCATAGAAATGAGTAACTCAATTTCCCCTGTCTTGATGCTGACATGTCTACAAAAGTAACATTCTCAGCATATCATCATGAAAAATTATTTATGCCGACGATACTGTCTGAACAACTCAGGCAAAATCTTTTCAGGCCAAAGGAGCCACTCTAAACTCCGAACCTGTCAAAATAGCTGAATATTTCGACAAGTGGAGACTGTAACCAAACCCAGCCAATCCATTCCACTTTGAAAATTGCAAGGCATGCAACACCCTAAATGTCATTGGAAAACAACGGTCATTTTACCTCATTCAAAAATCTTAATTTTAAGGGATTTAGATTTGTATTGGTAAACATTAGAAATAAGTTATAGTTTTAAGTGGGTTTAATGTAATTTGCTGTGCCCAGAAGGGTAAAATCTATACTTAGATGTATGCTGGACAAAAGTGTTTGTATGTGTTGGGATTGGTTAAGTTCCAACTGGGTTCCTATTGTGTTTAGAGAGGGCTACAGCTTGAAGAATAAATAAAAGGCATAAGCATGTGGGTGTTGCTTCGCAATCCGGGCCTTGAAAAGTAGAGAAGCTTTTATGTTTTAGTTTTCGCTAAATTTGTGGGTAGCTGGAGACAGGACCTCAGGGAGTGAGCATATCTAAACTCTGCCAGAAGAAAGACTGGACAGGACGTGAGCTGCAAAGAGACAGACTTCCTAAATTACAAGATAACCAGGGAACTGGGACCAAAAGGATGTTTAAGACAACTGAAGTTAAATGAACAGAGGCCAAGGTATTATTCAGAAGAATTCAGGAAAGATTAAACAAAATGTTTTGACTTGAAGAGACCTTTGCAGCAACCAGATTTAAAGTGGGACAGCAGCTTTCAAAGATAAATCAAATGTCTGATGCCATTTTAATACAATTTGGGAATCAAGAATTTATAAAAAATTTATTTAGAGTACCTGATTCTTTTTTTTTCAATTTAGCATGGCCAATTCACCTACTCTTCACATCTTTTTTGGTTGTAGGGGTGAGACCCAAGCAGATACAGGGAGAATGTGCAAACTCCACACGGACAGTGACTCGGAGCCAGAATCAAATCCGTGTTGGGGAATCGAGAGTTGAAGCAATTATGAGCAGTTTGCATAGCAGTCAAGGCAAAGAAATCCTAAAGGGATTGTTGTAAATTATTGGAATGGATTTGCTGTTAAAAATGGAGTGGAAGTTTCATTTAATAGTGTCATTTTGAAAACCTGGTCTAGATTTCAGAAGGCAAACTGCCAAGGGAAAGTATTATCATAAGAGCAAATTCTACATTGCGCTTTTGAGACTGTATTTTGGAAGCTCTTATGTGATCATCATCTGGGGGATTCTGAGAAGAAATCTCCAGACACTAACTGGGTTCAGAGGGAAGTGCGTGTATTTGACCGAAGTCAGCTTGTGTGCTTATAAGGGACTTTTTGTGTTAATGAGATCACTGTAGCTTAAGATGTGCTTTGTAACCGATGTTAATCCTGAAACCTGTGTGAAATTGGTTAGTTAAAGGGAGAGTAAAGACTATTGTATTATAATCCAATTTTTTCATGTTTAAAAAATGTTTTCTTCTTGTTGTTAGAACTAATTAGCAGTCCTGTGTCTCTGTTCTTCCACGTTTCATAAAAAAAACCATTGCACACTTTTGAGCTAGGATTCCATTCTGGGATCTTCCTCTCCAGTAATAACACCAACTGGGATTGTAATAGTCACGCCCTGTGAAGAAAATATGCTGCATGACCTAACTTCCACCTATCTTGCAATGACCCTTGTCGGCTTCCTAACTCACTACCATTATCTCCGAAAGACTGCCGAAAATACCAAACCACAAGAGAACATCATCCGCTTGGGCGGCACGGTAGCATAGTGGTTAGCGCTGTTGCTTCACAGCGCCAGGGTTGGGTTCGATTCCCGCTTGGGTCACTGTCTGTGTGGTGTCTGCACTTTCTCCCTGTGTCTGCATGGGTTTCCTTTGGGTGCTCCGGTTTCCTCCCACAAGTACCGAAAGACGTGCTTGTTAGGTAAATTGGACATTTTGAATTCTCCGTCTGTGTACCCAAACAGGCGCCTGAGTGGGGATTAGAACATAGAACATAGAACATAGAAAAATACAGCACAGAACAGGCCCTTCGGCCCACGATGTTGTGCCGAACCTTTGTCCTAGATTAATCATAGATTATCATTGAATTTACAGTGCAGAAGAAGGCCACTCGGCCCATCGAGTCCGCACCAGCTCCTGGAAAGAGCACCCCACCCATAGTCAACACCTCCATCCAACACTAAGGGCAATTTTAGACACTAAGGGCAATTTTTCATGGCCAATCCGCCTAACCTGCACATCTTTGGACCCGGAGGAAACCCACGCAGACACGGGGAGGATGTGCAGACTCCACACAGACAGTGACCCAAGCCGGAATCAAACCTGGGACCCTGGAGCTGTGAAGCAATTGTGCTATCCATAATGCTACCGTGCTGCCCTTAAGAACAAATAAATCTACACTAGATCATTTTACCGTAATCCATGCACCTATCCAATAGCTGCTTGAAGGTCCCTAATGTTTCCGACTCAACTACTTCCACAGGCAGTGCATTCCATGCCCCCACTACTCTCTGGGTAAAGATTAGGGGATTGGCGACTTGGGGATTTTCACAGTAACTTAATTTTACCAGTAACTTCATAATACCAGTACCAAAGAAGAACAAGGCAGTGTGGCTCAACGACTACCGACCGGTGGCTCTGACGTCTGTTAACATGAAATGCTTTGAGTGGCTAGTCATGAGACGGATCAACACCAGCCTCTTAGACGGTCTCGATCCATTGCAGTTCGCCTATCACTGCAACCGGTCCACAGCAGATACTACCAAAGAGAAAATGCTGGAAAATCTCAGCAGGTCTGGCAGCATCTGTCGGGAGAGATTTGTTTGGATTGACACAGGGCGATGGGGAGAGAGGAGGCAGTGAGATTAGTTTGCGGATTGATACAGGGCTATGGGGAGAGAGTGGGGCAGTGAGATTAGTTTGAGTATTGATGTTTCTCTTCCTACAGATGCTACCAGGCTTGCTGGAATTTTCCAGCATTTACTCTTTGGTTTCAGATTCCAGCATCCGCAGTAATTTGCTTTTTTACACAGCAGATGCTATCTCTCTGGCCCTACAGACAACACTCGAACATCTCGACAACAAGGACACGTCAGACTTTGTTCATAGACTACAGGTCCGCCTTCAGCCCCATTATCCCGACAAGACTAATAACCAAACTCTCCAACCTTGGACTTGACTCCTCCCTGTGCATTGACATCCTCACCAACAGAGGCAACAGCACCTCCTCCACAATAGTCCTCAACACCGGGGTCCCGCAAGAATGTGTGCTCAGTCCTCTACTGTACTCCCTATACACACATGACTGTGTGACAATTGATCTATAAGTTTGCAGATGATACAACTGTGGTGGGTCGTATCTCAAACAACGACAAATCAGACTACAGAAGGGAGATAGATCACTTGGTTGCATGGTGTACTGAAAACAACTTCTCTCTAAATGTTGGAAAGACCAAGGAACTGATCATCGACTTCAGGAAGCATAGCACGGCACATATCCCCGTCTACATGAATGGCTCTGAAGTGGAGATGGTGGATAGCTTTAAGTTCTTGGGAGTAACCATCACCAACAGTCTGTCCTGGTCCACTCACGTTGATGCAACAGTCAAGAAAGTCTAACAATGTCTCCACTTCCTACAGAAGCTATAGAAATTCAGCATGTCTGCATCGACTCTCACAAAATTCTACAAATGTGCCATAGAGAGCATCCTATCCGGCTGCATCACAGCCTGATATGGTAACTGCTCGGCCCAAGATCGCAAGAAACTGGAGAGTGTGGTGAAATCAGCCCAACATAAGCTTGCCATCCTCCCATTGATTCTGTCTACACCTCCCGCTGCCTCAGGAAGGCAGACAGCATTGTCAGAAACCCCTCACACCCAGGCTATGCCCTCTTCCAGAGCCTTCCATCAGGCAGAAGATACAGAAGTCTCACAACCCGCTCATCTAGATATGGGAACAGCTTCTTCCCCACTAGACTCCTCAATGACCCACCTTCGGACTGATCTGTTCCCTGGAAGAACACTATTCACAACGCCTTATGCTGCTCTTGCTCGTGTATTGCTTGTTTGGCCCTTGTTCCGCACTCTAACCAATCACTATTTGTTGATGTACCATTTCTCAATGTACTCTGTCGATTATTCTTTTGTCTATTGTGTATGTACTGTGTACGTTCCCTTGGCCGTACTTCGGTACATGTGACAAATATCAATCAATCAATCAATTTTTGTGTTAATTTAAGCCTACTTGTGACACTAATAAAGATTATTATTATTAGCTCACCAGTAGAAGTTGAGCTGAAAAAGAAAACCACCCTCCTTCGTACTTGTTCCAAACTCTGGTCTTCTACAAAGCTGAGTACTGTGCACATGTACAGGTCTCAAGCTGTCGCACCAAGCTCACTGGCACACAACTTCACTCAGTAATAAGGATAAGCTCTGGGAACTCTCAGATCAACTCTAGTTCAGTGGTTATCTGTCCTTTTAAATATAGCCCCTCCGTCGATTCGACAGGATGCAGCAACACCCAGAGAAATAACTTGTATCAGCAGTGTCATGATATCCAGTTCAGCATGTCATGGTGCAATCATACACACACTGATGGACAGGCAATTGGACCAACCAGCACACACAGAACATCGCAGCCAATCACCAGTAAGAGCACACGCACGAAAAACAGGGAACACCACAGTTCCCGCTCATTCTACCAGGAGATAGCTCAGAGCGCAGAGCTCATAGCGTGCCACTCAGACATAGACCATGTGATGAGTGCCTCACTAAGATAGTGATAGGGTTGGGTCCACAGGTTAGCTGGTGAAGCACGTACCCAAGCCAGTAATTAGTTGTTACCATTGATTAGACAATAAAACAGAGTTGTACCATCTACAGCTGTGTTGGATCATTTGTGCATCAGAACACCCAACACGACATGATACCAGTAGTGGACGCAAACCAGTGACTGTGAGACCTACCTGCACACTTTCAGGAATCCGCCATCCTGCTCCATGGAAAACATCAGCCCGCCGCAGCCGCTCCGAATTGCTGGCATCTCGGCGTAAACTGGAAGCTGTTTAAACAGCGCTTCCAGCTCTTCCTCGAAGCTACAGACAGGGAGAATGCATCGGACACCAGGAAGATTGCCCTCCTCCTCTCCACGGCGGGGCAACAGGCCATCCACATCTATAACTCCCTGGCATTCGCGGAAGGCGAGGACAAAACAAAATATAAGACGGTGCTTCTGAAGTTCGATGAACACTTCAGCATGGAAGTCAATGAGAACTTCGAGAGGTACCTATTCCAGCAGCGCTTGCAAGGTAAGGATGAGCCTTTCCAGTCTTACTTAACACACCTCCGAATCCTCGCGCAGTCCTGCGGCTATGGGGCCAGCTCCGACTCCATGATACGGGATCAGATAGTTTTTAGGGACATCTCGGACACCCTACGCCAGCAGCTCCTTAAAATAATGCAACTCACCCTAGCGACTGCCATCGAGACCTGCGTGCTCCATGAGAACGGGACCAGCCAGTACTCCCAAATCCAGGTGGCCGGCACGGCACGGGCCCCACGAGACGGAGCGGGTCCAGTCGATCGAGTTCCTCCCGGCCCGCGGCCCGGACGAGGGCGGCCATTTTGTGCGTTTTCTGAGGCCTCCCGCTCTTGTACGCGCCAAAAGAGGGGACATTGACGCAGAGGAACGTGATGGGCAGGCGCGCTCTACGCAGGACCGCACCGACCGCGCATGCGCGGTGGCGCAACGAACGCAACGAACGCCATGACATCACGACGTGTGGCAACTGTGGCTCCGCCGGCTTCAAGCGGCAATGTCCGGCCAAAGCACGACAATGCCTTCGATGTGGCAGGATGGGCCACTATGCTGCCTGCTGTCGAGCAGCTCAACCTGCCAACTCCCAACAATTCCGCCAGCCTCGCAGGGACGTGCGGGCGATCCAGCCCCCCTTCACTGAGTCATACCAGATAGTATGCAGACCAGCGATACCGAAGACAGGGAGCCCTTCCGCGTTGCGGTAATCCACAAGAAGCGGATGTCCCCAAGTCGGAACCACCAGCCACTGCCAGTGCACAGCATTGATCCGGGCGATGACTGGTGTGCCACCCTAACGGTCAACCGATCCCAGATCACATTTCGCCTGGACCCTGGTGCCTCCGCCAATCTCCTCGCATGGTCAGCCTTCCAGACCTTGAAGGTTAAACTACCGATTCTGCCATCCCACTGTCAGCTGGTCGACTACAATGGAAACGTCATCCCGGCCACGGGGTCCTGCCAGCTCGAAGTTAGACACAACTCACATAAAGCCACATTATCATTTGAAATCGTAGGATCCTCGAAGGACTCTCTGTTAGGCGCACAGGCGTGCAAGATCCTCCACCTCGTTCAGCGGGTACACACTCAGTCTCCAGAAGGCACGTCCGATTTCCCAGATGCAGACTTTAGGGCGCAGCTCCACTCACTCCTCACGCACAACCAGGAGGTTTTCGAGCCCTACACGTACAAAATACGGCTCAAACCGGACGCCACCACGCTCATTCACGCACCTCGTAGGGCCCCAGCACCACTCAAGGACCACCTCAAGCAGCAGCTGCAGGACCAAGGAGTGCTTTCCCAGGTCACGGAGCCAACGCCATGGGTCAGCTCCATGATGTGCGTCAAGAAGCCCTCCGGCGAGCTCCGGATCTGTATCGACCCAAAAGATTTAAATCACAGCATTATGAGGGAACACTACCCCATTCTCAAACGAGAAGAAATCATGAGCGAGATGGCTCGGGCAAAAATATTCACCAAGCTTGATGCCTCAAAGGGCTTTTGGCAGATTCAATTGGATCAGTCCAGCAGGAAGCTGTGTACTTTCAACACTCCATTTGGCAGATACTGCTACAATAGGATGCCATTCGGCATCATCTCGCCCTCCGAAGTGTTCCATCGCATCATGGAACAGATGATGGAGGGCATCGAAGGGGTACACGTCTATGTAGACGAAATTATCATCTGGTCCACCACACTGCAGGAGCACATCTGTCGTCTCCAGCGTGTCTTTGCACGGATACAGGATCAGGGCCTGCACCGTAACCGAGCCAAGCGCTCTTTTGGCCAGACTGAGCTAAAGTTTTTGGGGGACCACATCTCCCGGTTGGGTGTGCGGCCGGATGTCGACAAAGTGGCAGCCATCGCAGCCATGCAACAGCCGTCAGACAAGAAGGCAGTGCTGAGCTTTCTCGGGATGGTCAACTTCCTGAGTAAGTTCATTCCTAACCATGCTTCGCACACGACTGCTCTTCGCCACCTGGTCAAAAAGACAATGGAATTCCAGTGGCTGCCCGCACACAGAGTGAATGGGAGGAGCTCAAGGTCAAGCTCACCACCGCCCCGGTACTGGCATTTTTCGATACCACACGGAAACAAATATCTCAACTGATGCCAGCCAGTCTGGCATTGGGGCGGTACTCCTGCAACGGGACGACACCTCATCATGGCTCCGCTCGCCAATGCGTCGCGGGCTATGACCCCCACAGAACAGCGCTATGCGCAGATTGAGAAGCAATGCCTAGGCCTGTTGACTGGCATCGACAAGTTCCACGACTATGTATATGGTCTTCCGCAGTTCACTGTGGAGACTGACCATCGCCCCCTGGTCGGCATCATTCAGAAGGACCTCAACGACATGACCCCTTGCCTCAGGCGCATTCTGCTCAAGCTCCGGAGGTACGACTTCCAACTTGTCTACGCCCCGGGGAAGTATCTCATCATCGCAGATGCTCTGTCCATGGTGGTCAACACACCGCCCGACTCGGAGGTGTTCGTTTGTCAGGTCCACGCACAGGTAGCCTTCACATCGGCCAATCTGCCGGCCACTGTTGCACGTCTGGCCCACATTCGCCGTGAGACTGCGGCTGACCCCCTTCTACAACGTGTGATGCACCACATGACGAAAGGGTGGCTCAAGGGGCAATGCCCACAATTTTACAACGTCCGGGACGACTTGGCCGTCATTGATGGTGTCCTCTTGAAGTTGGACCGGATCCTGATCCCACACAGCATGCACCAGCTTTTCCTCGAACAACTGCACGAAGGCCATCTCGGAGTTGAAAAGTGCAGGCGGAGGGCCCGAGAGGCTGTGTACTGGCCGGGCATCAGCGACGACATCGCCAACATGGTGCTCAACTGCCCCACCTTCCAGAGGTTTCAGCCGGCGCAACCCCCTGAGACCCTTCAGCCCCATGAGTTGGTCACGTCCCCCTGGGCGAAGGTGGGCATGGACCTCTTTCATGCGCTCGGCAAGGACTACATTACTCTGATTGACTACTTCTCAAGTTATCCGGAGGTCATACGCCTGCACGACACAACGCCATCAGCTGTCATCCGGGCATGCAAAGAAACCTTTGCTCACCATGGAATTCCGCTCACCGTCATGTCTGACAACGGGCCTTACTTTGCGAGTCAAGAATGGTCTTCCTTTGCCACTTCATACAACTTCACATACGTGACGTCCAGTCCTCTGCGTCCTCAGTCGAATGGCAAGGCGGAAAAGGGCATCCACATTGTGAAGCGGCTCCTCTGCAAGGCTGCTGATGCCGGATCTGACTTCTGTTTAGCCCTGCTGGCCTATCGCTCAGCCCCACTGTCCACGGGCCACTCACCAGCCCAGCTGTTGATGGGTCGCACCCTCAGGACCACTGTGCCGTCCATTCGTGTTCCTGACCTCGACCATGCTCCAGTATTGCGAAGGATGCAACAACAGCTTGCTCAGCAGAAGGTGGCACATGATGCTCGGGCGACTGATCTTCCTGCCCTGGCGCCTGGAGACAACGTCCGCATACACCTACCGGAGGGTGGCTTGTCGGCAACCGCTGAGGTTCTTCACCACGTGGCTCCCCGCTCATTCCTGGTTCATATGCCTGACGGCTACATTCGCCGCCGTAATCGGCGGGCCCTTCATTTGGTTCCGCGCTTGCTCCGAGATCATGCACCAGTGCCACGCCCTCCAGTTGTCCCTGATGTCGACTTTGTTGAGCTTTCTGCCACTCTGCCTCTTACTCTCCCACTCGTGGCCAGGCCCATTCCTCAGCCGGTGGATCCTGACCCACCCTTGAGGCGGTCAACCCGAATTCGTCGCCCACCTGAGAGACTTGACTTATGAGCCTGTTAACACATTGGACTCACTGAATTGTTTTACAGTACTGTTAACGAGTTTTTTATCTTGTTGTTCATTGTTCCAGAGTTTTCTCTCGTCGCTTTTTGATTGCATTTGTTCTGTTATTGGTACAACGTCATTGTTCTGTTGCACCTGACACCTTCCTCTGGATATAGCTTAGCCTAATGTACATGTTGTAAATATTGCACACACATACTCAGTACACATTTCTATTTACTATCATGTATGCACATAACTTTTGTGAAAGGGGGAATGTCATTATATCCAGATCAGCATATCATGGTGCTATCCCACACACACTGATGGACAGGCGGTTGGACCAACCAGCACACACAGAACATCGCAGCCAATCACCAGTGAGAGCACACACACTATCAAACAGGGAACACCACAGTTCCCGCTCATTCTACCAGGAGATAGCTCAGAGCACAGAGCTCACCGTGCACCACTCAGACATAGACCATGTGCTGAGTGCCTCACTAAGACAGTGATAGGGCTGAGTCCACCGGTTAGCTGGTGAAGCACGTACCCAAGCCAGTAGTTAGTTGTTACCGTTGATTAGACAATAAAACAGAGTTGTACCATCTACAGCCATGTTGAATCAATTGTGCATCAGAACACCCAACATGACAAGCAGAAACTTGGACCTCCCCATTCACTCAGATCTTCAAGAACCCACCCTCCTCCCAAATTCACCAAATGGCTCTATGAATTCCCCTCTGGACAAAAATCAAACATTTCCAGCTCCATAACACTGATGAAACCTGGAGGAAAGCATGGACAGAAAATACTCTCCCAAATAAACATCTTCCACCCAACAGTTCAACAACCAGGCCACAATCTTCCCAGAACACGAGGACAATCCTCAATAGAACACAGACTGAACTTGACCAATGTTGACACCTTAGGTACAGGTGGGAACCTGCAAACCTTGCCTGGTTGTGACTGGGGAAACTCTGACTAAGAGATGGAGCACATAATAGCATCTTGGTCCTGATTCAAGTTTAAGGGCAACATCTTTGAGTTACACTTGCTCTCCAGCAGGATATTGGATTGATTAGGGAACTTGACATTAAAACTGTGATGGCAATTTCTGCTCCCAAAGCCATACGAAAGAAGAAGAATGCAACTAAATTGCCTAAAAATACAACTGTCCTCTTAAAAGCACTGTTACTTCAACCACCAGCGCCACAGCTTTTTCTTTCGAACTATCAGCATTACCCATGAATGGAAACATGTAACGAATGCACAGTTATCTGCAGGTTGATGGTATGATGCATGATATTACTGTATGTGTTGAACTGATTCTCACGTTACAATTAGGAATTGAAAATATTCTCCTGTCAATTCAAATCTTCCTTATCTACGAATCTCACTTATGGTACTCCATAATACATCTGATGATCATTGCTTTATCACAGCTAAAAATATAATTAAGAGTATGATCTTTGAATGAATGAACTTGATACTGTTCAAGGTTGTGCAAAGGGCCCATATTACATGGACATGAATAAGTGGATTCTTCGCAGCGGTAAAAGATAAATGTGAGAGGTATGGCGGGGGATTAGTTAACCATGTCCACATGTTGTGGTCATGCCCACAATTAGTGGGGTTCTGGGGCTTGGTATTTGAAATACTAACAAAAATTGTGGCGGTGGAGATGTCACCAGGTCCTCTTGAGGTGATTTTAGTGTGTTGGAAGTACCAGGGCTGGTGGACGGGAAGGAGGCCGATGTGGTGACCTTCGCCATGTTGATCGCATTGTGGCAAATATTATTGGAATGGAAATCGGAGGAACCACCAAAAGTGTCGACATGGTTGTGGTATATCGCGGAATTCCTTAAACTGGAAAAGTTTGCCCTTCAGGCTCGGATAGGGATTTCTGGACGAGATGGAGGCTTGTCTCTGTTTACAGATCTGTTTGTTGTCGCAGGTAGGGGGAGAAGGGGGAGAGGGGGCGGGCGGCGGGGAGGGGGGGGGGCTGAGGAAACACGGGGGATGGAGGGAAGAGGTTTAAGGAATAAAATGGGAAGAAGTGTCAAATTAGGGGGATTGGATTTTGGGTGTTGAATGATTGTTTGTATGTTGTTATGTATGCTGTGATTTGAAATAAATATTTTTTGAAAAAGAGTACAATCTTTGAAAATGAAATGTTGTAAGTAGTCCATGAAAGGAAACAATCTATATTTTTCCAAGCACAAGCTCTCCTGATTACAAGCTGATAAAGATGCTGAAGGAATCAGCCCCTCATTATGGTCGAACAGAGGCCTTAAAAAACTCTACCACGTATTTTCACTAAAGACACAAGCTAATCGGATTATGTTGAAGTAAATGCCAATATGGATAGCAACCCAGACGAAAAAGTAATTTAACGCATAAATGTTTCAATTGATTCACAAAATCTGTTAATTTATGCTAATTAATGAATTCCTACTGACCGAACATTTGAAAACTGAAGAACAATTTAAAGGGTAAACCTGCATATATATCAATAGTATGTGTTACTGAGGCCAGCCATGTCCAATGTGTAATTCACTCAACATTTGACATTTCAGGACAATTTAACCTTTGCAGCAAATATACCAAACATTATCGGAGCATAATATACAATGGATATACTGATGTGTATTATAAAAGCATAGGATTTAGCAGCAGGAGTAGGCCATTTGGCCCATCGAGCCTGCTCCGCCATGCAATATGATCATGGCTGATCCTCACTCTCAATGCCGCTTTTTCATCATACCCCTTTATGCCATTAAAATCTAAAGAACGATCCATCCCTTTGGCGAAAACATTGTGACTTGGCCTCCACAGTCTTCTGTGATAGAGACTTCCACAGGTTCACTATCCTTTCAGGAAAGACATTTTTCCTAATTTCAGTCCTATTCTGCCCATATCCTGAGTCTGTATCCCCTGTTCAAGATTCTCCAACCAGGAAAAAGATCCTTCCTGCATCTAGTCTGTCCAGCCCTGTTAGAACTTTCTGGGCAGGATTCTCCGAGCCCGCGGCGGGTTGGAAAATCGCTGAGGGCTCGGGAAATTCCCGCCACGCCGTTCCGGCGCCGGGCCGCAAATTCTCCGGTGACCGGAGAATCGGCAGCAATCTGCAGTCGACCGGCCGAACGTCCGCCGGCGTGGTTTACATCTGGTACCACCCTGCGGGTGTTCGGACCCACGGCCGCAGTGGCGGGTCCTGGTGGGGGGGGGGGGGGGGGGAATCTGACTCTGAGGGGTGCTCAGCGGTGGCCAGGCCTGCGATAAGGGGCCACCAATCGGCGAGCCATTGCAATCTGGGGGGGACCTACCTTACTCCACACCGTGGAGGGCTCCGCCATGTCGGTGGCACCTGCGCCGAGGTGGGCCGGCGCGCGCATGCACGGACCCGCTTGTGCCCGCTGTGCACATGCACGGCCACGTGGTCTGGACACCAGGGCCCCGCCGGCAGCCAGAGCTGCGGGACGCACGCCGGGGCCCTGTTAGCCCCCTGGAAAACAGAGAATCACCTCGGACTTTCGAGGAAAAAGTCCGGAGTGATTCTCGCCCGTTTTCCGGCAAGCATGGGGATGAGTCCCCAAAAGGGAGAATCCCGGCCTCTATGTTTCAATCAGATCCCCTCTCATCCTTTTAAACTCTAGTGAATACAGGCCACGTTAAACCAATCTCTCCTCAGAGGACAGTCCCGGCAAATTGGTATCAGCCTAGTGAACCTCCACTGCACTCCCTCTAGGGAAAATATACCCTTTCTTCGGTAGAGAGACCAAAACTGCACACAATACTCCAGGTGTGGTCTCATTATGACTGGGCATAACTGCAGTAAGACATCTCTACTTCTGAACTCAAATCCTGTTGCAATGAAGGCTAACAAAGCATTTGCCTTCCTAATTACTTGCTGCACCTGTCTCTCCACTTTCATTGACTGGTGTACAAGGACACCCAGTAACCTTTATACATCCACACTTCCCAATATATCACCATTTAAATAACACTCTTCCTTTTTGTTTTTCACACCGACGTGTACAACTTCATATTTTGCCATGTTGTACTGCATATGCCATGTGTTTGCCCACTCATTCAAGTTGTCTAAATCATCTTGAAGTGTCTTTGTATCCCCCTCACAACTCACAATTCCACCCAGTTTTGTGTTGTCAGAAAATTTGGAAATGTGACATTTGGTTCCTTCATACAGGTCATTTATATATATATCGTGACCAGCTGGGGCCCAAGCACTGATCCTTGCGGTACCCTACTAGTCACTGCCTGTGACTCAGAAAAGACCTATTTATTTCCACTCTCTGTTTCCTGCCTGTTAACTAATTCTCGAGCCATGCCAGTACATTACCCCCTATCCAATGTGCTTTAATTTTTCCCACTAACCTCTTGTGCTTTAATTTTTCCCACTAACCTCTTATGAGGGACCTTATCAAAAGCCTTCTGAAAGTCCAAATACACCACATCCATTGAGTCTCCCTTAACTATTCTATAATTTACAGCCTCAAAAAATCCAGTAGATTTGTTAAGTGATTTGCCTTTCATAAACCCATGCTGGCTTTGTCCAATCCCGTTCATGTTTTCCAAATGTTTTATTATCACATCTTTTATAACATACTCGAGCATCTTCCCCACTACTCATGTCAGGCTAACTGGTTTGTAATTCTTCCTTTATTCTCTCCCCCTTTCTGAATAGTAGGGTTACACTTGCAAACTCCAATATGTAGGAACTGCTCCAGAGTCTTTGGAATTTTGGAAGATGACTACCAATGCATCCACTTTTCCTAGAGCCACTTCCTTTAATACTCTGGGATGTAGATTATCATGTCCTGGTGATCTTTCACCCATTAATTTCCCAGCACCATTTTCTTACTAATATTGATTTCCTTCAATTCCACCCTCTCACCCTCCTTGCTTCCCTAACATTTCCAGGACAAGATTTGTGCCCTCTTTTGTGAAAACAGAACCAAAGTATGTATTCAATCCTTACGGCACTTCTTTGTTCCCTGTTATAATTTGCCCAGCTTCTGACTGTATGGGACCTACATTTATCTTTACTTATCATTTTCTCTTCACATATTTATAGAAGCTTTTACTGTCAGTTTCTATGTTCCCTGCAATTTTTCTCTCATGCTCTATTTTCCTCCACTTGATCAAATTGTTTGTCCTTTTTTGCTGGATTCTAAAATGCTCCCAATCGTTAGGCTTTCTGAATTTTGGGCAATTTTATCAGTGGGATTCTCCGTGGGGGCACTCCTTCCTTCCGCGCTGGCCCCTGTAGGGCTCCGCTATGGCCAGCGTGGAGAAAACAACACCCTGCCCATGTGCCAGAATACGGCAGCCGGTCTGCGCATGCGCGGAACCACGCCGGCGGGCTGTTGACGCCGGAGTGGTTGGCGCCAGTTTTCCCGCCGGGGTGGGGACTCAGTCCCCGGAAAGGAGAATCCCGCCCTATATGTCTACTCTTTGCATTTAACATTATTCCTAATTTATTTCTAAGCCATGATTGATCCACCTTTCCTTTTTTATTTTTGTGCAAACAGGAATGAATAACTCTTGTAATATATGCACACGGTCTTCAAATATGAACCATTGCCTTCCTACAGCCAACCCCTTTAATAAGGTCCCCCAAGCAACCTTGCTGATTTGCACCTGATACCCTCATAGTTCCCTTTATTTAGATTAGAATTCTGGTTTCAGACTAATTCACCATCATATGATGGTCGCTTTCTCCAAAGGACCCTGCACAACAAGACTGTTAATTGATCCTTTCTCATTGCATAGTACCCAGTCTAGAAAAGCCTGTTCTCTGGTTGGTTCCTCAACGTATTGGTCTAAAAACCTATCACATACACACTCCAGGCATTCCTCCTCCGCTTTGCTATTAGTAGTTTGGTTTGTCCAGTCTTTGTGTAAATTAGAGTTGCCTGTGATTACAGTTGTGACTACAGTTGTCCCCTTGTTGTAGGCATCTCTGTTTTTTTGTTCAGTACCTTCCTTTATTTCTCCACGACCATTTGGGGAACTATAGACAACTGCCAGCAACATTTCCTGCCCCTTGGTGTTTCTTACTTCCGACAATACAAATTCCACATCATGATTTTCCGAGCCAATGTCCTTCCTCACTATTGCATTGATTTCCTCCTTTACAAACAAGGCTACCTCACCTCTTTCTACTTTTTGTCTGTCCTTCCTAAATAATGAATATCCCTGGACATTGAGTTCCCATCTTTGTAGCCATGTAATTGTAACTATAACATGACTATTTATATCTATTTACCTTGTTCATTCATCCATCTTATTGTGAATACGCTGCGCATTAAGACACAAAGCCTTTAGGCTTGTCTTTTAACCTTATTAGTTACCTTGCTTTATTTTGCATTCTGACCCCATTTGTTTTTCACCGTTGGTTTTTCTGCCTTCCACTTTTGCTTCTTACCATAAGACCATAAGACATAGGAGCAGAATTAAGCCACTCAGCCCATCGAGTCTGCTCCGCCATTCAATCATGGCTGATATTTTCTCATCCCCATTCTCCTGCCTTCTCCCCATAACCCCTAATCCCCTTATTAATCAAGAATCTGTCTATTTCTATCGTAAAGATACTCAGTGATTTAGATTTACATTTCTGTCTTTTGTTTCTATCCTTGTTTCTCTCTCCTCAGTCTCCTTATTCAGGTTCCTATCCCCTGCCATTCCAGTTTAAACCCTCTCCCACTACCATCCCTGCCCCTGAGGACATTGGGCCTAGTCCTGCCCAGATGCAACCCATCCTGCTTGTACCAATCCCACCTTCCCCAGAGCTGGTCCAAATGTCCCAGGAACCTGAATCCTTGCCTCCTACATCATGTTGACAGCCACATATTAATCTGGCACATCTTCTTATTTTTGCTCTTGCTAGCACATGGCACTGGTAATAATCCTGAGATTGCTACTTTCGAGGTCCTACTTTTTAATTTGCATCCTAACTCCCTATATTCAGCTTGTAGGACCTCATCCCTTTTTGGGCAGCACGGTAGCACAAGTGGATAGCACTGTGGCTTCACAGCACCAGGGTCCCAGTTTCAATTCCCCGCTGGGTCACTGTCTGTGCGGAGTTTGCACGTTCTCCTCATGTCTGCATGGATTTCCTCCGGGTGCTCCGGTTTCCTCCCACAGTCCAAAGACGTGCAGGTTAGGTGGATTGGTCATGCTAAATTGCCCTTAGTGTCCAAAAAGGTTCGGAGGGGTTATTGGGTTACGGGGATAGGGTGGAAGTGAGGGCTTAAGTGGGTCAGTGCAGACTTGATGGGCCAAATGGCCTCCTTCTGCACTGTATGTTCTATGTATGTACCTATGTCGTTGGTACTGGTTTGTACCATGACCACTGGTTGTTTACCCTCCCACTTCAGAATGCCCTGCAGCCACTCCGAGGAGCCCTTGATCTGGACCCAGGAAGGTGACACACCGTTCTGGAGTCTCTTTTGTATCTGCAGAAGCACCTGTCTGTTCTTCTTACTATTGAGTCTCCTATTACTATAGCCCTTCCATTCTTCTTCCTCCCCTCTTATGCAGCTGTCCTCCACTACCAGCCTTCCTCTACTCTGTCTGTTGGTCACCTATCCCAACTCTGCCTGTTTGCTCTTTACATGCAATGTGACTACTGCACTGAACTTGATGTCCACAACAAACTCAGCATTATGGATGCTCCCCATGAGTCCACCCACTTCTCCAGCTCTGAAATGCAGTTAGCCAGTAGCTGCAATTGGACACACTTCCTGCACACATGATCACGAGGGACACTGGAGATGTTCATGATTTCTCACATAGCGCAGGGGGAATATATCACAAGTGCGAGCTCCACTGCCATGCCTCCCCTTTAGATTAAGCTTGTTAGTTGTTCCCCTTAAAGAATACTAATTATGATTATTTCACTCTAAGCACTCCCACTGCAATGCGAAGACCTTGCCTTAAGTCTTTTGAAAACTTAATTTAAGACTTAACTTTACTTCTCTTATGCTACTTTTGTAACCTTATTATGTTGGCCCTAGCTTTCTCAGTTAGATCCAAGTTCAGAAATTTCTTGAAGGTACATATGCTTTGCTAATTTACAACAATTTGTCAACAATCCCTAACAGCTGTTTCTTACCAACCAGTGAACTTGTGGTTTTCCTGCAATGTCACTCTTTGTTTCTTTCAACAAGAACTGACTGCAGGACATTGTTCCGACATGGTTCACTGCAACACTGACTGCAGAGCACTGTTTCCAGTCTGCTTTACTATGATACTGACTGCAGGACACTATTCCTACATTGCTTCACTGCAATGCTGACACAGGACACTCTTCCATGTCTGCTTCACTGTAATGCTGACTGAAGGATACTGTTCTGAGGTTGCTTCACTGTGATATTGACTGAAGGACACTGTTCCCAGGTAGTGTTCCTATCTCTGAGCCAGAGGTTCTGGGTTCGGGTCTCACACTAGAATCTGATGGTCAATGAAGGTGTGTTCATCACGTAGCCAACAGGCTGAGTAACAACTTGAAAAATCCTTCTGCCTCAACTCAATGGCAAGTGGTAAGAGTGGCAGAAACTCCTGGTCAGCCATGTTTGATGTGGATATAAGCCTCTGGCAACAGAGTAGCGACCTGCCCCAAGAAATAACAGTTATGGAATCAGATGAAAGTCTGCCAAGTGCAACACTAGGTGCGGGAAGAGAAAAAATAACATACTGTCATTTTGCTTGTCATTTGCATTGGTTAAAAAAAACTCCATTTTGAATTTTCAATCTGGCAGAAGCCAGGTGGAGGGTTGGAGTTGTACGGTAGGTGGGTTTGTGGGCAGTTAAAATAAAGTCAAGACATGTCCACTTCTTTGCCGGTGACTACCTACAACTTAAAGTTGCAAGTTTCAAAGATGTCATTTCAACCCAACAGAGTCTTCTTTAAATATGCAGATCAGGCTCTGATGATGTAATATGGCCTGCACTGCCATTTTAACAGGAGGCATGAGTGAGGGAACAGTGAGGGTTTCCCAATCGGGCTGAACCTGTCCAAAAGCCAAAAGAGGCCCAGCAGATGGGTTCGGAGAATCCGGAGTTTTCTTGCTCCTGTTTTTACCCAGTCACCACCCAACCCTCTCCCGACTGCTTAACTGCCTGCTGGGGGACCTAACCACAGACTCCAAAAGGGACCACTGGATAGACAAATCAACCCTCACAGCAGTTGGTCAAGCAGTGATTTCGGTCACCATTGCAGCACCATGAACAAAGTCAGGAGTCGGTGTCTGAATGTGGAAATGTGGTATAGAACATAAAATCCCTCGAGGCTTCACCCTGCCAGCAAGCTTATTACTCACACCAGGCTTGTGCATGAAATTGGGCTACTTGTGTCATTTCAATTTAAATCACTGTGAGCTGAATTGTCATGATACCTGTAGCCAAGAAATGTTCCTGAAAAAGAATAAAATCATTCCACTTGTGATTAAAAGATAAAGCAGAATAAACTTCCTGCTCAGTTATGTCCAATTTGTAGATTTAAGACATGTGCAACTGATTATAAAGAGACTGTAGAAATAGAAGCTTATTGTGCTATCTTTCCATCCATTTATTGTCTTTCCAATTCTGTGTTCTGGCTTTGGCACCAGAGACATGTTCCTCACTGTACTTCATTAGATTAAAACTTGGATGACATTACTTGGGCATCCACTCCGTATTTGATCTTTTACATAAGATGTGCATGCCCAGGGATAAAAGGGTGTGCTGCTTGTGGATTTGCACTCAAAGCATCCGCGCAAAAGATTTATACAACTAATGTAAATAATTGCAGAAACTCAACTTGTGCGGAACACGATTTGCTTAAAATTCCATAATCTTTTGCGTCAGTTATGCTGATATCAGGGTAATTGCAATCACAAAGCCAGTTGTAATCTCTTTTGAATTTAATTTGTGCTTCATTTGATCCATTTAATTTATTTTCACAGGAGCTGCAGGAGGGCAGAGAGGTTATCTTGGATGTATCCGGTCTTTAAGGATGAATGGTGTCACTCTCGACCTTGAGGAGAGAGCAAAGATTACTCCAGGGGTAAAACCTGGCTGCTCAGGCCATTGTACCAGTTACGGCATGTACTGTCGAAATGGAGGAAAGTGCGTGGAAAAGTACAATGGCTATTCTTGTGACTGCGTGCAGACTGCATATGATGGTCCTTTCTGTACTAAAGGTATGGTCTTAACTCTGATGGATCTTTTGTCATTGGACTATGGGCTAGATATTCCGTCCATTGAAAATGAATAGTCAAAATGCTCTAACTCATGTCCTTACAAAGCAAGCCATATGAGAAATTGCAGGTTAATACTTAACTTCTTGGTACCATAACAGAATATGCATTAAAAAATGGTAAAGCAAAACAACTTTAAGTAAAGTATTGGATTATGATCTGGATAGAATTTAACACAGAGATGATGCAATTGGTTGACAGGATGGGCAGCTTAATGGCAGATACAGTTTAATGTAGTAAAATGCAATTAATAAGTAGAAATATAGCAATATAATGTCATGTTAAGTATAAAGTATTGGAATACATGATGACATGGTGGCACAGTGGTTTGCACTGCTGCCTCACAGTGCCAGGGACCCGAGTTTGATTCCAACCTTGGGTGCCTGTCTTTGTGGAGTTTGTACATTCTCCCCATGTCTGCATGGGTTTCCTCCAGGTGCTCCGATTTCCGCCAACAGTCCAAAGATGTGCAGGTTAGGTAGATTTGCCATCATAAATTGCCTCTTAGTATCCAGGGATGTGCAGGTTCGGTTACGGAGATAGGGCGGGGTAAACAGGGGAATGGACCTGGGTAGAGTGCTCCTTCAAAGGGTCGGTGCAGACTCGATGGGCTGAATGGCCTCTTTCTGCACTGTAGGGATTCTATGATTCTATATCTTAAATATTAAGATTTTGAATGCAATAGGAAAGCTATGGGACCTTAGGTCCGAATCTTTGCAGTCGTGGAGACTCCATAGACATATAAAAATAGCAGGAGGGACCTGGATCTAGAAGTGCCTCCCCCATTTCCCACAGACCCCATTTTTGTTGGTAGAGCAAAGAGATATGACTTACACATGAGAGAAACCAAACTCAGCAAGGCCATTTGAATTGGGTTATGAGTTCAAATAGACATAATTTTAATTGTTGCTAAGGTCTGAATCAGCATTGTGGGGGTTATGATTTTTTAGAGTAATAAGAAATGCTGTGGAATGGAAGATCAGGTTTGTAGAACCATCAGGCTGTGAAGCTTTTTTAATCACAGCCCTTTTAAAGTAAAAGGAAGGCTCCCTGTGCCAATGACAACCGGAAAAAAAGATCTGGTCGAACAGTTACAATAGCAGTTTGTAGACGTTACCCCAAAGGCTATCATTATGCCATTTTTAATATTTGGCTACTTTCTTAAAAAAAGATTTATTGGCATTTCTCATATTTATAAACAGCTGTATATATATACATCACATTTTTCTTACCCGCGTTAATTTACTTTATTGTACAGAAGAAGTATGGTATATTACCTTACGTAATATATATATTACACTTTGTTGAAATGAGTAATAGTCTTATTTTAAATGTAAACTAATTTACTGAGTAATATAAATAAATATTGTGAGTTCTTTAACTTAATACTCAACTAGTAAATAAAGAAACAATTGTCGAGATAACTAGTTAAAATATACAATACAATGCTTTGATAACAAATAACTTCTCTCTCTAGCTTTACTTTGACTGTTCTTTTTGCACTCTTGATACACACTATCATCAGAAAGAACGGTAAAACCATTAATATTGGTTCTGATAGTGAGACCACTAGTGTTCAATTGCCTGTACAAGCATTACATATATTTATCATGTATATTGATATACAGAGGTCACTACATCCCCTTTTTTTAAAACATTTTCTTGCAAATATAAAAAGAAAATTTTACATGTGAAATGCAGTGGCTACATAGTACAGCAATTATTAGAATTATGTAAAAGTTCACAAATTCAGTCGATTTGGTATTCTTGGGCGAGATTCTCCGACCCCCCGCCGGGTCGGAGAATTGCCGGGGGCTGGCGTGAATCCCGCCCCCGCCGGTTGCCGAAGTCTCCGGCACCGGAGATTCGGCGGGGGCGGGAATCGCGCCGCGCCGGTTGGCGGGCCCCCCTGCGCGATTCTCCGGCCCGGATGGGCCGAAGTCCCGCCGCTAAAATGCCTGTCCTGCCGGCGTAGATTAAACCACCTACCTTACCGGCGGGACAAGGCGGCGCGGGCGGGCTCCGGGGTCCTGGGGCGATCTGGCCCCAGGGGGTGCCCCCACGGTGGTCTGGCCCGCGATCGGGGCCCACCAATCCGCGGGCGGGCCTGTGCCGCGGGGGCACTCTTTCCCTTCCGCCTCCGCCACGGTCTCCACCTTGGCGGAGGCGGAAGAGACTCCCTCCACTGCGCATGCGCGGGAATGCCGTCAGCGGCCGCTGACGCTCCCACGCATGCCCCGCCCGGAGATGTCATTTCCGCGCCAGCTGGCGGGGCACCAAAGGCCTTTTCCGCCAGCTGGCGGGGTGGAAATTCGTCCGGCGCCGACCTAGTCCCTTAAGGTTGGGGCTCGGCCCCCAAAGATACGGAGCATTCCGCACCTTTGGGGCGGCGCAATGCCCGACTGATTTGGGCCGTTTTGGGCGCCAGTCGGCGGACATCGCGCCGTTTCCGGAGAATTTCACCCCTTGTCCTTGTTGATCTGCTTAATTTCACAGATGATGTAGTTGTAATGTTCTTGTTGCTTGCAAGATTGGAATTGAGTTGGCTTGAATGTGTTTTGAAACTGTGTGATGTAAGTCAAGATGAGGAAAAAACTGTGTTTGATCTTTGACTTGAAGTAGATCACGACGATTTCTTCTATAGATGTAGTCATCTGAAGTTTTAATCCGATAAGATCTTGGAGAGAATTGCCTAATGACATGAGCAATGTCAGTCCAACCTCCTTCAGGAAGTCTGCATCAAACAGTATCATTTTCTGTTAGAATTGACAAATCTTTTGCATGTAAATCAAAATACTGTTTTTGTTTCAGTCTTTGTTGTTGAAGTTTCTTCATAGTGAGATGTTGATTAGAATCAGGAATTTGTAACTGAGGAAGAGTTGTTCTGATACTTCTGTTGTATAACATTTGAGATGGAGATAATCCTGACAACAAAGGTGAAGCTCTGTAATTAAGTAGCACTAGATAGAAATCAGATTGTGAATCTTTTGATTTGCTCAGTAACTGTTTCATTATGTGGACACCTTTCTCAACCTTCCCATTGGACTGAGGGAAATGAGGACTAGAAGTAATATGTTCAAAATTGTAAATTGTTGAAAAGTCTTTCCACTCATAACTTGAAAAACATGAGCCATCGTCAGACATGACAGTATGAGGAATACCATGCCTGGCAAATATTTCCTTGCATGCTTTAATCACGGTATTGGATGTTAGATCATTCAACTTCACGAGTTCAGGAAAATTGGAAAAGTAGTCAACAACTAAAATATAATCTTTACCCAATTAATGAAATGGATCAATACCCACTTTCATCCATGGTGATGTAACGATATCATGTTGTCGTAATGGTTCTTTGCATTGTTGAATTTGATGTGTTTGACATGTTGAACGTGATGATATCATGTCAGATATATCTTTGTTTATACCTGGCCAATAGATTGATTGTCTGGCTCGGCATTTTTCTATCCTAGATGACTGTAGCCATCTGGGATGGCCACGTCCCGATTACAAAATGGACACTTGCAAAGACTGCAGGGAAAATTGGACAATGCTAAGAAACAAGCAGGTGCAAGCTCTGTCTGTTGATTCGAACCTTAAACCTAAGTATAGGCTTTAGTAATAGTGGTAGTTTAGTTCGTAGAGTTTATGCATGAGTAGATTTGACTGTGTGCAAAGAAATGAGCATTGATTTTGAACTTACTAACTGGTGTATCGAGTCATTGATCAGTATTCGGCTCTGAACCTTGTGGCAGTGTCGAAAGATACCTGGTGACTCTTGAGCAAACGTGATTAAACAGAGACAAATTAAGAGCCAACCAAAAGTTAGCAAAATGACCTTCATGATGTCAAGAAAGCATTTATGATCTCATGCTGTCTGGTGTAACAATTTGATCTTGTGTCAGCAAAATACCATCCAAGATAGTCAGTTCAGACTGCATGCTCTGGTATTGTGGACAGTGACCTTTAGGCCATCCATTTTAAAGATGTTGTATAACTTTGGTCAAAGCAGCATTTTTTTGCGTTTCTTCTCGAATTTGTTGAAGCTTTGAATCAGAGACTGGAAGTAACTGTCTGAAAAGTTGCAGGTGAGAATCAATGTCATTGATCGATTCCTCTTAAAGAATATCAATGTTAATGGATCTGAATAGAGTTTCAGCTATTACTAAATCTTTGCATGAAGTAGAGACCGAATTGAAATAGTAACGTCTCAATTTCATCATTAATCTTTGTAGACCTGGTGTCATTTCATTTAAATTCTTTTCAATGATGTGTACAAGTGGACGATGGTCAGTCTCTACAGTAAACCTTGGTAAACCATAAACATCCTCGTGGAACTTGCAAATTCCAGTCACAAGTCCGAAACATTCTTTTACAATCTGGGCGTACCTACAGTCGCAGTCATGGATCTTGATGCATAGGCTATTGTAACCTATTCATTTAAATGGTCTTGTTGTCAAAGATCAGCACCTATGCCATTTTTGCGAGCATCAGTTGAAATTTTGGTGTGCCTGGTCGAGTCAAAAAAGGAAAAGCTGGGAACTTGGATCAACTGTTGTTTCAGACCTGTCCATTCTTTAGTATGACTCTGTGTCCAGTTGAATTCAATATTCTTCTTGATCAGCTGACATAATGCAGTTCCACTGGAAAGATCCTTGATGAATTTCCCTAAAAAGTTCACAAATCCTGGAAAGCGTAAGACTGCTTTCTTGTCTTGCAGTATTTGCATTGATTTTATGGCTTGTACTTTGTCTTCATCCGGCTTGATACCACTGGCCGTAATGTTATCACCTAAGAGTTTCAAAGAAGATGCAGCAAACATTCATTTAGCTTGGCTCAGCTTTAAACCGTAGCTGTGAATTCTTTCAAACACTTTTCTAAGACATTTTTTTGTTCTTCTGGCATTGTAGTCCAGCTGATTATGTCATCGACATAAACACAAACACCTTTGAGATTTTCCGTCATTTGTTCCATTGTACGATGAAAAAGTTCCGAAGCAGATATGATTCCAAATGGCATTCTGTTAAAACAATACCTTCCGAAAGGTGTGTTGAAGGTACAAAGACGTTTGCTGGATTCATCTAATTGCATCTGCCAAAAACCTTGCGAAGCAGCAAGTAAAACTTCTGGCATTGGCCATTTCAGATGTGATGTCCTCACGCTTTGGTGTTGGGTAGTGTTCTCTTCTAATGTTTCGATTGATATCTTTTGGATCCATACAGATTCTAATGTCACCCGTTGGTTTTTTGACACAGAGAAGGGAGCTAACCCAATCAGTCGGTTGCAGTACCTTTGAGATGATGCCTTGTGCTTGTAATCATGCTCGTTCAGCCTTCAATCTGTCCTTTAAGAGGAGCAGGTACACGCCTGGGTGGATGTATCACAGGCTTGGCATCATTCTTCAGAAGTATTTTACACTTATATGGTAATGTACCTGCCTTGAAGTACATCAGGGTATTCCTGTAACAGTTGTTGGATGTTTTCTGTAAGTGTAGCTGATTCACACGTGTTGAGGAAAATTCTTTGAATGAGTTGCAAATCCTTACAAGCTTGAGCACCCAATAGTGAAGAACGATTGTCATCCACTATTTCAAATCTGATTTGTTTGTGAATGTCCCATTCACAACGATCCCATCCGCCCACCAACCCCCAAACATCAGCCCGCATGTTTACATAAACAAATGACAAAAAGGAATCAGGGATTACCCGTAGTCACCCTTAATCTACACAGCCCCCCCCCCCCCACCCCCCCCCCCCCCAACTAATGTTCGATGTTATCCAGTTCTTGAAAGTGCATAATAAATAGTGCCCATAACTTGTAGAACCCCTCCGAGCTTTCCCTCAGTTCGAACTTAACCTTCTCAAGGGTCAAGTATTCCAACAGGTCCCCCCGCCACGCCAGGGCACTGGGTGGAGAGGCTGCTCTCCATCCCACAGGATCCGCCTTCGGGCGATCAACGAGGCGAAGGCTATAATATCTGCCTCCGCTCCCGTTTCCAACCCTGGCTGGTCCGACACCCCGAATATGGCCTCCTGGGGACCCGGGTCCAGTTTCACACGCACCACCTTGGAAATTACCCTAAACACCTCCTTCCAGTACTCCCCTGGCTTTGGACAGGACCAAAACATATGAACGTGATTCGCAGGCCCCCCCCCCCCCCGCAACGCTCACACACATCCTCTATTCCTTCAAAAAATTGGCTCATCCTTGCCCTCGTGAGGTGCGCTCTATATACCACCTTCAGTTGTATCAGCCCCAACCTCGCACATGAGGTGGAGGCATTCACTCTCCGGAGCACCTCACACCAGACCCCCTCCTCTATAACCTCTCCCAGCTCTTCCTCCCACTTTGCTTTGATCCCTTCCAGTGGTGCCTTATCCTCTTCCAGAATAGCTCCGCAAACAGCTGACACTGCCCCCTTCTCCAGTCCCCTTGTCGTCCACACCTCCTCCAGCAATGTGGAGGCCGGTTCCTCTGGGAAGCGCTGTATCTCCTTCCTGGCAAAATCCCGAACCTGCATGTACCGAAACACTTCTCCCTGCTCTAGCCCATACTTCGCTTCCAGCTCCCTCAATCCTGCAAACCGACCCTGAAGAAACAAATCTTTTAGCGTCTTAATCCCCTTCTCTTCCCATTTCCGAAAACTTCCATCCCACCTCCCTGGCTCAAAGCTGTGGTTCCCCCGAATCGGCATTTCCCTTGACCCTAAACCCAACTCGAAGTGTTGGCGAAACTGCCTCCAGATTTTCAATTAAGCTATTATTACCGGACTCCCTGAATATTTCCCCGGAGCTATCGGGAGCGGCGCTGTTGCAAGTGCCTTCAGCCCCGACCCCCTGCACAAACTCTCCTCCATTCTGACCCACTGAGAATCAACCCCTCTGACCCAGCTCCGCACTTTCTCCACGTCCGCCGCCCAGTAGTAGTACAACAGGTTCGGGAGACCCAAACCCCCTGCCTGCCTTCCCCTCTGTAGCAGCACCTTTCTCACTCTGGCCACCTTCCCTCCCCATATGAATGAGGTAATCCTTCCCTCAATCTCCCTGAAAAAAGACTTTGGCAGGAAAATCGGTAGGCATTGAAAAATAAACAAATTGTTGTTTAAACAACTTCCAGTTTAAATTCAGATTACCAGTGGTCTTTAGATGTCTTGGAGCTTGAACTTGGTCCATCGATATTCTGTTTTCGTCGGAGATTCCAATTTTGCGATGTCTTCCGTTGTGGAATAGTTGATTCCGATTTTTCTTCTTTATTGTTCCAATTTCTTTACTAGCCTTTCTTAAAAGCCTAATTTATCTTGGTACCATGCTATATTACCTTACGTAATATATATATTACTCTCTTGGACTAACCGAGGTGTTGAAATGAGTAATAGTCTTCTTTCAAATATAAACTAATTTATTGAGTAATATAAACAAATATTGTGAGTTCTTTAACTTAAAACTCAACTAGTAAATAAAGAAACAATTGTAGAGATAACTAGTTAAATTATACAATACAATGCTTTGATAACAAATACCTTCTTCTCCCTCTAGCTTTACTATGACTGTTCTCTCTGCACTCCTGATACACACTGTCATCAGAAAGAGCGGGAAAACCATTAATATAGGCTCTGATAATGAGACCTCTAGTGTTCAATTACCTGTACTAGCATTACATATATTGATCATGTATATTGATATACAGAGATCACTACAAGGTTTATTTTGTATTTCATTTAATTGGTCCTACATACATTTCGCCACCCTTTGGGTCGGTCTATGGTCTCTCCCCCCTTCCGCCCCCCCTCCCTTGCATACTCCCCCTGTCCCTCCCCTCCCCCCGTTGGCTTCAGCTGTGCTTTGTTTTATTTTCAAGGGGGGGTTACCCCCTCTCTTCTCTTCTCTTTTTGTGGTCTCTCCACCTTCCTTCTGACTTTGCTCCCACCTCCCCTACCCCCCACCCCCACCCTCAGTTCCACAATCCTTTGGTTCCTCATCTATCTTGTTTTTTTATTCTTAACTTACTCCTCGTTGCTGGCCTCGAACAGGTCAGGCCGACAAACTGCCCCAACTTGGACCCTCGGATGGCATACTTAATCTTCTCCAGGTGGAGAAATTCTGAGATGGCAACAAGCCAGTCTGCAGCTTTGGGTGGTGCTGCCGATCGCCAGCCGAGCAGGATTCTCCGGCGTGCGATTAGAGAAGCGAGAGCAAGGGCGTTAGCCCCCTTCCCCATGTGTAGCTCTGGCTGCACCGATACCCCGAACATTGCCACTATTGGGCATGGCTTCACCCTTACCCCCACAACCTTGGACATTGCCTCGGAGAGGGCTGTCCAGAACCCAGCAAGCTTGGGGCAAGCCCAAAACATGTGGGTGTAGTTGGCAGGGCCCCTCTGGCACCGTTCACATTTATCCTCCACCTCCGGAAAGAACCTGCTCATTCGGGTTCTGGTCAGGTGCGCTCTGTGCATCACCTTGAGCTGCACTAGGCTGAACCTTGCGCAGGAGGAGGTGGAGTTAGCCCTGCACAGCGTTTCGCTCCAGAGTCCCCATCCTACCTCTGAATATTTGGCTGCTTTTTATAATTATTTCAGTAGGGATTTTAAGTTCACAAATTTCTTGACACTTCAATAAGATTATTAAAGGATTAACTGGCTTTGATGTGGCATTATGAATACACATCTATTTATTATAGAAGATTAAGTACTTGAGGGGATTTAAATGTTTTGAATAAGCTTTCATGAAGTGGGGTGTTTGTATCTTGTAGAGAATGTTATCATAGACATTTAGAACTGTATTTTATTTGATTTCAACATGGCTCCTGAAGTCTGCCCATGCTGGATAACTTGGTGAGTTGGCATGGAAGGTGGAAGGGCAAAGTGTGATCGCTGTGTTGACATGAATTATAGAATGGTTACAGCAGAAAAGGAGGCTATTCAGCCTGTTGTGTCAGTACCAACTCTCCACAAGCGCAAATCGGCTACTCTCACTCCACCAAGCACCCTCTCCCCTAACCGGGAGCATGAGGAGTGAGGTTCAGAGGGTCTCATATTTAACAAATCAATTGGGACTAAGGCCTGCCTTGGCATTCAGCCACCATTGTGGCCACCTCCAATTTTGTTTTTGGGTGCGGGGGGTCTGACTCCATCCCACAACCCGTTCTCCTCCCCCCCAACCCCTCCTCCCAACTCCCCTGAAGTGAAGATCCTGCCAATCATGGTGAGTTTCTCCTGAGATGTGTGTGGTAAGCCACAAAATTTCTTGATTCCCGCTACCCGAATCAGGAGTGAAAATCTAGTCTTTAGTATTCAATGCTCATTAAAGGTAGGAACTGAAGAATAGAATCCCGCTGAGTACTTTGTTTTGTACATAGAGGCAGAGAATTTAAAATCAACAAGTTAATCTTGAACTTGTACAAGGTCTTAGGCCACAGTTGTATAAAGATTTTGAGCATGAAGGATAGAAAAAGAATTCAGATATGGCAACATAGATTACAAACATGTTAACAGAAATAAGAGGTTGCAGCTCCCAGGTTGGGAAGGTTACGTGGTGAGTCGTTAGAGGGTTTCAAAATTATGAAAAGTTATGATAAGGTAAAAAGTGATGGAATGTTGTCACTGGTGAGCAAGAGAGTAATGAAGGAGCACAGATTTAAAGGTAAGCATAAAAAGAATTAAATGGGAGGTTAGAAGAAAAAAAGTGCCTTCACATATTGCTTAGAATTGTTTGCGACATTGCACTGTTGAAGCAGAGTTCATAAATTATTTTCAAAGGGAACTAGTTGTTGAAAGAAAAAGAGTGATACTAGAGATTATGGACAGCAAGAAGGAGACTCAGATTACATTGGATAGCTCACAGAGGCATTTACAACACAGAAGTGGGCCATTCGGTTCATTGTGCTTATGTGGAGAAAATTACCAGAATGGACTTGCTGGGCCAGATAGCATGTTTGGGTGAGGTAGCAGTCTATAATTCTATTCCCATATTTCAGGTTTCTCAGTTTTCCTTTAACTTATCAGAAAGGTTATGTACCTGTTAAGGAATCCGATAACGCACTATTTTCTGCTTTGAAAATGCCAGTTAATGCATGTTTTAAGTATTCACAATGAATTTTATAGAACCTTTTCCAGAACCTACAACCTTCTAAAAATTATTTTTCAACTTAACCTCTTGAGCATTGTTCATTTCTTTTGCTGCAGCAAGCCATGATATAAATGGATATTTAATTCAGAATATTATCATTGATTATATGTACTTTGGCCAGAGACCTATTTGCATATTTTGATTACTTTGAGCATTTGAATAATGCTCTTACCAATATTAAAAGAGTCCAATTAAAATGAACTAAGGACATTTTTTTAAAATTTCACATCAGGAATTGAGGTCTCAAACTTTGACATTTCCTTTGATTGCAATTGTCACAGGAGATCAGTCAAACTCACCATAAGCCACATATTTTTGAGAAAATATATGATTATGCTTTGCTGTATCTCCTTAAATAAATGTCAGGCAGTGCAGAGAAGTGTTTAAATCACTGCAGTGTATTACTAAGAATTACCAAATATATGAATGTAATTCAAACATATTTCAATTAAAGCTGTTCTCTGTAAATATGCTTTAGGGTGTTGTACAGTAGAGTCCAGTTTGACACATACATTTAGAATCTAGCTCGGTGGTTATTCCGTTAGGTACAGAAATAAATATTATTCTGCCTTGATCCATTCAATCCATAGATTGTACTCCAACATGTAATAGACAGCCATTGCTTTGTGGATTTCTTGTAAGTTAGTAAGTGCTATCTAATTATTCTCGCCAGAGACCGCAAAGAATAATGAGTTAAAACCTCACTTAGATGATGTTTAATTCATTACAATAAAACTGATTCATCTTCATTATCACTGCCACAAATATTAACTAAAAACATATTGTTCAGCCAAAGCATGAAACAGAAAGTTGGATTTAATAGTCCACTTGTAATAGTTTACTTGACAGTAGGAAATAAGAAAGAGATATGAGGGACAATCTCGCTTACTCTATGTTTCCACTTTTTTTTATCAACGGCGGGCTAGTTTCTCTGCCCTGCCCCGCCACATTTCTGCCCCGACCCGCCGGTGGGATTCTCCGTTGCACTGGCCGGTCAATGGGGTTTCCCATTGTGGGGCAGCCCCACGCCGTCGGGAAACCCCCGGGCACCGGCAAAACGGCGAATCCCGCCCCCCTGTAACTTTTTCCAAATCCTTACAACCCTCTGAGAATTCCACCGTCTTCCAACTTTAGCCATTTGAGCATCCCTTAAGTCATTGCATCCCAGAATTGATGGTCAAGCATTCAGCCATCTCAGCCCTAAGCTTCAGAATCCCTTAACCTCTCTGCAACTTAGCCACTTTCTTCTCTTTTAAGATTCTTCTTCCAACCTACTATTTTGACCAGGTTTTTAATGATCCTTCCTTATATCGTTAGCTTGATACAACATGAGGAAATGAAAGAGCAGGTATTGCATTTCCTGAGTTTGCATGGAAAAGGCCTGTGAGAAAGGAAGCGGGTTTTGGGGCTGATGGAAGAGTGGGCCAAAGTGCCGCAGAGGGAATGGTTCCTTTAGTGATCAACAGGAAGAGGAGTGCAAGATGCCTGCCCCAGTGTGAAATCACTGAGAGGTCAGAGTGGGCTTGATCCCAGACTGAATCCCGCACCTGCAATGGGCCCCCGCCCTGCCTAAAAATCCTCCTGCGGGGGAGCGTGAAATTCAGCCCGATAGTTCTGGACAAAATCAATAGTCATTTGGACAAGTGCAAGATAATCAAAGAAAGCCAGCATGGATTATTTAAGACAAATCATGTTTAACTAACTTGCTGAAGTTTTTTAAAGTGGAAATAGAAACATTGATAAGGACCATTCTGCTGATGTAGTGTGTATGGATTTTCAAAAGGCATTTGATTCAGTATCACAGTGTCACAAAACAGATTTAAGAGTTAAATCCTAGGCAATGGAATAAAAGGGAAATTAGGCACTTGGTTAAGAAATTGGCTGAGTGACAGGAAACAGAGAGCAGTGATAAATACTTTTTTTTCAGACTTGGAGGAAGGATTGTAGTGTGATTCCCCCAGAGGTCAGTGTTGGGAACTTGCTCTTTCTAACAAAGGGCACAATTTAATCAAAAGGTTTCTAAGTGAAGTGGCGAGCGGGAACTGCCGCAAGCTTCCCGACACTCAGCCCGGCGAGCCGTCACTCCGGTAAAATGTCAATTGATCTACTTAACAAGTCCCCACAGATTCACATCACAAATCATTGTTCGCCAGCTGATTCGCCCGGGACAGCGCTCGCCAGCCCTCTGCTAATAGTGCCAGCAGCACTTAAACGGCTCCTGCACAGCCAACTCATTCCACTTGCAGCCATTCAGCCACGGAGACTAGCCCCATGCTTTGGCGACACCGACCTGGAACGACTGCTAGACGCAGTGGAGGCCAAATGAGATACCCTGTTCCCCCGATGGTCCAGGAGGGTCAGCCACCGCCACCTGGGAGGAAGTGACAGCGGGCATCAGCTCGGGGAGCGTGACGAGGAGGACTGACACCCAATGCCGCAAGTAGGTCAACAGCCTCCACCGGGCTGCTTGGTTCAGTTTGCACAGGACACCCAAACACCCCCCCCCCCCCCCCCCCCCCCGGCCATAGTCCCCAACATCTCCCCATACTCTCCATCTCCCCAAGGCCCTTCCCAGCCCCCCCAACCTGCGATGAATGACACGTGTGGCTAATGATGCCCCCTCTTGTGTTCCCGCAGGAGACGTTGGCCCACAACCGACAGGAGGGCCTAGACGGGCGGTGGGGTGCCGGACATCAGAGTCCCCACCCCCTAGGAAGAACAGGCTCTGGGGGTCACTGGGGTGGTCGAGTACCAAGCAGTGACCACGGTAGAGGTTGTCGTACAGTGCAGTGGTGAGGATCCCTCGTCCCTCACCCAGATGACCTGTTAAATGTGAGTTGTTAATGCCATACACACTGACCCATACCTTCCACTGACCACATGTCCATTCTCCAGCAGGACCTACAGCTGATGGCACCAACCCATCTCCCCCACCCATGCCTCTTAAGAGAACACTTTGGATGCCACCATAATAGTCGGGGCACAGCTGTCATCCCCCACCCTTCAGCAGCGCTGAGACACACATCTCAATGGGCAAAAGTAGTAGACAGGCTTTGTCGTGTTAAGCACGTTGAGATAACACGGGCTGCAACTGGATGCAGCTATAATTCAAGTAGACTCCAGACCTTGAGTTTAGTTCAACTTGATTTATTGAACCTGTCACACAGTTAGCACAGTTCTTTGTGAGTTTGACACTCTGCTAACCTAGCTGTGATTTCTCTATCTAGACTGAACCAGACTAGCTCTTCTCCACATGCTGTATGCAATACGTGATATGTACACTGGACTCACTCTGTAGATGTCCCTAGTGGAAAGAGGCAGAGTGTGAGTGCCTCTTGCCTTTTATAGTGGGAAACCATCTCCCAAGTGTTCTGCCTGCTGATTGGTTATGTCCTGTTCCCTGTGCTCATTAGCTGCCTGTCAGCATATCATGACAGGCTTCTGGTGCACAAACTGATGAGAATCACACAGTTGCTGATGCACATCAGGTAGAGGCAGGAACGCTCAGGTGAGACAGCAGTCGGAGGTACGCTGGATCCCAGAACCCAGCTGGATCCCAGTGAGATGCTGAGCCTCTGGACCAGGTATACCCGGAGCTGATGCAGATACGAGGGGATACGGCCACCTCCACTCATGCTGTCATAATGGACACCTCCACTCATACTGCTGACGTCGAGCACCAAACGAGATTCAGAGGAGGATGTCAGTGGCACTCCAGCAGGTCCTAATCCGATTGGAGGAGTCCCAGAGGCTAAAGGGGCAGGATATGGTGTCAGCAATGCGTGGCACTGAGGCCAACTCTGCTAGGGTGGCGACCGCAGTGGAGCGCCTGGTGCTCGACGTCAGCAGCATGAGTGGAGGTGTCCAAGGCGTGGCTCAGTCGGTGACGGCCTGGCTGAGCACCTCAACAGCCTGTCCCAGTTACTGGGGGACGTCACCCAGTACTAGGTGGACTTTGATGAGACACTGTGGAGCATTTCCCTGTTTCAGGTGGGTATAGCCAAGGCACTGCAGAGCATGTCGCGGTCACTGGGGCCGCATCCCAGTCACTGAGGGGCATTACCGAGGGCATCGATACCAAACGGTGGACACTGGAGAGCAGCCAGGGCTGGCAGAACCGGATGACACAGGGGCAGCCGGGGATCGATGCAGTTGCCCCTACGTCCCGAGGTGCATCCAAGGGGAGGACCCAATAGGCACCGACTGGGAGGAGGGGGTGCTGGGTGTCAACCCGGAGCCATCCTATGGCATGGCAACGGCGGCCGCCAGCTCCCCGGAGTTCCACCCCCTGATAACGCCACGTCTTACAGTCAGAACCCGCTACAGTACAGCATGGCGGATCATGTGTGCCAGGTCCTTCCGGCCTCAGAGCCCCCAGAGGGCACCTACCAGAGGTATGGAACGCCACGGGCTGCGATAGGCAGAAAGCTGCCTCCACCTCTGAGGACGCACCTCGACGTAGTGGTAGAGCACGGTAGGCTAGGCACGTCGAGGATCACGGAGAGAGCACTGGAGGGGTGGGGGCAGAGGGTAAGTGGGGTGTAAGTGGGATAGAGGGTAAGGAGGCTGTGGGGTAGAAAGGTGTGGAGCTCTGGAAGGGGTGGGGTGAGTGGGGTGGCACTATCAGAAGAGTGGGGCAGTTGGGGACACTTCTGTTCACCATTGAAGCTTGTTGGCCTCGATCAGTATGATGCCTCTGGCACTTTGTTCGGCAATGCAGGCCGAGCACCAATCCCATGGCCCATCTCCCAGTCATGGGGTTCTTTGGCTCCTTCCCCCCCATCCCCACCCTGCGTGACCACTATTTGCAGGTGATGGGTGTGAGCGAGCACTCCGCAGACAGGCAGGGGTCAGACACTGGCATAGATTGAGGAGCACCGGCGCTCCACTCTCGGTGTGTTATCATCACCCCCCACCCCCACCCGCGACAGTGACCCGTCGATAGTGGTGACACAGTCCCAGCAGCCTGGAATGATGCGACACAGAACCTGGGAGGATGGGAATGGCGGGGGGGAGGGGAAGTGAAGGACGATGTTGGATGGAGGGATGCAGAGGGATGAGGGGGAATGACGGACGAGGCCACGTCCTATGTGAAGCGGGTAAGGATGAGGGCCCACTTGGCCCTCCGTACTTGCTGGACCCTCTCTGTTGCCACCTGTCCTCCATCCTCCGTCTGGTCCTGTGAGTCCTCCCCGTGTTCATCTTCCAGCCCCTCCTGGTCCAGTGCCTCTTCGTCCTCCTCCTCCGTGGAGGTGGCCATATATTTCTCCCTCTCCATCTCCAGTACGTAGCCCTGCTGATGTGTCAGGTTGTGGAGGACACAGCAGAATACCACAATGCGGGCGACCTTCCAGGGGCTTTACTGCAGTGCACCACCAGAGCGGTCAAGGCAACAAAACTGCATTTTGAGGAGTGTGATTCACCACTCAATGACAACACGCGTGGCCAAATGGGCCTTGTTGTACCGGGTCTCTGCATCGGTCACAGGCATCCTTACTGGCGCTATTAGCTGGGTCCTCAGCGGGTATCCCTTATTCCCCAAGAGCCAACCAACCATCCTGGGGTGGTCCTCAAAGAGGCCGGGGATGTCCGACTGCCCCTGGATGTATCTGCCATGCACACCACCTGGGAAAGTGTGCGCACAAATGCATGATCTTTATGTGGTGGTCGCACACGAGCTGGATGTTCAGGGACTGGAACCCCTTCCTGGTGATGTAGGGCACTCCCAGATGGCAAGGTGAGCGCAAGGCGACATGCATGCCATCAATTACCCCCTGGACCTGGGACAGACCGGCGATGGCAGAGAATTCTGATGCTCGGGCAACTTGTTGGGCTTTGCCCATATCAAAGTTTATATAGCTCTCTGCCCGGGAAAACAGGGTGTCCGTGACCTCTCGGATGTCCTTGTGGGCTGTAGCTTGTGAGATACCGCACAAGTCCCCGCCCGAGCCCTGGAAGGATCTTAAGGCATAGATGTTCGGGGCTGCAGTGACCTTGACGGCCACTGGAAGTGGGTATACCCCTCCTCCACGTGGTGTCTAATCCACGAGGACAAGGAACAGGTGTTGCACTGTCCCCTTGTTGAGGCGGAGCATTCTGCAGCGCATACTGTCCGTCATCTGTTCAAAAGACCAACAAAACCTAGACACCGTGGGTCATTGCGGGCTTCCCCCTCTGGGTCCCTCCCTGGCCTGATGGGTGGCCCTGTCCTCAGGATGTGGGGCAGGACCCTGCACATGGGCCACCATCCCGAGTCTTTGTCGAGGCTGCTGCTGCCGCCTCTTCCATCGCCTGTTGCTTAGCCCACCAGCAGCACCAGAAAGGAAGCTTCCGTGGGGTCCAAGATATCATCCATACCGTGTAATATCTGTGAGGAATCGGGAGAGGGTGTGAGTCTGACAGCCGGTCGTGTCCCCCTCCCCGGGACCCTCCATTTCCCCCATTGCTCTCCCTTCCCCCCCCCCCCTCCCCCACAACACGCCCTGCACATACACCCCCAACCACAGCAAGGGGTCCTGCTCACCAGATAACAGACCCTGTATCCCAGACACCTTCACGTAACGCTACCTGGACCGGGCGCTGTTCCTCTCCCTGGTGCACACACCCAATGTCTGGTCACAGAAATGTTGCCAGTGCTGGGACCCAGCCCCTTGTTGTTCGGATGTTGGTCACTGTGTTACCTCCTGCAGTGTTCAGGCACAGTGTCTAGGCAACACACTCTGAGATGCTAGGCAATAACTCCCACATACTACATGGCACGCCTACCCACGGGAATCCACTTGGGACGTGTAATGTGTTCAGTTAACTACAATTGCTAACTCCCTATTAGCAATAGCCTTCAGCCACGTGACCAGAGGCCACCACAGTCAATGGGAGGTGTGGGTGGTCAGTGGAGCAGGCGAACAGGTGGGCAGGGGCTTGGGTTGCCCCAGAATGGAACCACATGATCCAAGAGTTGGAATAGCAGCCCCGCAGGTGATTAGCCCCCCCTTTACCCAACCAAGACCATGGGCGGCCAACCCCCCTGCTCCACGACCCCCACCCCTCATGCCAGCCCAACCTGACCGAGGCTGGCCCGCCCGGTTGCTCCATCACCCCCTCCGAGCACTGGGGCAGCAACGCCAGTGTCGCCAGGCTCTTTGCCTGTAAGCGAAGATGGCTACTCCCCTCCTTGGTTCTCCGCAGCAGTCCTTCCATCAGTTTCATGTTTTTAAAAACGAGTACTAATCGGCGCCTGCATGACCACTTGATGAGGAGGCCGTTAAATCATGGGAGGCCGTTGGATAAGGTGGCTCCCAGTAATTGTAAGGGGATTAGCCTGAAATGGTGATTATTGGTTTCTCGACACGCGAGGTCCGGATTTCGCCAGCTGGAGTGGGCCGGCTAGATTGCAAACAGATTGGTGCCCGGCGTAGTTCTCGATTTTGGTCTCTACTGCTATTTAACGGCCTCGTTGCAGTCTTGAATAAGTGCAGTACGGCCATAAATTCGACCAAGGAAAGGTGAGATTGAAAGAAGGCATGGGACCTGAGGAAAATGAAGAAGAAATATCCAGAGGGGGGGTGGTATCGAAGAGTTGTTGAAGCTTGCAGACTTGACACCTGAAAGAAAAGAAAAGCATCTTTTGGTAAAGTGCCAGATAAAATAAAGGCTAAAGTAGAACAGTAGACCAGGAAAACTCTGAAAAAGGGTGAGTCTGTGCTGCTACAGCCAAAGGTTAAAAGCTGCCTGTGCCAACACATTGCATTGAGTATGGAACTCAGGAGGTCACAAGAGAAATAGTTCAAAGAACACTGAATATCATGGAGGTGTCTGCAATAATAGGTCACTGTTTAGTTTTTCCAAACAGGCAACATCGCCCCTGACCAACATGGCATTTTTGGGTACATAATACAAGCTACTGACCATAGCAATGAACTCATAATATATAGAAACATTTAATGCCAATTGATTATAAGCACTTTTACTAAAGTCCTATTTGAACATTTTATTTATTCTGAGTGTTTTGTCAAGAAAAATGAAATTATAATGACTAAAGAGATTTTTTATAAAATGGCAAGATGAATTGAGGTCTCAAACTTTTCCTTGTAATTATCACTAAAAGCCAGTCAAACTCACCATAAGCCACATATTTTTGTAAAGCTGTATGATTATGCTTGCAAATATCTCCTCAAATATGGTAATAAGTATCAAGCAGTGCAGAAAAGTCTTCAAATCACTGCACTGTATAATTAAAGATTTTGTTCTGCTCATTTAGTTTCAATTTGTAGAATTTTCTTCTCCCAACCTACTGCTAAGAAGTTTTACTTTTGACTGAATTTTCCATTTGTTATCTACTGCCAATAAATAATAATAATTGCATACTTTCAGGCTTCAGTGCTTGTAAATTCATGAACACTGCACTTCAAATATGAGCTACATATTTTTACATATTATGCATAATTATGACTTTATTATCAAGGTTCAAAGAGCTCTATTAATGTTTCATTTAGTTACTCTCTTCTCATCTGCTACTGCTATGATATTGCCTATGGTCTAGGGAGAGGTTTATCCTTAATAAATAATTACAGAACTCTTTAATGCATTTTAGAGCAGCAATCAGCTTTTATCATGGTTTGGTGCTTGTCTGTTTAGTTTAATCCGAAATATCGTGTTTCGACATTTATAGGCACAATTCTCAAGTGACCTGCATGTAAAATGTAGCTTTATCGGCAAAGAAATAATGACTGTAAACACAAAGATATTAGGGGACAGAGATTGCACAGCATGGTGCATAATAATGAAGCTCAAATAGCTTGGAAGTGTGAGAAATTAAGACTATCATTTTTCAACATTGTTCCATACAGCTAGGTATAACAAGGGGTTTATTTGGTAAATTACATAACTGTGAAACCATCCCTCTGAAAATTTATTGAACAACAACATCTTTGCATTTAAGATTTCCTGACATGTATTTATGACCTTGTATGTATCTTAAACACATAACTGATTTAGCTGTACAGTCTGCAACTTCATTGAGTTTTAAGAATTGATTTATGCCTTACATTGACAGGAATATATAGTCAATAATGAACATCTGTACTGGAATTGATAGTTATAGCTAGGAAATTGCCATTAACTGGTAGAATGCTGCAAAGCTGAAATGGGTCATGTGATACATGTTAAAGATTGAATTCGAAAAGATTCAAATTCAGTCCATTTTCATCATTTTGGTTTCTGATGCTGATAACCTTTTCCAGAATATGGGCTGGATTCTCCATTTCTGCAGCTAAGTGCCGGCGCGATCGGAGAATACGTGGGAGGATCACGATAGGAAAATCGCGCGAACCCTTCACCGATTCCGGTACCAGTGAGGGGCTAGCACCGTCGCCGTGTGAAACCCCCGTGGATCTTGCCGAAAACGGCCAGAGAATGGCCGGGTACCGGGCCGCACATACGCAGGGCTGTCGACCTGCACCCATTCACGCTGTAGAACATGGCGTCGACCGTGCGTGAACCCTAACCCTCCAACCGCGACCCCACAGCCCATCCCCTGGCCAACTCCCACCAGTCCCCCAGCCCTTGAAGAAGCCCTCCCAGCCAGCGGCACAGATCCCGGCTGGGTGTAGCGCCGCTGGACATTGTCCGCAGTCGGCACGCCAGGTTTCCAACCGCTGGGACCACACATGGTCCGCGCCATCGGAACCTCGGCCCATCGGGGCGGAGCATTGCGGGTGAACCGGCCGATGACGGACCAACGGTGTTGAAACGGCGTGCGGCGGGCATCGTGATGATGCCAGATTGGAGGGGTCAGAGCATGGTTGACCCGCATCAAACCGGGTCCGGCGCCGGAATTCATTCTCTGCCCGATCACGATTTTAGCGTCGGCTACGAACATAATGGCCGGGATTCTCTGAAAATGTGGCGATGTCCCCACGCCGGCGGGAAAACCGACGGCAACGACTCCAGCGTCAATGGCCCCCCAAGGTGAGGAATTCTCACTTTTCTAGGGGGCTTGGTGGACGCCGGAGGGGTTGGCACCACTCCGGCCGGCGCCGACAGGCCAACGCGAGCTCGTGCATGAGCGGACCAGCTAGCGTATTTCCGCGCATGCGGAATGTATGCGCATGCGGGGGGACCCGGCCGGGGGGGGGTCAGAGAATCCCGGCCAATGTTTTTTATTATGTAACTCAATTTTATTTGAACCTAAACCTGGTGTCTTGTTCCAGCTCTGAATTCTATTTGTATTGGCTGCAAGAAATGCAAACGTTCAGCCTCGGGTGACTGACTACATTGTCTGGTATTTCCATCATTTTTGTGTAAAAGCTGGTTTCTGACTGGTACCACCTCCTTCCGAGCTTGAGATCGATAACTCAATCAAGGAATGGTAAATGGGAACATCCTGCCATTGTCTGATTGTCCTATGCGTGAACATGATATTTTACATGCAGAGAGTTAGATACGGTTAATTTCACTTGCTCAATATTTTTACAATGTTGTGTCATTCACATCATGGCATATAATGAGCAAGTAACCAGCATCAAGCTGAAGAGGACAATTTTCCCCACACTGACTTCATAAATTATCCTCCTAATCCTGAGCAGGGACAGGAAGAAAAATCATGGACCCTGGTACTTCTCCTTTTCCAGGCCCCTTATTCCACAGCTCCACTCTTCACATCCTTCGCATCCTCAGAATTAGGGATAATAGTCACAGTGTGGTCAAACTATTTTGTATCGGTTCAGCAAAACATCTTGGCTTTAGTGCTCTCTTTATAAAGTCTATTGAAAGCTCACAATTCAGTACGATACACTTTACAACCACAGTTTTGTCAGACAATTACACCCAACTTGATTGTCCATATTATGCGATCAGTTGTATTTCTTTGAACCAGGCCCGATTCAAAATCTGGACAGCAACATCCAAAAGACTTGAACTTCAAGAGCACCACAAACAACAATCCTGTGTATAAATAAGAATACCTGGAACCAGCCGTGACATATTCTCTTTGTGCACAAAGCACCATTCCCCTTAAATGTCAATAACCTTTAAAAGAGGCTTTAATTTCCCATCCATGCTGCTACACAATGCTCAAAGGCTTAACACCATACGAGATAGAGCAGCCCACTCAATCAGTACTCCAATCACCACCTTAAACATTCACTGTCTCCACCATCGTCACTTTTGTGAGGGCCACGAAGAATCCAGCACGAGTTTGTAGAACAGAAAGAAAGCTTTATTTACAATAACATATATATATATATATATATACACACACACACACAACAGCAGCAATAACTCCCTTGCTGCTCACTCCTCTCTAGCTGGTTCCAGACTGGCCAGATTTATTTATGCAGCGTCCTGCTAATGATTTATCCGCCCCCTCATTCGGGAAGCTCTTATACCCTAAGGATAGTGGGATTGCCAATAGTCCACAGCCAGGTTATAACATCCTTCCCCCCCAAAGTCCAAAGAATCCACCGAAGACCCTGGCGAAGAAGGGCGTCGGACTAGTTTTGCCGCAGGCCGGACACAATTTGCACGAGGCGCTGGATCAGGCAGCGTGTAACGATACGGAAAACGGCGTTTCCGTGATGAATGGCGCAACGGTTGTACATCCACGGGCCGTGGAACCGATGACACCCCTTCTGAGGCGTCCTGTGTCTCCATTTCGGGGTCGGAGTCTACTGCCTCTGTCATCTCGGCGTTCCTATCTCCATGTGGCTCTGCAACGACCTGTGCAGGCTTTGAGTGCGGCGCCACAGGAAGATCGTGAGGAATACTTTCCATTGTGTCTGGCCTCTGCGGCTGTAGAAATGAGCTCTGGGGGCGGGGAACCTTTGAAAGAAGTGGCCTTCTGGACCGAACGTGGTCTACATGCTTGCGTGGAGACGATCCTGGGTTTGCAGTTGGTAAGAGATCAAGTCAGTTCGACGAAAGATAATGCGAGGGACCCACTGGGCACCACCAACAAAATTTCGATTGAGCACCGGGTCACCAGGCGCAAACTACTGAATCGGCCGATGCCGAGAAAGGCCATGTCCCTGCCGTTCTTGAATGTGGCTTACTTTTGCGCCAATATCCGGGAAAATCATGCTAAGGCGGGTGCGAATTCTCCGCCCCATTAGGAGTTCCGCGGGAGCTACCCCAGTCACTGCATGTGGGCTGGTCTTGTATGAAAACAAAAAATGAGCCAGTCTCATGTCCATAGACCCGGAAGACTGCTACTTTAGGCCCCGTTTGAATGTCTGCACTGCGCGTTCCGCTAACCCATTGGAAGCCGGGTGGTATGGAGTGGTGCGGATATGGCGTATGTTGTTTATCTTCATGAACCTCGCAAACTCCTCACTTGTGAAAGGAGTGCCGTTGTCCGTGACGGGCACCTCGGGGAGGCCATGCGTACTGAAAGACAAACGCATCTTCTCGATCGTTGAGCAGGATGTTGTGCCTACCATCTTATGCACCTCTAGCCATTTAGACTGGGATTCGATTAATGGAAGGAACCAGGGGCGCGATTCTCCGACCCCCCACCCTGTCGGAGAATCGCCGGGGGCTGGCGTGAATCCCGCCCCCGCCGTGTCCTGAATTCTCCGCCACCAGAGATTCGGCGGGGGCGGGAATCGCGCCGGGCCGGTCGGCGGAAATCGCGCCGGTCGGCGGGCCCACCCCCGGTGATTCTCCGGTCCGCGATGGGCCGAAGTCCCGCCGCTGTCAACCGACGCCAGCCAGCGTGGATTGAACCACCTTTCGAACGGCGGGACAAGGCGGCGTGGGCGGGCTCCGGGGTCCTGGGGGGTGCGCAGAGAGATCTGGCCCCGGGGGGTGCCCCCACGGTGGTCTGGCCCGCGATCGGGGCCCACCGATCCGCGTGCGGGCCTGTGCCGTGGGGGCACTCTTTTTCTTCCGCCTTCGCCATGGTCTTCACTATGGCGGAGGCGGAAGATACCCCCTCCACTGGGTCGCATGGCAAAGTAATTTCCGCACCAGCTGGCGGGGCGCCAAAGGCCTTTCACTCCGGCACGGGCCTAGCCCCTCAAGGTGAGGGCTCGGCCCCTCAAGATGCGGAGAATTCCGCACCTTTGGGGCGGCGCGATGCCAGACTGATTCGCGCCAGTCGGCGGACATCGCGCCGATTGCGGAGAATCCCGCCCGTGATCCTTGAAAAGGGCCAGCGAAATCCGCATGCAAGCGCGCCCAGGGCTGCCCTGGCCTTTCCCAGTGATGTATAGGTGCAGTCGACGGAAGCTTCTGATGCTCCTGGCAAATGGAGCAGTTTTGGGCCTCCTTCTCAATGTCGGTGTCGAGGCCTGGCCACCAGACATAACTCCGGGCCAACATTTTCATTTTGGTCACACCCTGATGCCCATTGTGCAAGTCCTGTAGTATCAGGTCCTGTCCTTTTTCCGGGACGACCACACGCGTCCCCCACAAGAGGATGCCGTCTTCCACGCTGAATTCTGACAGCTTAGAGGAAAATGCCCGCAACTCGCCTGGGAGCTGTCTACGTTGCCCACCCTACAGGACTATGTGCCGAACCTTTGACAGGACTAGCTCCGCCTGGGTCCACTCACGGATCTGTGATGCCGTGACAGGCAAGGAGTCCATAAAATGTAGAGTTGCAACCACCTCACCTGTCGTGGGGGTCGACATGAGGCCAGTCGATAAAGGCAATCGGCTCAGTGCATCGGCATTCGCTATCTGGGTCCCTGGTTTGTGCTCCAGAGAATACTCGTAGGCAGTGAGCAACAAAGCCCAGCGCTGGACCTGTGCGGAAGCAATGGGCGGTATTGGCTTATCCTCTCGGAAAAGTCCCAGCAGAGGCTTATGATCAGTCACGATAGTGAAATGGCGGCCATGCACATACTGGTGGAAGTGGTTCACCACAAAGACCACCGCCAGGCCCTCCTTCGCGATCTGCGCAAACTTCTTTTCCACTGCAGTCAATCTGTGGGAGGCAAAAGCTATCGGCCGCTCGGCCCCGATCTCCATCTTGTGGGACAGGACGACCCCAATACCATCTGGGGATGCATCACACGTGATGAGCAAAGACTTTCCAGGATCGTAGTGGGTTAGTGTGGTATTAGAGGTATTACGGTACCTGATAGACTGGAGCACCATTGGTGGAAACTGTATGCTTCCTATTGGTTAGGATGTATGGCAGCTCCGCCCTGCTGGGCAGGGTATAAGTGCCCGTGCCGTCCCAGCTGCCTTCGAGGCAGATGGGCGGCTCTATCACTTCTTAAGGGTTCCCTTCGGTGTCACCAACAGGGTCTCGGTCTTCCAGAGCGAGATGGACCGAATGGTTGACCGGTACGGTTTACGGGCAACATTCCCATATCTCGATAATGTCACCACCTGCAGCCACGATCAGCAGGACCACGACACCAACCTCCGAAAATTCCTCCAGACCGCAAAAATCCTTAACCATACATGCAACAAGGATAAATGCGCGTTTAGCACCGACCGCCTTGCCATCCTTGGCTACGTAGTGCGAAATGGAGTCATAGGCCCCGACCCTGAACGCATGCGCCCCCTTATGGAGTTCCCCCTCCCTCACTGCTCCAAGGCCCTGAAGAGCTGCCTAGGGTTTTTCAGTTACTACGCCCAGTGGGTCCCCAACTATGCGGACAAGGCACGTCCCCTGATCCAATCTACAGCTTTTCCCCTGTCGATAAAAGCCCGCCAGGCCTTCAGCCGCATCAAAGCAGACATTGCAAAGGCCACGATGCACGCCATCGACGAGTTCCTCCCCTTCCAGGTCGAGAGCGATGCGTCTGACGTAGCTCTGGCAGCCACCCTCAACAAAGCGGGCAGACCAGTGGCCTTCTTCTCACGTACCCTCCATGCTTCCAAAATCCGCCACTCCTCAGTCGAAAAGGAGGCCCAGACAATAGTAGAAGCTGTGTGGCATTGGAGGCATTACCTGGCCGGCTCTCCTCACTGACCAATGGTAGGTTGCTTTCAAGTTTGATAATGCGCAGCTGGGCAAGATAAAAAATGACAAGATCTTCCGGTGGAGGATTGAACTCTCCACCTACAACTACGAGATCTTGTATCGTCCCGGGAAGCTAAACGAACCTCCTGACACCCTATCCTGCGGCACATGTGCCACCGCACAAAAATGGACCGCCTCCGAGCCCTCCACGAGGATCTCTGCCACCCAGGGGTCACTCGCTTTTTCCAATTTGTCAAGACCCGCAACCTGCCCTACTCCATCGAGGAGGTCAGGACAGCCACCAGGGACTGCCAAATCTGCGCGGAGTGCCAACCGCACTTGTACCGGCCAGAGAAAGCGCATCTGATAAAGGCTTCCTGTCCCTTTGAACGCCTCAGCATGAACTTCAAAGGCCCCCTCCCCTCCACCGACCGCAACACGTACTTCTTGAACATGATTGATGAGTACTCGCGGTTCCCATTCGCCATCCCCTGCCCTGACATGTCCGTAACCACTGTCTTCAAAGCCCTCCATAGCATCTTTGCACTGTTCGGGTTCCCCGCTTACATACATGGTGATAGGGGGTCCTCCTTTATGAGCGACGAACTGCGTCAATTCCTGCTCAGCAAGGGCATCGCCTCGAGCAGGACGACCAGTTACAACCCCCGGGGTCCAGGAACCTCCCAGTCTCCCACTGGCAGGAAGTCCTCCCGGATGCCCTCCACTCCATCCGATCACTGCGGTGTACCACCACCAACCAGACACCTCACAAACGTCTCCTTGTCTTCCCCAGGAAGTCCTCCTCTGGGACCTCACTCCTGACCTGGCTGGCAGCACCCGGACCCATCCTGCTCCGAAAACACGTGTGGGCGCACAAATCGGACCCGTTGGTCGAGAGGGTCCATCTGCTCCATGCTCACCCCCAGTACGGCTACGTGGCATACCCCGACGGCCGACAAGATACTGTCTCCCTACGAGACCTGGAGCCCGCCGGAAGTCCACGCACAACCCGACCACCAGTCCCACCCACCCCTCCACCGCAGCACCTTACAGGAGGATCGGTCCTCCCGCCGGCCCCGTCTAGGCCCCCCCATCCACCGACGCACCCCGCAGGCGCTCCCTCCCCAAGTCAACCGTTTTCCCCACCAGCGCCGTCTAGGGGTGCCGAAGCGGCCATGGAGATCGAAGCCACGCTCCCGGAGTCACAGATGCCCGAGCCTCCACTGGAGTCACCACCGAAGCTCCGACGATCACAGAGGACAACCAAGGCACCCGATCGACTGATTGCTTCATTTTAAACTGTAAACTGTAAATTTAAATCACCAATTGTAAATAGCTATCAGAATTGTAAATAGTTACAAAATGCTGTACGGAGGTATTACGGTACCTCCATAACTAATTCTACCACGTTGCCATGTTTGTAGTATCAGGCCACCACCCCCGCCGGACTTTTTTTTTAAAACAGGGGGTCAATGTGGTATTAGAGGTATTACTGTACCTGATAGGCTGGAGAACCATTGGTGGAAACTGTATGCTTCCTATTGGTTAGGATGTATGGTAGCTCCACCCTGCTGGGTGGGGTATAAGAGCCCGTGCCGCCCCAGCAGCCTTCATTCTGTACCTGAGCTGCTGGGGGAAACATCTAGTTTATTAAAGCCTTCAGTTGGACTACAACCTCGCTTTAGTGGTCATTGATCATGCATCAGTTAGTAACCCAGACAACGACAATTGCTGTTTTACCCGCCGAAAAGTGGTTTCTTAAAGCTGACCCCAAACCCAGGTGTGATTCTTCTTTAGCAGAAGGTGCAACAGGGCCAGCGTAGTTGCCAGATTGGAGAGGAACTTCTCGTAATAATTTACGAGGCCGAGAAAAGAACGAAGATGCGAAGTGCCAGTCGGGGCGGGGGCCTGTTGAATTGCACGCACCTTCTCTGCGACGGGGTGCAAACCTTCGCGGTCCATCCGATAACCCAGGTAGACCACTTCCTTCGCCTGATAGATGCACTTTGTATGACGGAAACAGACTCCAGCCTCTGAAAAGATCCTAAGGACAGCCTCCAAATTTTCCAAATGTTCCTGCTCCGACGTCCCTTTAATCAATTGTCATCTAAGTAGACAGCGACACGCGGTAAACCTCTCAAGATGTCTTCCATGACACGCTGAAAGATAGCGCAGGCAGAGGATACCCCAAAGGGCAACCGTGTATACCCCTGTGTGTATTAATAGTTACATATGGCCGGGAAGCAGGGTCCAGCTCCAACTGTAGGTAGGCGTGACTCATATCTAATTTTGTGAATGAGAGTCCGCCTGCAAGCTTCGTGTAGAGATCTTCTATGCGGGGCATTGGATATCGGTCGAGCCGGGAAGCCGTATTCACTGTAAGTTTATAGTCACCGCACAAGCGAACTGTGGCATCTGGCTTCATTACAGGTACAATTGGTGCTGCCCAGTCAGTGAAACGGACGGGCCTGATAATATGCAAGGACTCCAAATTAGTGAACTCCCCTTCTACCTTCTCGAGCATTGGGCGCGCCCGGAAATAGCGCGGTGTGGCTCCTGGTTCGACCTGGATATGGGCTATGGCCCCTTTTATCTTCCCCAAACCGAGCTGGAATACATCTGGGTACCGTCCTAGTACTCAGTCCACTCTCCAGAACCTGTTTGAAGGATGTGCTGCCACTGCAGCCGCAAATGGCGCAACCAGTCCCGACCCAACATGCTGGGCCCGTGGCCGCGCACCACGATAAGTGGGAAACACCCCTCCTGGCGTCCATAAACAACAGGAGTCATCGTAGTTCCAGCGATGTCCAATGGTTCTCCATGTAGGTGGCCAACCTGGCCTGTGTATCGGTTAATGCAAGGGTCTGTATACCCTGCTTGATGTGGTCAAATGTCCTCTGGGCGATCACGGAGACCGCTGCGCCAGTGTCAAACTCCATCTCAAGCAGGTGACCATTGACCCCTACTGTCATCTTAATGGGGGCTACACGGGGAGCTGCCACACAATGCAGCTGCAGGCAATCGTCCTCCTTCTCGTCCTCGGGGGTAGTCCCCGCAGGTTCATCCAAATGGAAGGTACGGCCCCTGCGCTGGCCCCAGTTTCTGTCGGAACGACGGTGCCTCTGGCATCCCCAGGATCAGCATCCGCGACAGGGTCGGTGTCCACAAGTCTGACACGGACATGGCTCCTTATCCATTGGTTCTGGAGAAGGCTCCCTTCGGGAAGGAACGTCCGGCGGCCACTGGCGTCGATCCGGACGCCACCCCACCCAAGGTACAGCAGGGGTGCGGGGAGACGCTTTTGGACGGAAGGGGTTGCGCCCCAAGGCATGCACCTCCATTCCCTGTAGCTCCTGCACTCCCCGTTCTGCGCTCTCTCAGGACAATACTATCTGAATGGCCTGCTGAAAAGTCAATGTTGCTCAGCTAACAACTTTCTCTGCGTGGTTGCATTGTTAATACCGCAAACCAAATGGTCGCGTAACATTTCTGACAATAGGCAGTCACAGTACTCCGCAATCCTACGTAGCCTGAATAGAAACTCTGCAAGGGATTCTCCTGGGTCCTCTCAGCGGTATTAAACCGGTAACGCTGGACTATCGTGGATGGGTTTGGGTTAAAATGTTGCCACACTAAGGTCACAAGTTCATCAAATGTCTTGGGGTCTGGCGCAACTGGGCACGTAAGGCTCCTCATCACTCCAAACGTATGCGGGCCACAGGCGGTGAGCAAAATGACCACCTGCCGCTCGTTTTTGGTGATGTTGTTTGCCCGGAAATAGTACGCATCCATTGTGCGTACTGTTTCCAACTCTCCAGCGCAGCATCAAAGACATCCAAATGTCCATACAGAGGCATGGTGTAACAGAAACAAAACTTACAACCTGGATCCAACCAAAATCCAGGGAGGTGACTTCAGCAGCGTAGACCAGCCAGCCACTTTAACCCTCATCGCCAGTTTTGTGAGGGCCACGAAGAATCCAGCACAAGTTTGTAGAACAGAAAGAAAACTTTATTTACAATAACATATATATACACAACAGCAGCATCAGATCAAAGAGACCAGGGCTTGTACTCTCCAGCTTCTTGATCCAACTAAAAACTAACTAGAAAACAGTCTCACAGAGAATGCCTACCAGCTCAGCTGAGGAGAAAAGAGAGCCTCCAACTGGGGTTTGAGAGACATCCACCTCCTTCAGATAGAGAGAACTCAAAACCTTCTTTAGCTCTGTCCTAAAGCGAAACTGCAACCTGAGAGCCAGCCTGCCTTTCTTTGCAGGACTTTCTGGATCAGCGCACACCAATCAGGAACCAACAATAGCTGGTTCCACACTGGCCAACTTTATTTATGCAGGGACCTGCTAATGATTTCTCCGCCCCCCTCATTGGGGCAGCTCATACTCCCTAAGGATTGTGGGATTGCCATTAGTCCCCAGCCAGTGGTAAGCAGGCAGGTTATACCAATCACAGGATGGCAACAGTGTGTACCATCTACAAGATGCACTGAAGCAACTCATAATGCTCCATTGACAGAACCTTCAAAACTCTACCACCAAGAAGAACAAGGGCAACAGATGTTTGGGAACACCACAAACTGCAAGCTTTGCTCCAAATAATACACTATCGTGACTTGGAAATGTATCACAATTCCTTCACTGTTGCTGGATCTAAATCCTCTGAGCACCTCGCTAAGGCCACTATGGGTGTACTGTTATGACACCCTGGGTGAGTATGCGGTCATTTCCAGCCCCACAGATTCCGGAGTCCCAACAGAAGTGAATTGACCAATAATTTGGTTATTTTCCTGAGATCTTTGACCCTTGACTGCTCCAATGACTTAAGGCACCAGATTTGTAAGTAAAATATTTTTTTAAACTATTAATTTATGACGAGAAGGGATAAAGGTGTAATGGTATTAATAGAACAGTCTGAAAATCTAATTGTTCCCCTAACACCGTCCCATCCTCTACCCACGCACACACAAGACAGACACACAGTGGGGGTTAGGGTAGGATCAAAATAACAGGGATTAAACTGGGTATGAGAGACTTGAGGATCTTCGCTGCTGAGGTTGAGGTCTTTGTAGGCGGCGATCTCCTCAGAATGCGAGGTGTTGAATACCATTGGTTGGTTTGGATCTTTTAGTATCTCCCTTCAGTTAGAATTCTCAGGCTGCAAAACTTCCTTTGGTGAGGTTAGCAATCGGGGTTTTCACACTAAATATTCCCTCTCAGGTCGATTCAATCCACCAGATTGATCCTCAGCCACATTGAGGTAAGATGTGCATTCCCCACCTGAGAGTTTAAAGAGGGTTCTTTAAACCATTGGCCTTGCCTGCAACTGCTGCTGAACTGAAATTCCTCGAGTCAGTCTGACTGTAGAGAGAGAAAGGTCTTTAATTTGCACCTTCATACAGAGACCCATCAGATCAAAGAGACCAGGGCTTGTACTCTCCAGCTTCTTGATCCAACTGAAAACTAACTAGAAAACAGTCTCACAGAGAATGCCTACCAGCTCAGCTGAGGAGAAAACAGAACCTCCAACTGGGGTTTGAGAGACATCCACCTCCTTCAGGTAGAGAGAACTCAAAACCTTCTTTAGCTCTGTCCCAAAGTGAAACTACAACCTGAGAGCCAGCCTGCCTTTCTTTGCAGAACTTTCTGGAACAGCGCACACCAATCAGCATTCAGTGCCAGTCAAGACCCGGAGTGCATTGGCTGATAGCCGAGTCTGTCAAAATGTGTCATCGCTACTTACGGGTGCGGCTATGCGGAGCTAAGCCGCACGAATCGGCAGCTCCCGCGAAGACGGACTTTCGGGCTTTATAGAAGAGCCCCAACGGAACTTTTCACACAGCCAACTCGTGGGGAAGAGAGGAGAGAGGTCCCCCACTAACCTGTATGGACCGGACCCGCAGCGAAACAGCCACAAAAACGGCACTGGAGCAGCGGGAGAAGAAGGGTAAAACAAACAAAATGGCGGCGGCCGGGGACAAAGAAGAGATGCAAGAATTCATCAAGCGCTGCTTCGAGGAGCTGCGCAAGGAGATGGTGGCACCTATGCTGGCAATAATTGAAGGACTTGGGGCAACCCAGAAAGCCCACGAGGTGAAGATCCAGGAGATCCAGGACAAAGTGAATGAGAATGAGGACGAGCTCTTGGGCCTGGTGGTGAGAGTGGAGCGGCACGAGGCGCTACACGAGACGTGGGCGGGAAGACTCGAAGACCTGGAGAACAGGTCGAGGAGAAACAATTTGAGGATCCTGGGTCTCCCAGAAGGAGTGGAGGGGGCCGACGCCGCGGCATACGCGGGCACAATGATCGGGGCGCTGATGGGCGCGGAGGCCCCCCCGGGGTTGCTGGAGCTGGAAGGGGCACACCGGGTGCTGGCAAGGAAGCCCAAGGCAAATGAGCCGCCAAGGGCGATGGTGGTGAGATTTCACCCGTTCACAGACAGAGAGAGGGTCCTGAAATGGACCAAGAAGGAGCGGAGCAGCAAGTGGGGCAATGCTGAGATTAGAATATACCCAGACTGGAGCATGGAGGTCGCTAAGCGGAGAGCGGGTTTCAACCGGGCCAAAGCGGTGCTGCATTGGAAAGGAGTGAAATTTGGAACGTTGCAGCCAACGCGACAGTGGGTCACATATAACGGCCAACACCACTACTTCGAAACGCCCGAAGAGGCATGGACCTTTATACTAACTGAAAAGTTGGACTCTAATTGAGGGTTTGTGAGGGTGGGGGGTATTTGAGGGTTGAAGTATGATGGCGGTTGTATATAGGGGGGTAAGCACGCGCAGGGAATGTTATATGGGCTGGGGATGAGAGACAAGGCCGCAACAGGAGCTGCGTCGGGGGGGCGGGGCAGACTCTGGAAAGCACGGGGTTTTTCTCCCGCGCGCGGGAAGAAAGGTGGGAGGGGGAACGTGGGATCGTCTACTGATGGGGAGATTCCCACACGGGGGGGTCAAAGGGATGACGGGGGAAGCCAGGGTCAGCAGGCGTCAGCTGACTTACGGTAGTGATATGGGGGGAGCAAAAAAGCTAGACAGGGATCTAGCGGGGGGGAGGGAAGGGGGGGAGGGGGGGATGGGGGGAAACAAGGTAGCTGCTGCACTGGCCGAAAGGGAATGGGACACAGAAGAGGTGGCCGGGACGGAGGTCCCCCGATTGTGGGCCTGGAGGGTGAGGGAGACGCGGACACGGGACTGGCCCAGAAAAGGAGATGGCTAGTCGGCGGGGGAGGGGGGTTAGAGCCCCTCCAATCCGGCTGATAACGTGGAACGTGAGGGGCCTGAACGGACCAGTGAAGAGGGCTCGAGTGTTCGCGCACTTGAAGGAACTGAAGGTAGACGTGGCTATGCTCCAAGAGACACACCTGAAGGTGGCGGACCAGGTTAGGTTAAGAAGGGGATGGGGAGGACAAGTATTTCACTCTGGACTGGACGCGAAAAACAGAGGGGTGGCAATTCTGGTGGGAAAACATGTGTCATTTGAGGCCAAGACTATCGTAGCGGACAATGGAGGGAGATACGTGATCATAGATCATAGAATTTACAGTGCAGAAGGAGGCCACCTGGCCCATCGAGTCTGCACCGGCTCCTGGAAAGAGCACCCTACCCAAGGCCAACACCTCCATCCTATCCCCACAACCCAGCAACCCCACCCAACACTAAGGGCAACTTTGGACACTAAGGGCAATTTATCATGGCCAATCCACCTAACCCGCACATCTTTGGACTGTGGGAGGAAACCGGAGCACCCGGAGGAAACCCACGCACACACGGGGAGGATGTGCAGGCTCCGCACAGACAGTGACCCAAGCCGGAATCGAACCTGGGACCCTGGAGCTGTGAAGCAATTGTGCTAACCACTATGCTACCGTGCTGCCCCTTGGTGAGTGGTAGGTTGCAAGGGACGTGGGTGGTGTTGGTAAATGTATACGCCCCGAACTGGGATGATGCTGGATTTATGAAGCGCATGTTGGAGCACATCCCGGACCTGGAGGTAGGAGGACTGATAATGGGAGGGGACTTTAACACAGTGCTGGATCCAGCACTAGACCGCTCCAGATCAAGGACGGGAAAGAGGCCGGCGGCGGCCAAGGTGCTCAGGGGGTTTATGGACCAGATGGGGGGAGTGGACCCATGGAGGTTTGCAAGACCGCAGGCCAGGGAATTTTCTTTCTTCTCCCACGTGCACAAGGCATACTCCCGGATAGACTTCTTTGTGCTGGGCAGGGCGCTCATCCCGAGGGTGGAGGGGACGGAGTATTCGGCCATAGCCGTTTCGGACCATGCCCCGCACTGGGTGGAAGTGGGGCTAGGAGAGGAGAGGGACCAACGCCCGCTGTGGCGGTTGGATGTGGGACTGTTGGCAGATGAGGTGGTGTGTGGTAAGGTAAGGGGGTGTATTGAAAGGTACCTGGAGGCCAACGACAACGGGGAGGTGCGGGTGGGGGTGGTATGGGAGGCGTTGAAGGCGGTGATCAGGGGAGAGCTAATTTCCATTAGGGCTCATACGGAGAAGACAGAGGGTATGGAAAGGGAGAGGTTAGTGGGGGAGATTTTGAGAGTAGACAGGAGATACGCAGAGGCCCCGGAGGAAAGATTACTTGGGGAAAGGCGACGGCTCCAGACGGAGTTTGACCTGTTGACCACGGGGAAGGCGGAGGCACAGTGGAGGAAGGCGCAGGGGGCGACCTACGAGTACGGGGGAAAAGGCCAGTCGGATGCTGGCACACCTGCTCCGTAAGAGGGCGGCAGCGAGGGAAATAGGGGGAGTCAAAGATGGTGGGGGAGCCATGGCCCAGAGTGCAACGGAAATAAACAAGGTATTCAAGGCTTTCTATGAAGAGCTGCACAGATCCCAGCCCCCAGGGGGGGAAGAGGGGATGGGAAGATTCTTGGACCAACTGCGGTTCCCGAGGGTGGAGGAGCAAGAAGTGGCTGGTTTAGGGGCACCAATCGGGTTGGAGGAGCTGAGTAAGGGTTTGGAGAGCATGCAGGCGGGGAAGGCCCCGGGGCCGGACGGGTTCCCGGTGGAGTTCTATAGAAAGTATGCGGACCTGTTGGCCCCGCTACTAGTGAGGACCTTTAACGAGGCAAGAGAGGAGGGGACCCTGCCCCCGACAATGTCGGAGGCGACAATTTCCTTGATTCTGAAGCGAGACAAGGACCCACTGCAATGTGGATCGTACAGGCCGATTTCGCTCCTTAATGTGGACGCTAAGCTATTGGCAAAAGTGCTGGCCACGAGGATTGAGGACTGTGTCCCGGGAGTGATACATGAGGACCAGATGGGATTTGTAAAGGGCAGGCAATTAAATACGAATGTGCGGCGGTTCTTAAACGTGATAATGATGCCATCGGAGGAGGGAGAGGCGGAGATAGTGGCAGCCATGGACGCGGAAAAGGCCTTTGACCGAGTAGACCATAAGACCATAAGACATAGGAGTGGAAGTAAGGCCATTCGGCCCATCGAGTCCACTCCACCATTCAATCATGGCTGATTTCAACTCCATTTACCCGCTCTCTCTCCATAGCCCTTAATTCCTCGAGAAATCAAGAATTTATCAATTTCTGTCTTAAAGACACTCAACGTCCCGGCCTCCATCGCCCTCTGTGGCAATGAATTCCACAGACCCACCACTCTCTGGCTGAAGAAATTTCTCCTCATCTCTGTTCTAAAGTGACTCCCTTTTATTCTAAGGCTGTGCCCCCGGGTCCTAGTCTCCCCTGTTAATGGAAACAACTTCCCTACATCCACCCTATCTAAGCCATTCATTATCTTTAAGTTTCTATTAGATCTCCCCTCAACCTCCTAAACTCCAATGAATATAATCCCAGGATCCTCAGACGTTCATCGTATGTTAGGCCTACCATTCCTGGGATCATCCGTGTGAATCTCCGCTGGACCCGCTCCAGTGCCAGTATGTCCTTCCTGAGGTGTGGGGCCCAAAATTGCTCACAGTATTCTAAATGGGGCCTAACTAATGCTTTATAAAGCTTCAGAAGTACATCCCTGCTTTTATATTCCAAGCCTCTTGAGATGAATGACAACATTGCATTTGCTTTCTTAATTACGGACTCAACCTGCAAGTTTACCTTTAGAGAATCCTGGACTAGGACTCCCAAGTCCCTTTGCACTTCAGCATTATGAATTTTGTCACCGTTTAGAAAATAGTCCATGCCTCTATTCTTTTTTCCAAAGTGCAAGACCTCGCACTTGCCCACGTTGAAGTTCATCAGCCATTTCTTGGACCACTCTCCTAAACTGTCTAAATCTTTCTGCAGCCTCCCCACCTCCTCCATACTACCTGCCCCTCCACCTATCTTTGTATCATCGGCAAACTTAGCCAGAATGCCCTCAGTCCCGTCATCTAGATCGTTAATATATAAAGAGAACAGCTGTGGCCCCAACACTGAACCCTGCGGGACACCACTCGTCACCGGTTGCCATTCCGAAAAAGAACCTTTTATCCCAACTCTCTGCCTTCTGCCTGACAGCCAGTCGTCAATCCATGTTAGTACCTTGCCTCGAATACCATGGGCCCTTATTTTACTCAGCAGTCTCCCGTGAGGCACCTTATCAAAGGCCTTTTGGAAGTCAAGATAGATAACATCCATTGGCTCTCCTTGGTCTAACCTATTTGTTATCTCTTCAAAGAACTCTAACAGGTTTGTCAGGCAAGACCTCCCCTTACTAAATCCATGCTGACTTGTCCTAATCCGACACTGCACTTCCAAGAATTTAGAAATCTCATCCTTAACAATGGATTCTAGAATCTTGCCAACAACCGAGGTTAGGCTAATTGGCCTATAATTTTCCATCTTTTTCCTTGTTCCCTTCTTGAACAGGGGGGTTACAACAGCGATTTTCCAATCCTCTGGTACTTTCCCTGACTCCAGTGACTTTTGAAACATCATCACCAACGCCTCCACTATTTCTTCAGCTATCTCCTTTAGAACTCTAGGATGTAACCCATCTGGGCCCAGAGATTTATCAATTTTTAGACCTCTTAGTTTCTCTAGCACTTTCTCCTTTGTGATGGCTACCATATTCAACTCTGTCCCCTGACTCTCCGGAATTGTTGGGATATTACTCATGTCTTCTACTGTGAAGACTGAGGCAAAGTACTTATTCAGTTCCTCGGCTATTTCCTTGTCTCCCATCACAAAATTACCAGCGTCATTTTGGAGCGGCCCAATGTCACCTTTTGCCTCCCGTTTGTTTTTAATGTATTTAAAGAAACTTTTACTATCATTCCTAATGTTACTGGCTAGCCTACCTTCAAATTTGATCCTCTCTTTCCTTATCTCTCTCTTTGTTATCCTCTGTTTGTTTTTGTAGCCTTCCCAATCTTCTGACTTCCCACTACTCTTTGCCACATTATAGGCTTTCTCTTTTGCTTTGATGCATTCCCTAACTTCCTTTGTCAGCCATGGCTGCCTAATCCCCCCTCTGATAATCTTTCTTTTCTTTGGGATGAACCTCTGTACTGTGTCCTCAATTACTCCCAGAAACTCCTGCCATTGCTGTTCTACTGTCTTTCCCACTAGGCTCTGCTCCCAGTCGATTTTCGTCAGTTCCTCCCTCATGCCCCTGTAGTTACCTTTATTTAACTGTAACACCTTTACATCTGATTCTACCTTCTTTCTTCCAAGTTGGAGATTGAATTCGACCATATTATGATCACTGCCTTGTAAGTGCTCCCTTACTTTAACACCTTTAATCAAGTCTGGCTCATTACATAACACTAAGTCCAGAATGGCCTGTCCCCTCGTGGGCTCCATCACAAGCTGTTCCAAAAAGCCCTCCTGTAAACATTCAATGAATTCCCTTTCCTTGGGTCCACTGGCAGTATTATTTACCCAGTCCACCTGCATTTAAAGACCCCATGATCACTGTGACCTTGCCTTTCTGACATGCACTTTCTATTTCGTGGTGCATCCTGTGCCCCTGGTCCTGACCACTGTTAGGAGGCCTGTACATAACTCCCATTATGGTTTTTTTGCCTTTGTGGTTCCTGAACTCTACCCACACAGACTCCACATCATCTGACCCCATGTCGTTTTGTGCTATTGATTTAATTTCATTCCTAATTAACAAGGCAACCCCGCCCCCTCTGCCCACCTCTCTGTCTTTTCGATAGGTTGTGAATCCCTGGATGTTTAAATGCCAGTCCTGAACCCCCTGCAACCATGTCTCTGTGATGCCTAACACATCATACCTGCCAGTCACAATCTGGGCCACAAGCTCATCTACCTTGTTCCGTACACTGCGCGCATTTAAATATAGCACCTTTAATTCTCTATTGACTGTCCCTTTTTGTTTTCTTAGTGTGAGTGGGAGTACCTCTGGGAGGTGTTGCGTATGTTCGGGGGAGGGTTTATTAGCTAGGTTAAGCTCCTTTACAGCGCCCCGGTGGCAAGTGTGGTGACGAACCGGCGGAGGTCGGAGTACTTTTGGCTGTACCGAGGAACGAGGCAGGGGTGCCCTCTGTCCCCCCTGTTGTTTGCATTGGCGATCGAACCCTTGGCCATATCACTGAGGGAGTCTAATAAATGGAGGGGGGTGGTCCGCGGGGGAGAAGAGCATCGGGTGTCGCTATACACGGATGACCTGCTGCTGTACGTGGCGGACCCAATGGAGGGGATGGTGGAGGTCATGCAGACTCTTAGGGAGTTTGGGGAGTTCTCGGGCTATAAGCTCAATGTAGGGAAGAGCGAGCTTTTTGTACTACAGGCAGGGGACCAAGAAAGAGGGATGGGGACCTACCGCTGAGGAGGGCGGAGGGGAGTTTTCGGTATCTAGGGATCCAGATAGCCAGGAGCTGGGGGGCCCTACACAAATTGAATCTGACGAGGTTGGTGGACCAAATGGAGGTGGACTTCAAAAGATGGGACATGTTGCCACTCTCGTTACCGGGTAGAGTGCAGTCGGTAAAAATGGTGGTCCTTCTGAGGTTTTTGTTTGTGTTCCAGTGCCTCCCCATTGTGATCACCAAGGGATTTTTCAAGAGAGTAGGTAGGAGTATTATGGGGTTTGTGTGGGCGAACAAAACCCCAAGGGTAAGGAGAGGGTTCCTGGAACGCAGTAGGGACCGAGGAGGGCTGGCGCTGCCAAACCTAGGGAGCTACTACTGGGCAGCAAACGTGGCGATGATCCGTAAGTGGGTTATGGAGGGAGAGGGGCAGCATGGAAGAGGATGGAGATGGCGTCCTGCAAAGGAACGAGCTTGGGGGCGCTGGTGACGGCACCGCTGCCGCTCTCGCCATCAAAGTACACCACGAGCCCGGTGGTGGCGGCAACGTTAAGGATCTGGGGCCAGTGGAGACGGCATAGGGGTGCAGTGGGAGCCTCGGTGTGGTCCCCGATCAGGGGTAACCACCGGTTTGTCCCGGGGAAGATGGACGGGGGGTTCCAGGGCTGGCACCGGGCGGGGATTAGAAGAATGGGGGACCTGTTCATCGACGGGACATTTGCGAGCCTAGGGGCACTGGAGGAGAAGTTTGAGCTACCCCCGGGAAATGCATTCAGATATCTGCAGGTGAGGGCTTTTGTGAGGCGACAGGTCAGGGAATTCCCGCTGCTCCCGACACAGGAAATTCAAGACAGGGTGATCTCGGGTGTATGGGTCGGGGAGGGCAAGGTTTCGGCAATACACCAAGAGATGAAAGAAGAGGGGGAAGCGCTAGCAGAAGAGTTGAAGGGTAAATGGCAGAAGGAGCTGGGGGAGGAGATCGAGGAAGGTTTGTGGGCTGACGCCCTGGGTAGGGTTAATTCCTCCTCCTCATGTGCCAGACTCAGCCTGATACAATTTAAGGTGATTCACAGAGCGCACCTGACGGGGGCGAGGTTGAGTAGGTTCTTTGGGGTAGAGGACAGATGCGGAAGATGTTCAGGGAGCCCGGCGAACCATGTCCACCTGTTCTGGACATGTCCGGCACTCGAGGGGTTCTGGAGAGGAGTGGCGGGAGCAATATCTCAGGTGGTGAATGTCCGGGTCAAGCCAAGCTGGGGGCTAGCAATATTTGGAGTAGTGGACGAGCCGGGAGTGCAGGAGGCGAAAGAGGCCAGCATTCTGGCCTTTGCGTCCCTGGTAGCCCGGCGAAGGATCTTGCTAATGTGGAAGGAGGCGAAGCCCCCTAGCATGGAGGCCTGGGTAAACGACATGGCTGGGTTCATAAAATTGGAGAGGATTAAGTTTGCCTTAAGGGGGTCTGCGCAGGGGTTCTACAGGCGGTGGCAACCGTTCCTAGACTACCTCGTGGAGCGTTAGAGGAAGGTCGGTCAGCAGCAGCAGCAACTGGGGGGAGGGGGGAACGAGAGATTGCTTGAGGGGACAGATGAGTGGGGGATAACATGGAGGGTGGGGGAAACTGGCACGAATGGGCGAGAGCCAGTGTATAAAGCTATGTAAATATATCATCTTACCATGTATATATCTTGCTCAGGGCGATTTTGTGTTATTTTGTTACGGGGGGGGGGGGTTTATTGTTTGTAAGGGGAAAAAATTGTTTTGTTTTGTTAAAAAACTTTAATAAATATATATATATTTTTTTAAATGTGTCATCACTGATGTCAGAGCACATCCTGCTGGATTATGTTTTTTTTAAAATTCAAGGTGCAGGCACCAAGAATACCCAGGTACCGAAATTATAACAGCCAAAAGAACAGGGATTAAAGGGGAAACAAGGGTCCGTCAAGGATTTATAAGAGGATCCTGACAGTACCTACAGCAAATGAACTGCAGTGGGTCAAAAAGGCAACTCAACATCATCGGCCCGTCAGGGATGGGCAATAAATGCTGCCTTTGCCAGCATTTTCATAATCCCATAAAGAAATAATAAAACAGATTAAAACTTAGTAAAGAAATCAAATATTTATTTAAAGTGGTACATTGTAACCTTCAGGTAATTTCTGCAAACATTGCCTGGTATACTACTTAATAGCTTCAAAAATTAAATCTGGCATAAATCTCAGTTTGTGACTTTTCTCACTTCTTGTAATGCACCCAATGAATTCAGTAACAACACTCATTCACGGAGTGACTGAACTCAGAGAACAATCTAATAGGAAAATGAAAATTGTTTATTGTCACAAGTAGGCTTCAAATGAAGTTACTGCGAAAAGCCCCTAGTCGCTACATTCCAGTGCCTGTTCGGGGAGGCTGGTACGGGAATTGAACTGTGCTGCTGGCCTGCCTTGGTCTGCTTTAAAAGCCAGCAATTTAGCCCACTGTGCTAAATCAGCCCATAATATAATATAACCATTTGTTTCCCAGTAGGTAGTCTGAGGGTAGCAATCTCAGCCAGGTCTCTTTTCTACACATCAACAGGTACAAGCAGATTTTGTTTGACGTGCTCAGATTACAGTTTCCACATTCTCTTGAGAATGCCACTGCATCATAATGTGCCCAACGTATCTTTCTTTTGCTTAAGAGAAACTTTATTTTTGATTTTGAAATTGTGTTAATTAATTTAATTAAAGAGAAACATTTAACTACTTGGGCGCAATTCTCCCGAAGAATTTCGAAGTGTGGTCTCCACGAGAAGCACAGTGCAATTCTCGCCAATTGGATCGGCGTGATCCAGGTCGCAATTCACCCACACTTGGAAATTTTTTGGGAGGGAGGGCATGTTTTGCAGCGGCATTGAGAGGGATGGGACCTAAACATGCTGACAAATCGGGCTCTTCAGAGATCAGGGGCGGGATTCTCCGCGAGCCGGCGGGGCGGGCCACTCCGGTGCCGAGGAGTGGCGTGAACCACTCCGCCGTCGGGTGCCCTGAAGGTGCAGAATCCCCAGCACCTTCAGGGGCTAGGCCGGCGCCAGAGTGTTTGGCGCCGCGCCAGCCGCGTGGAAGGGCTTGTCGCCATGCCAACCGCCGCCGAAGGGCCTCCACCGGCCGGCGCGAGTTGGCACATGCGCAGGAGCGCCAGCGTGTGCTGGCGTCATCCCAGCGCATGCGCAGGGGGGTTCTTCTCCGCACCGACCATGGCTGAGGTTGATAGCAGTCGGTGTGGAGGGAAAGAGTGCCCCCACGGCACAGGCCCGCCCGCGAATCGGTGGGCCCCGATCGCGGGCCAGGCCACCGTGCGGGCACCACCCAGGGCCAGATCCCCCCGCGCCACCCCGACGACTCTCCAGACTGCCCGTGGAGCCAGGTCCCGCCGGTAAGGACCTGTTGTGATTTACGCCGGTGGGAGCCGGCGAAAACGGGCGGCCACTCGGCCCATCGCGGGCCAGAGAATCGCCGGGGGTGCCCGCTGCCAGCAGCCGCCGACCGGTGCGCCACGATTCCCGCCCCCACCAAAACCACGGCGCCGGAGAATTCGGCAGCCGGCGGGGGCTGAATTCACGCCGCCACCCCGGCGATTCTCCGACCCGGTGGGGGGGTCGGAGAATCCCGCCCCAAAGTGCTGGATTCTTTGTGGTCCTCACAAAACACCCCCAATCACCGGCATTACGACCCCTCCAATTGCTGGCATCACACCCTCAAATATTTGGCAGACTCAGGCCCCTCCCCCCTCAAACCCCAAATTCGCTGTCACCAGGCACTCCCCCCCCCCCCCCCCCCCAACCCCCCCCCCACCCCTGTAAATTGGGAGGCTCAGCCTCCCCCTCCCCAATTACCAGAAACAGGCCTCCCCCACCATCACTGGAAAAAGGCTCGCCCCCACAATTTCTCTCCTCAGCACCCCACCTCCCAATCGCCAGCATTAGGCAACCCCCCCCCAAACATCGGCATCAAGGCCCCACCCCAATCGCCAAAATCAGACCCCCACTCCTCCCATCATCATTACAAGAGCCCCTTGCCTCCTCAGGTAAACAACGCCGCACTATGGGGTCACCAAATTCCCTGCCCCCTTCAGACCCTGCCTCTTCATGCCCTGCCCCTTCAGGCCCCACCCCTTGGCAGTGCCCCTTGACACTGCTCCTTGTCAACCTGGCACTGTCAGGTTGACACTTCCAGTGTGTCAGGGACTGCTCTGCCATTTGTGGAGACGAGTAGCGATTCGCGCTGGCTTCACCTTGTGCCGGTGGGTGGGAGAATTACAGGAGCTGCGAGAATCCAGCTTAAAACAGATCCTGCATAATTAAATGAAGTTTTAAATATGCTCATCTAGTTCACGCCCAATGAGGGCGTCAACCAGACTATGTCTGCTGGGAAGGTGCAGGAGCATCAGAAACTGTTTGGCTCCTGGCGCAAATCCCGTTTCGGGCCTCTCCCGCAGTTCTCCCAACATAGCGGGATTTGCACCGGGCACACCACGGCCGGAAAATCGCTTTCCCTTGTACTTTATGAAAAAATCTGTCACTGAATTATTCAAAGATAATGCAACCTATTTGCCATTTCCTTTTCTTTTTGATTTTTCTTTGGTTGAAATTTTTGTTGGTGGAAAAGGCTGTTCTACTCACTGGACTAAATCCTTAGTATGACTTAACCATTCTAGCTTTCATTTCCCAAGCAGGCAGCAGCCTGGACTCAATTAACAAGCCAGCAACAGCAAGGTGACTTAAAAAACATCATTGGGATTTCCATTTTCATGAAAATGCTGCCAATTTTACAACATATGATACTGAGAAGGCAGCACCAAGAAAAACGAGCTAGTTCATCCAATTTGAATTGTCATCCATATCCTGTTTCAAAAAATATCTATCACTCCATTTTTGATCTTTTCCTCCAAAACTGTTCCATTTCGCATCCGAATTAACCTAATCTTTTTGTGAATTGTTCAACTGAGTCAGTACTCACAGATGCCTTTCTTTCAAAGATCTGTTCTTGCATATTTTGTCAGATATTCTACTGTTAACATATGAATTAGGAACAGATCTGGCTGGCCTTTGTAAAGTATTTTGGGTCCTGCTCGCCATTGCTAAAACTACTCACTATTCAAAAATTATTCAGGAATGCAAAGATAACCCCGGCTTCTTCGCCACTACAAATCACCTTCTTAAACTACCATCCCTTCATCTTGCACCCACACCTTGAATGCGTGTGAGGAAATCATGTGCGTTTTTTGTCACAGCAGTGAAGATCATCTGTTCAGCTGAATCTCCCTTCCCTTGGCCAGCCACATCAAACTTCACCCAGTATCTCCTGCTGTCCTAGCCCTGAATTAATGCCTTTCTCGAGATTCCACCCCCTCTCTCCGAGCTCAACTTCTACACAAGACCTTCCTTATGTTTCCTTGGACGGGATTCACTCAGCCCACGCCGGGTCGGAGAACCGTCGGGCCGGGCACGATTCGTGCAACGCCACCCCGACGCCGGTCCGCCGATTCTCCGGTTACTGGAGAATCGGTGCCAATGGCGCCGGCACGGTCGGTGCGGCGCTGGTCGTGGGCCGCTCTATGCGGTCCCCCGGCGATTCTCTGCCCGGGATGAGCTGAGTGGCCGCCCAAAAAAACCCGAGTCCTACTGGCGCCGTTCACATCTGGTCTTACCCGGCGGGACCTCGGCATCCATCTTGTCTGGGGCGGCCTGTTTGCCAGGGGGGGTGGGGGGGGGGAGTCCGACCCCGGGGTTGGCCTCCACCGTGGTTTGGCCCGCGATTGGATCCTACCGCTCGGCGGGCAGGCCTCTCGTGGTGGGGGCCTCTTTTGCTACGCGCCGGCCCCTGTAGCCCAACGCCATGTTGCGTCGAGGCCGGCGCGGAGAAGGAGGCTACCGCGCATGTGCCGGTCGCAGCACGCATGCGCAGACCCACGGCGCCCATTTGACGCCGGTATCGGCAGCTGGAGCGGCGTGGGTCGCTCCAGTGCCGTGCTGGCCTCCTGTAGGGCAGAGAATCACTACCCATAGCGGTCTGATGACGCCGTCATTAAACTCTCCAGTTTTTACGACAGCGTCAACACTCTGCCTTCAGATGGGAGAATCCTGTCCTTTATCTTATTCTGACCAAACCATTGATCACACAGTTCACTTCCTTTGAGACAGATTGTTCACGTTTCCCTCTCCATCATCTCCTTGCAAATACCATCCCCTCTGTAAGCTCCCATTCCCCTCCACAGTTCGGGGCGGCATGGTGGCACAATGGTTAGCACTGCTGCCTCACAGTGCCAGGAACCCGAGTTTGATGTGGAGTTTGGGTCAAAGGATCGGTGCAGACTCGATGGGCTGAATGGCCTCCTTCTCCAATGTAGGGATTCCATGATTCTATGCTGTTGCCTCCCTATTTCCATATCCATCCTTCCCACAATTCCATATCTGAGTCTCACCAATCAGGGGCGAAGTTCTCCCCCAACGGCGCGATGTCCGCCGACTGGCGCCAAAAACGCGCCAATCAGACGGGCATCGCGCCGGCCCAAAGGTGCGGAATGCTCAGCATCTTTGGGGGCCGAGCCCCAACATTGAGGGGCTAGGCCGGCGCCGGAGGGATTTCCGCCCCGCCAGCTGGCGGAAATGGCGTTTGTTGCCCCGCCAGCTGGCGGAAATGGCGTTTGTTGCCCCGCCAGCTGGTGCGGAAATGCGGCGCATGCGCGGGAGCATCAGCGGCCGCCGACAGTTTCCCGCGCATGCGCAGTGGGTAGAGTCTCTTCCGCCTCCGCCATGGTGGAGGCCGTGGCGGACGCGGAAGGGAAAGAGTGCCCCCACGGCACAGGCCCACCCACGGATCGGTGGGCCCCGATCGCGGGCCAGGCCACCGTGGGGGCACCCCCTGGGGTCAGATCGCCCCGCGCTCCCCCCAGGACCCCGGAGCCCGCCCACGCCGCCTGGTCCCGCCGGTAAATACCAGCTTTGATTTACGCCGGCGGGACAGGCAATTTCTGGGCGGGACTTCGGCCCATCCGGGCCGGAGAATTGAGCGGGGGGTCCCGCCAACCGGCGCGGCCTGATTCCCGCCCCCGACCAATCTCCGGTACCGGAGACTTCGGCGGGGGAGGAGGCGGGATTCACGGCGGCCAGCGGCCATTCTCCGACCCGCTGGGGGGTCGGAGAATGACGCCCCAGATTTCTGGCCCCATGCCATTACAGCAGTCTTAATCAAAGTCCCAAAAGACATTCTTTCGGATTATGACAATGGTAAACTACCCCTTCTCATCTTTCGTGACCCATCTGCAGTCTTTGACACAGTTGACCACATCCTCCTCCAATGTCTCCCCTTTGGAACTGCCCTTGCTTTGTTTAATTTTTATCTACCTCACCACAGCCAGAAAATCGCCTGCAATGATTTATTTTCCCACTCCCACACCATTACAAGTTTCCCAAGGCCTAATTCTCCTTCATATCCAGGTGCTCGGCTTCAGTGATATCATTTGAAAGCACAGCATCCGGTTCCACACATATGGCGAAGAACAATGTTTTCTCTAAGCTGGGCAGTCGCACAGCAACCTGAAAACTTCCACATAGCTGAGTATCAAATTGCCTTTCCTACTTCCCGTGTATGCACAGCCCATGCAAAAACTTTATAGTGGCCACGCCTTAAAAAAACGTTTTTTTGAAAGAAATTAAAAATGTTGCTCAATTCTATCTCCTTCCACAGCCCAAATTATCATTGGCCATTTTGTTGTATGAACGTGGAAAAATAGGATTTAGAGGCATGAGGAGGCCATTTGGCTCATCGAGCACACTCTACCAACTAATTTGATCCTAGCTGATCTGATTTTTCTGTTCTGTTGAAGGCACCATAGAAAGGCATACTGCTGTTGTTACTTTCAAAATCATTTATATCTGTAGCAATAAAATAAGCTCCAATTATCCCCAAGATGGCAATTAAGTGTAGCTCCTTGAACTCTTGGGAGTCATGATCACAGTTTGGAGTCCTGTCCTCAGCTGGGTAATATAAGCTGTGTGTGGCAGAACATTTGGCAAGAACAAAGCAAAGCTGGAAAAAAAACTGGTCATTTCAGTTTTGCAATTCAATTTAGCGTTCAGCATTGTTGAACTAATGATTGCATCCAGCAGTTCAAGTAACAGGCGTTCATTATCCATAAGTCTCCTCAGTTCACAAATGTACGTCTGAACCAAAAATTAAATGCTTGACATGCATAACTTTACAGCTCTTTTAAGATGAAATAATAATCAGGAACCTGAAATTGTCAAAAACATGTACAGCAACAATGCCATAATTTCAAAAAGATCTACATTTCACAAGAACACACTATGTCCAGAGATAAATCCTTCAACTTACTTACTCCACAAGTATCCTCGCCAGAATAGAGCCAACAATGGCCAAGTCTATTGCAGCATATCATGTAAATCCTGCTCAACTGACATTTGTGTATTTTTAGCTCTGGCAAGTAGAATTTTAACTTGCAGAAGTGGAGTTTCCAAAATCCCTCCCTCAGTCTCATAGGGTTCAAGCTGCACATTACAAAACAGTTGTTAGATTTAAAAATTAATGTCGAGTGGTTTGACTTGGCTTCATGTCAACCGTGCCAAATGCTGTTCCTGCTGTATGTTTTCCATGTGGAACAACCTGAGAATGTCATAAATGATGGTACATCATGTACACCTGGATGAGATTCAATGTAGGATACATTTGTGGATCATATTTGGGATTATAATTTGTTTCCATGCAGATGTTGGGTTATGGGATCAGTAAGATGTAGGCATATTAGATAAAACACACTGCGGTTTAAATTTCAGATGGTCCATTTTTCACTGGGGAACAGCTTCGGGAGGAGACAATATAAAGTAAATGCTCCAAGTTTGGTATAATACTAAGGTAGGGAACGATGAAGGGACAGAAGTGATCAGACTTGGGGTTCATGGGCAGCAGACTTGGAATCAGAAGGTCAGACTTAAGATCATGCTCCTTGCACTTGTGATCAAACAATAGAATCAGTTCTGGCATTAATCTCTTGGTTAAGCAGCGTATATCATCCATTAACAATCGACATCTTCGCGTAGTAATCTTTGTATAACTTTACAATTTAAAAAATTACTAAATTAGAATATTGTGATCAATTGATATGAAATTCTATGAGTGAATGGACTGACTGCAAAACAATTTTATTAATTTGTTCATAGGATGTGAGCACTGCTGCCTCGGCCAGCATTTGTTGCCCATTCTTAATAGACCTTGCTTATGTGGTGGTGAGTCACCTTCTTGAACCATTAGTATTCCATGTGTATAGGCACATTCACAGTGCTGTTAGGGAGGAAGTTCCAGAACTTTTCCACAACAACGATGAAGGATTGGGAATCAGGATGATAGGTGGCTTGGAGGGGAACTTAAATATTGTGGTGGTCACAAGCATCTGCTCCTCTTGTCGTGCTAGGTGGGATAGGTTGTGGATTTGAAGGGTGTTGTTGAAGGAGCCTTGACAAGTTGCTGAAATGCATTTTGTTGATGATACATGCAGTCACTGTGTGTTGGTGATGGAGGGGGCAAATGTCTCAGGTGGATGGGGTTTTGATCAAGAAGACATTGCCTTGGATGATGTTGAGCTTCTTGAGGGTTGTTTGAGTTGCACTAAACCAGGCAAGTGGAGTATTCCACCTTTGGGGAATCAGGAGATGCATTCCTCTCCAGCCTCAATGGGAATTAGGGAGAAACCTCTCCATTGGTTGGAGTCACACATCAATAACCTTCTCCTAAACCACAATATCTATTAGGTTGGTCCAGTTAAGTGTCAGATCAATGATAACACCACCATTCCCCCCACCCCCCCCCCCTCCCCCCTCTCCCCCTTTCCCCTTCCTCCTCCCCCCTTCCCCCCTCCCCTCCAGGTCAGCACGGCACCAACTTTGCTTCCAAGAGGCCTGATCCATCCAATCGCCCTATAATACACTACTCAAGACTTTTACCTAATGAATACCAACTTACCGAGGGCATGTTTTGAAATATGCTATAAAAATGATTTGCTACTGTTGTAGCCTTAGGGAAGAAAATACCACCAAACTAAAGGATGAAATTGAATGGAAAAAAATTTAATGGAAAAAAGTCCTGTTTTGGGAGCATTTAGCGGGGTGTTTCTCGGTGCTTGCTGCGCCGAGAACAATCCCACTATTAAACAGGTCTCTGCTTCTTTTTCAGGCCTCGGTAAGGAACTTCCCGCCGACACTTGACACTCCCTGCAGGCTCCGGATCCCCCCAACATCCCAGTTTACTAATTAGGGAGTCTGCGAGCCCACCGCACCTCACTTCATAAGGGCAGGGCACCTCCGGGCATGATCTCTGGCATGGCCAAGATGCCACCTGGGGACCTTGGCACTGCCAGCCTGACACCCTGACAGTGCCCCTGTCAGCATGACACGCTGGCAGGGGCCCTGCCAGTCTGGAGGTGACATCTGGGAACCCCAGAATTGCCAGGGTGGGACCTGGGTGGTGCTGCTAGGATGCCAGGCCGGCAGTGTCACAGTGCCGAGGTGGCACTGCCCAGTGCCCGACCATCAAGGGGTCTACGATCACCTGGGAGAGGCCTCTCGCAAGATTTATCAGCCTCGTCCCATCCCAAGTCGGGAGTGATGAGGCCAGTAAATCGCACCCAAAGTGTTTCTGCTGTAATAATCTTGGAACATAAATCATATGGTGCAAAAGCATGTTGCATATTTTTAAACAAATTCCAGAAGGCATTATGTTGGTATTGTTATAGCAATCATCCTTACAATTTACTTACAAATGAGTTTTTTAAGTGTATCTCCACACCAATGCACTGTTCTTTACCCTTTGGGGAACAGTGGGGAAAGGATTTCCGAGCTGATTATCATCCTGTTGAACCACGTTATGAATGCTTCTTCCATGGCCAATAGGTTCTGTGGAACACAAGGGGGGGCGCGATTCTCCACTCCCACGCCGGTTGGGAGAATCGCCTGGGCCGCCAAAATTTCCGGGGACGCCGGTCCGACGCCCTCCCACGATTCTCCCAAGCGGCGGGAACGGCCCCGTCGAGTTTCGCGGGCCGCAGGCCGGAGAATCGCCGGAGACACCGAAAATGGCGATTCTCCGGCACCCCCGCGATTCTGAGGCCCGGATGGGCTGTGCGGCCAGGCCAAAACGGCGGGTTGCCCCCGGCGCCGTCCACACCTGGTCGCTGCAGTCGTGGGCGGTGCGTGAACGCTGGGGGGGGCGGCCTGTGGGGGGGCGAGGGGGGATCCTGCACCGGGCTTCACCTGCAATGTGCGGTGGCCCGCGATCGGTGCCCACTGATCGTCGGGCCGTCCTCTCTGAAGGAGGACCTCCTTCCGTCCGCGGCCCCGCAAGATCCGTCCCCCATCTTCTTGTGGGGCGGATTTGGACAGGACGGCAACCGCGCATGCGCGGATGACGTCCGTTATGCGGCGCCGGCCGCGTCATCGATGCGGCGCCGCTTTTACGCGGGCGACAAGGCCTGGCACGGGTAGATGATGCGGCCCCGATACTGGCCCATTGTCAGGGCCTGAATCGGTCGGGACCGGGGCCGTTCCGCGCCGTCGTGAACCTCGACGGCGTTCACGACGGCGCGGCCACTTCAGCGTGGGAGTGGAGAATCGCGCCCAGAGAATCTAGTGGTAGGGGGTGCTACAACTGTGCCACAAGACCTTCTCTTTCATAGAATTTACAGTGCAGAAGGAGGCCATTCAGCCCATCGAGTCTGCACCGGCAGTTGGAAAGAGCACCCTACCTAAGCCCACGCCTCCACCCCATCGCCATAACATCCCCACCTCACCTTTTTAGACACTAAGGGCAATTTATTATGGCCAGTCCAACTAACCTGCACATCTTTGGACTGCGGGAGGAAACCGGAGCACCGGGAGGAAACGCACGCAGACACGGAGAACGTGCAGATTCCGCACAGACAGTGAACCAAGCCGGGAATTGAACCTGAGACCCTGGAGCTGTGAAGCAACTGTGCTAGCCACTGTGCCGCCGTGCTATCCCTTTTAAATGAGTTGATCATATGATACCATAAAATATATAGGCAGCATAGGCTTTTGGGGTTGGGGTAGAGTGGGAAAGTATATTTCTTCGGGGATCCTCATCTCTTGATTGCTTGATGGTAAGATCGCATGTCAACAGTACTGGAGGAAGAGAGAACTGTGGAAGTGGAATGTTCTGTGCTGCAACTGAAGGAAGCAGGTGATCCTTTGTTTTTGCCATGGCTTATCTAAATTCTGTCAAATCGGTTGTAGATTTTCTCGTTGGAATAAAAGCAATCATTAAAATGACATTGAAAGAGAAAAACTTTGAAGCATGCTGTGATTAAACTCTGTAATTAGTGTTCAAATGCTAACTGCCATTGTTGAGGCCATATATCTGAACACAATAGTCGATAGTTTCTAATTAATAATATATGCACTTTTTTTCCAGATAAAGGGATACTCATTAGTAACAATATGTTTTGAATTAATGTTTATCATAATTTTTTTCTTGTAATGTTTTCAGTGACACAGTCAAAAAGCAATCAAGATTGTCCAGGTAGTGTCGTGTTGTGTGTTCTGATGCACAAATGATCCAACACGGCTGTAGATGGTGCAACTCTGTTTTATTGTCTTGTCAACGGTAACAACTAACTACTGGCTTGAGTACGTGCTTCACCAGCTGTGGTAGTATGTATTAGGGGTCATGTGGGACTGGAAGCCCTAATGTCATTGGCTGACAGATCCCGGGTCCTGGTTGGCCGTTGACCTCTAGCTCCGCCCTGAAGGCGGAGTATAAGAAGCCGGAGTCCTCCCCCGCAGGCCATTCTACTATCGAGCTGCGGGGGAACAGACATGCTTAATAAAGCCTCATCGACTTCACTCTATTCGTCTCACGGAGTCTTTGTGCGCTACAATTTATTAAGCGTGCCTAAAAAGGACTATGGAGCTCAGGATCATCCCGGAATGCCTGAGGATCAGCCCCCACGCAGTGAACGCGGCAGCAGCCTTCAAGCACGGGCAGACTTGTTTCGAGGCCTACCTCAGAACGGCCACCGGCCGGGTCACAGAAGACCAAAAACTACAGGTCCTGCACTCGAGGTTAAGCACGGAGATTTTCTCCCTCATCGAAGACGCGGAGGATTTCCAGACGGCGTTCGCAGCACTGAAAAGTCTCTATGTCCGCCCAGTTAACCAAATCTACGCTCGCTACCAGCTGGCGACGAGATGGCAAGGTCCCGGAGAATCGATGGACGAATTCTAAGCCGCGCTGCTGATTTTGGGACGAGCCTGCAGCTGTCCTTCGGTGAACGCAAATGAACACACGGACATGTTAGTGCGCGATGCTTTTGTGGCAGGTATGAATTCCTCCCAAATCCACCAAAGACTTCTAGAAAGAGAGTCGCTAGGACTCTCAGAGGCACGGGCCCTAGCAGCCTCCCTAGACGTGGCCGCGCGTAATACCCGCGCCTACGGCCCCGACCACGCGGCAGCCCATTGGGCTCCGTACGCACCCGTCACGACAAACCCACCCCCCCCCCCCGGACACCCCACAGGCTTGCGCGGTCCAAACGCCAAGTCGCACCGGGGGCGCCCGCTGCTATTTCTGCGGCCAGGCGAAACACCCCCGGCAGCGCTGCCCGGCCCGCGCAGCAATCTGCAAGAGCTGCGGGAAAAATGGCCATTTCGCGGTTGTGTGCCGGTCCCGCGAGGTCGCCGCTGTCCCGGGAGAACAGGGAGCCCTGCAAGCCGTTTACGCTCCCCAACCCCCCCAGCGCCCCATGTACGACCCGCCGGCGCAGCCGCTCTGGGTCCCGACCACTGCTCTCCCCGGAGAAGAGGGAGTTCTGCGCGTCTCTAACGCCCCCCAAACTCCCCCCGCGCCCCACGTCTGACCCGCCGGCGCTACCAATTTGGGTCCCGACCACCGCTGTTCCCAGAGATGAGGGAGCCCCGCGCGGTCCTAACGCTCCCCAACCCCCCCAGCACCCCATGTGCGACCCGCAGACGCCGCCATTTTGGGTCCCGGCCACCACGAGGGGAGGAAGGGCGCCGCCATCTTGGACCACCCCAGACCTGTACGACGCATGGGGGTGGCCATTTTGTCCACCCCCGCCGCCATCTTGTGACCCCCCAGCCATGTGCCGTGTATGGGGGCAGCCATTTTGTTCATCCCCGACGCCATCTGGGATGGCAACAACGGACCCCACTCCACTACTACAACCACGTCTCGCTTCAATTACGCTCGATCAAGCTCGGCCCCGGACACTCCAGACGACGACGACAACGGTGCTAATAAACGGCCACGAGACACCATGCCTAGTCGACTCCGGGAGCACGGAGAGCTTTATCCACCCCGACACGGTAAGACGCTGTTCCTTGACCACCTATCCCAGCGCACAAAAGATTTCCCTAGCTGCAGGAGCCCACTCCGTACAGATCCAAGGTTTCTGCATAGTTACCCTAACGGTGCAGGGGAGGGAGTTCAAAAACTACAAACTACACGTCCTTCCCCAACTCTGCGCCCCCACTTTACTGGGATTAGATTTCCAGTGCAATCTACAGAGCCTTACGTTCAAATTCGGCGGCCCAATACCCCCACTCACTATCTGCGGCCTCGCAACCCTCAAGGTGCAACCCCCGTCCTTGTTTGCGAACCTCACCCCGGATTGCAAACCCGTCGCCACTAGGAGCAGACGGTACAGTGCCCAGGACCGGACCTTCATTCAGTCCGAAGTCCAGCGGCCACTAAAGGAAGGCATAATCCAGGCCAGCAATAGTCCCTGGAGAGCACAGGTGGTAGTAGTGAAGACAGGGGAGAAACAAAGGATGGTCATAGACTGTAGCCAGACCATCAACAGGTACACAACTAGACGCGTACCCTCTCCCCCGCATATCCGACATGGTCAATCGGATTGCCCAATATAAAGTCTTCTCCACCGTGGACCTCAAGTCCGCCTACCATCAGCTCCCCATCCGCCCAAGTGACCGCAAGTACACAGCCTTCGAGGCAGACGGGCGATTATACCATTTCCTAAGGGTCCCATTTGGCGTCACAAACAGGGTCTCGGTCTTCCAACGGGAGATGGACCGAATGGTTGATCAACATGGGTTGCGGGCCACGTTCCCGTATCTCGACAATGTAACCATCTGCGGCCACGACCAGCAGGACCACGACGGCAACCTCCAAAAATTCCTCCAGACCGCCAAAGCCTTGAACCTCACGTACAACGAGGACAAGTGCGTTTTTAGCACCAACCGGCTAGCCATTCTGGGCTACGTAGTGCGCAATGGGATAATAGGCCCCGACCCCGAACGTATGCGCGCCCTCATGGAATTTCCCCTCCCGCACTGCTCAAAAGCCCTGAAACGCTGCCTGGGTTTTTTTTCATACTACGCCCAGTGGGTCCCCCAGTACGCAGACAAGGCCCGCCCCCTAATACAGACCACGACCTTCCCTCTGTCGACAGAGGCTTGCCAGGCCTTCAGCCGCATCAAAATGGATATCGCAAAGGCCACGATGCGCGTCATCAGCGAGTCCCTCCCCTTCCAGGTCGAGAGCGACGCCTCCGACGTAGCTCTAGCGGCCACCCTTAACCAAGCGGGCAGACCCGTGGCCTTTTTCTCTCGAACCCTCCACGCTTCAGAAATCCGCCACTCCTCAGTGGTAAAGGAAGCCCAAGCCATAGTGGAAGCTGTGCGACATTGGAGGCATTACCTGGCCGGCAGGAGATTCACTCTCCTCACCGACCAACGGTCGGTAGCCTTCATGTTCGATAATGCACAGCGGGGCAAAATCAAAAACGACAAGATCTTAAGGTGGAGGATCGAGCTCTCCACCTTCAACTACGAGATCTTGTATCGTTCCGGAAAGCTGAACGAGCCGTCCGATGCCCTATCCCGCGGCACATGTGCCAACGCACAAATTAACTGCCTCCAAACCCTCCACGAGGACCTCTGCCACCTGGGGGTTACTCGGTTTTTCCACTTTATCAAGTCCCGCAATCTCCCATACTCTTCAGAGGAGGTCCGTACAGTCACAAGGGACTGCCACATCTGCGCGGAATGCAAACCGCATTTTTTCAGGCCGGATGGTGCGCACCTGATTAAGGCTTCCCGCCCCTTTGAACGCCTTAGTCTGGATTTCAAAGGGCCCCTCCCCTCCACCGACCGCAACACATACTTTCTTAATGTGGTGGACGAATACTCCCGCTTCCCATTCGCCATTCCCTGCTCTGACATGACCGCGGCCACAGTCATTAAAGCCCTGAACACCATCTTCACACTGTTCGATTGCCCCGCATACGTCCACAGCGACAGGGGGTCCTCTTTCATGAGTGACGAGCTGCGCCAGTTCCTGCTCAGCAAGGGCATAGCCTCAAGCAGGATGACCAGCTACAACCCCCGGGGGAACGGGCAAGTAGAGAGGGAGAACGGCACGGTCTAGTAGACCGTCCTACTGGCCCTACGGTCCAGGGACCTCCCAGTTTCACGGTGGCAGGAGGTCCTCCCGGACGCTCTCCACTCCATCCGGTCGCTATTATGTACGAGCACTAATCAAACGCCTCATGAGCGTCTCCTTGTCTTCCCTAGGAGGTCCTCCTCTGGAACGTCGCTGCCGACCTGGCTGGCGGCCCAAGGACCCATCTTGCTCCGAAAGCATGTGCGGGCACACAAGGCGGACCCGTTGGTCGAAAGGGTTCACCTCCTCCACGCGAACCCGCAGTACGCTTACGTGGAGTACCCCGACGGCCGACAGGACACGGTCTCCCTGCGGGATCTGGCGCCCGCCGGCAACACACACACCCCCCCCGACACCATTCACCCAACCCCCCCCCCCCCCTTCCTGCCACCGCCGCACCCCGCGACCGCCCCCTTCCCAGGAGGATCGGTTCCCCTCCCCTCAGGCCCGACCAAGAATAAAGCCCAAGCTGAAACCGTAAGGCTCCCGGAGACGACAACACCGGTACAAGCACCACCACCACCACCGGGGCCGAGGCGATCGACACGGACGACCAGACCGCCCGACCGACTCGTGGCGTCGATCTAAATCAATATATGGACTTTTCACAAGAACATTTTGCTTTTCTCCCGATACCTTCTGTAAATAGTTGAAACAGGACAAAATTGTACATATTGTATTGCCATATGAATGTTTTCCTCCCAGGACCAGCCCTGTAAACCCTTACCACCATGCGAAGCATCACCCCGCCGGGTTCATTTTTGACAAGGGGTGAATGTGGTAGTATGTATTAGGGGTCATGTGGGACTGGAAGCCCTAATGTCATTGGCTGACAGATCCCGGGTCCTGGTTGGCCGTTGACCTCTAGCTCCGCCTTGACGGCGGAGTATAAGAAGCCGGAGTCCTCCCCCGCAGGCCATTCTACTATCGAGCTGCGGGGGAACAGACACGCTTAATAAAGCCTCATCGACTTCACTCTATTCGTCTCATGGATTCTTTGTGCGCTACACCAGCTAACCTGTGGACCCAGCCCTATCACTATCTTAGTGAGGCACTCATCACATGGTCTATGTTTGAGTGGCGCGCTGTGAGCTCTGTGCTCTGAGCTATCTCCTGGTAGAATGAGCGGGTACTGTGGTGTTCCCTGTTTTATAGTGCGTGTGCTCTCACTGGTGATTGGCTGCGATGTTATTTGTGTGCTGGTTGGTCCAACTGCCTGGCCATCAGTGTGTGTGTGATTGCACCATGATATGCTGATGTGGATAGCATGAAATCCCCTCCTTTCACAAAGGATATGTGCCTACATGGTAATAAATAGAAATGTGTACTGCGTGTATCTGAGTATGTGTGTGCAATATTTACAACATGTCCTTGAGGCTAAACTATATACAGAGGAAGGTATCAGGTGCAACATAACAACGATGTTGTACCAATAACAGAACAAATGCAATCAACAAACACGAGAGAAAACTTCTGGAACAATGAATGACAAGAAAAAAATCTCGTTAACAGCACTGTAAAACAATTCAGTGAGTCCAATGTGCTAACAGGCTCATAAGTCAAGTCTCTCAGGTGGGCGACGAATTCTGGTTGACCGCCTCAAGGGTGGGTCAGGATCCACCGGCTGAGGAATGGGCCTGGCCACGGGTGAGAAAGTAAGAGGCAGAGTGGCAGGAAGCTCAACAAATTCGACATCAGGGCCAACAGGAGGGTGTGGCACTGGTGCATGATCTCGGAGCAAACGGTGAACCAGACGAAGGGCCCGCCGATTACGGCGGCGAATAGAACCATCAGGCATACGAACCAGGAATGAGCGGGGAGCCACGTGGCAGTTGCCGACCAGCCACCCTCCGGTAGGTGTATGCGGACGTTGTCTCCAGGCGCCAGGGCAGGAAGATCAGTCGCCCGAGCGTCATGTGCCACCTTGTGCTGAGCACGCTGTTGTTGTATCCTTCGCAATACCGGAGCATGGTCGAGGTCAGGAACATGAATTGACGGCACAGTGGTCCTGAGGGTGTGACCCATCAACAACTGGGCTGGCGAGAGGCCCGTGGACAGTGGGGCCGAGCGATAGGCCAGCAGGTCTAAACAGAAGTCAGGTCTGGCATCAGCAGCCTTGCAGAGGAGCCGCTTCACAATGTGGACGCCCTTTTCCGCCTTGCCATTCGACTGAGGATGCAACGGACTGGTCGTCACGTGTGTGAAGTTGTATGAAGTGGCAAAGGAAGACCATTCTTGACTCGCAAAGCAAGGCCCATTGTCAGATATGACGGTGAGCGGAATTCCATGGCGAGCAAAGGTTTCTTTGCATGCCCGGATGACAGCTGATGACGTTGTGTCATGCAGGCGAATGACCTCCGGATAACTTGAGAAGTAGTCAATAAGAATAATGTAGTCCCTGCCGAGCGCATGAAAGAGATCCACGCCCACCTTTGACCAGGGGGACGTGACCAACTCATGGGGCTGAAGGGTCTCAGGGGGTTGCGCCGGCTGAAACCTCTGGCAGGTGGGGCAGTTGAGCACCATGTTGGCGATGTCATCGCTGATGCCCGGCCAGTAAACAGCCTCTCGGGCCCTCCGCCTGCACTTTTCAACTCCGAGATGGCCTTTGTGCAATTGTTCGAGGGCAAGCAGGTGCATGCTGTGTGGGATCACGATCTGGTCCAACTTCAAGAGGACACCATCAATGACGGCCAAGTCGCCCCGGACATTGTAAAATTGTGGGCACTGCCTCTTGAGCCACCCTTCCGTCATGTGGCGCATCACACGTTGTAGAAGGGGGTCAGTCGCAGTCTCACGGCGAATGTGGGCCAGACGTGCATCAGTAGCCAGCAGATTGGTCGATGTGAAGGCTACCTGTGCGTCGACCTGACAAATTAACCCCTCCGAGTCGGGCGGTGTGTTGACCGCCCTGGACAGAGCATCTGCGATGATGAGATCCTTCCCCGAGGTGTAGACAAGTTGGAAGTCGTACCTCCGGAGCTTGAGCAGAATGCGCTGGAGGCGAGGGGTCATGTCGTTGAGGTACTTCTGAATGCTGCCGACCAGGGGACGATGGTCGGTCTCCACAGTGAACTGCGGAAGACCATATACATTGTCGTGAAACTTGTCGATGCCAGTCAACAGGCCTCGGCACTCCTTCTCAATCTGCGCATAGCGCTGTTCTGTGGGGGTCATGGCCCGCGACGCATAGGCGACTGGAGCCCATGATGCGGTGTTGTCCCGTTGCAGTAGTCCCGCCCCAATGCCAGACTGGCTGGCGTCAGTTGAGATCTCTGTTTCCCGTGTGGTATCGAAAAACGCCAGTACCGGGGCGGTGGTGAGCTTGACCTTGAGCTCCTCCCATTCACTCTGGTGTGCGGGCAGCCACTGGAATTCACTTGTCTTTTTGACCAGGTGGCGACGAGCAGTCGTGTGCGAAGCAAGGTTAGGAATGAACTTCCCCAGGAAGTTGACCATCCCGAGAAAGCGCAGCACTGCCTTCTTGTCTGACGGCTGCTGCATGGCTGCGATGGCTGCCACTTTGTCGGCATCCGGCCACACACCCGACCGGGAGATGAGGTCCCCCAAAAACTTTCGCTCAGTCTGGCCAAAAGAGCACTTGGCTCGGTTAAGGCGCAGGCCCTGATCCCGCATCCGTGCAAAGACACGCTGGAGACGACTGATGTGCTCCTGTGGTGTGGTGGACCAGATGATAACGTCGTCTACATAAACGCGTACCCCTTCAATGCCCTCCATCATCTGTTCCATGGTGCGATGGAACATTCCGGAGGCCGAAATGATGCCGAATGGCATCCTACAGTAGCAGTATTTGCCAAATGGAGTGTTGAAAGTGCACAGCTTCCTGCTGGACTGATCCAGTTGAATCTGCCAAAAGCCCTTTGAGGCATCAAGCTTGGTGGATATTTTTGCCCGAGCCATCGCGCTCATGATTTCTTCTCGTTTGAGAATGGGGTAGTGTTCCCTCATAATGTTGTGATTCAAATCTTTTGGGTCGATACAGACCCGGAGCTCGCCGGAGCGCTTCTTGACGCACATCATGGAGCTGACCCATGGCGTTGGCTCGGTGACCCGGGAAAGCACTCCTTGGTCCTGCAGATCCTGCAGCTGCTGCTTGGGGCGGTCCTTGAGTGGTGCTGGGACTCTACGAGGTGCGTGAATGACCGGGGTGGCGTCCGGTTTGAGACGTATTTTGTACGTGTAGGGCAGTGTGCCCATGCCCTCAAACCTCCTGGTTGTGCGCGAAGAGTGAGTGGAGCTGCGCCCTAAAGTCTGTATCTGGGAAATCGGACGTGCCTTCTAGAGACAGAGTGTGTACCCGCTGAATGAGGTGGAGGATCTTGCACGCCTGTGCGCCTAACAGAGAGTCCTTGGAGGATCCAACGATTTCAAATGATAATGTGGCTTTGTGTGAGTTGTGTGTAACCTCGAGCTGGCAGGACCCCGTGGCCGGGATGACGTTTCCATTGTCGTCAACCAGCTGACAGTGGGATGGCAGAATCGGTGGTTTAACCTTCGAGGTCTGGAAGGCTGATCATGCGAGGAGATTGGCGGAGGCACCAGTGTCCAAGCGAAATGTGATCTGTGATCGGTTGACCGTTAGGGTGGCACACCACTCATCGCCCGGATCAATGCTGTGAACTGGCAGCGGCTGGTGGTTCGGACTTGGGGACATCTGGTTCATGTGGATTACCGCAACGCGGAAGGGCTCCCTGTCTTCGGTATCACTGGTCTGCATACTATCTGGATATGACTCAGTGTAGCAGGGGTTGAATCGCCCGCACGTCCCTGCGAGGCTGGCGGAATTGTTGGGAGTTGGTAGGTTGAGCTGCTCGACAGCAGGCAGCATAGTGGCCCATCCTGCCACATCGAAGGCATTGTCGCGCTTTGGCCGGACATTGCCGCTTTAAGTGGGCAGAGCCACAGTTGCCACACGTTGTGACGTCATGGCGTTCGTTGTGCCACCGCGCATGCACGGTGCGGTCCTGCATAGAGCACGCCTGCGCATCACGTTCCTCTGCGTCAACGTCCCCTCTTTTGGCGCGTACAAGCGCGGGAGACCTCGGAAAGTGTGCGAAATGGCCGCCCTCGTCCGGGCCGCGGGCCAGGAGGAACTCGATCGACTGGACCCACTCCACTTCATAGGACTCGTGCCATGCCGTTTCGGCCGCCTGGATTTGGGAGTACCGGCTGGTAGCGTTCTCATTGAGGACGCAGTTCTCGATGGCAGTCGCTAGGGTGAGGCGCTTTATTTTAAGGAGCTGCTGGTGTAGGGTGTCCGAGATGACCCCAAAAACTATCTGATCCTGTATCATGGAGTTGGAGGTGGCCCCATAGCCGCAGGACTGCGCGAGGATACGGAGGTGTGTCAAGTAAGATTGGAAAGGCTCATCCTTACCCTGCAGGCGCTTCTGGAATAGGTACCTCTTGAAGCTCTCATTGACTTCCACGCTGAAGTGTTCATCGAACTTCAGAAGCACCGTCTTATATTTTGTTTTGTCCTCGCCTTCCGCGAATGCCAGGGAGTTATAGATGTGGATGGCATGTTGCCCCGCCGTGGAGAGGAGGAGGGCGATCTTCCTGGTGTCCAATGCATTCTCCCTGTCTGTGGCTTCGAGGAAGAGCTTCCAGTTCATGCCGAGATTACCAGCGATTCGGAGCGGCTGCAGCAGGCTGATGTTTTCCATGGAGCAGGATGGCGGATTTCTGAAAGGGTGCAGGTAGGTCTCACAGTCGCTGGTTTGCGCCCACTACTGGTATCATGTCGTGTTGGGTTTTCTGATGCACAAATGATCCAACACCGCTGTTCATGGTACAACTCTGTTTTATTGTCTTGTCAACGATAACAACTAACTACTGGCTGAGTACGTGCTTCACCAGTTAACCTGTGGACCCAGCCCTATCACTATCTTAGTGAGGCACTCAGCACATGGTCTATGTTTGAGTGGCGCACTGTGAGCACCGTGCTCTGAGCTATCTCCTGGTAGAATGAGCGGGAACTGTGGTGATCCCTGTTTTATAGTGCGTGTGCTCTCACTGGTGATTGGCTGTGATGTTATGTGTGTGTTGGTTGGTCCAACTGCCTGTCCATCATTGTGTGTGTGATTGCACCATGATATGCTGATGTGGATATCATGACAGGTAGCTCACTGAGTTTAGTCAGTAAGTTTCCTGGCTATATAGATCAGAAAGTTTCTGATCTGAACTAAGTTAACGGGCCTCCGTTAGAGCAGAGGTAAGGTTGATATAATTGGTTTCAGTGCTATCTAGTTAGGAGGAAAAAAATCAGCCAAGATTCCTGTTCTGGATTACAATCCAGTGACAGAGCCCTGGGGGAAGTGCATGGGTAGGTACATGCAGGATGAGGTTCTACTGTGCACCAGACAGTTTTGCCAGCAGTCACCATGAGAGCTTACACAGGAAGAATTGCCATTCAGGTGAGAGGCAGGATAGTGACAAGTCCAAGGAATTATTCCGTTGCACAAAGATCAGAGAGATGGGAGAAAGTTGTGGGCAGCATGTCTACCTAATGGCACATTGCAGGAAACTAATTAAACTAATTAAGGTACTTGACAGCATATTAATAAAGTCTGACTGGGATTTTTAAGTCCGCATTCAGGTTCCCTCTGGAGTGTGCTTATGGTGGCACAGTGGTTAGCACTGCTGCCTCACAGCTCCAGGTCCCAGGTTCAATTCCGGCCTTCGGTGACTGGCTGTGTGGAGTTTGCACTTTCTCCCTGTGTCTGCGTGGGTTTCCTCTGAGTGCTCCAGTTTCCTTCCACAGTCCAAAGATGTGCAGGTTAGGTGGATTGGCCATGCTAAATTGCCCCTTCGGTTCCAAAAGGTTAGGTTGGATTATGGGTATAGGGTGAAGGTGTAGAGTGCTCTTTCCTAGGACCGGTGCAAACCCGATGGGCCAAATGGCCTCCTTCTGCATGAAATTCCATGATTTGGTGATTCTACGAGTGGGGGCCCATTTAACTGCGTGACAGCAGCTTCCCAGTGACAGACTGGGGCACCAGTGCTCCAGACTGGCCTGGAAACTTTTCCTGCCTACATGTGTGCAACAGCAGCCGCAGGTCACCCTGTTAGAGGCTCCATCCCATGCCCACTGTGGTGATATGCCTATGAGCTATATCATAGATGGATGGTGTGCGACCTCCAACCAGCAGGTGGCGGTACAGATACACCATGTGGTCTCAAGACCAAGATCATGTGACCAGTGACTCCCATATAAGGGGAGACACATCCGGTCATCTTCAGAAGAAGATTGAGAGGGTAATAAGACATGTAAGTGAATGGCTGGTGCTCAGTGCAGATTCACGAGGAGTAATAAGCAGACTCCATGATATTGTGCTCTGTAACAGATTGCTATCTTACCACATGAGACACAATAAAGAATCTGGCTTGGACAAGTCGAGGTGTTTGGTGGATTTCTTTGTAAGGTATAAAAGACCAAACACAACACCGACCACCATCACAGTGGTGGCCTGGCTGTTAAGGCCATTGTTTATTTAATCTTATAAAAGTTTGGAGAGAGGGTGCATTCATTTTGTCATGCTTTCTCCCTCAGTTACTTTCCTTTGCATCCTGCTGCTGCTTTCAAGCTGGAAGGAGTTTAATTGGCTCTCAAGCTTAGTGGGTCCACCCGTCCTTATGTGGAAGCAAACCCACACTCTGGCCATTAATTGGCTGCTCCAGAGAATATCACAATGAATGATTGTTTCCCACAAATTGCATGTTTCTGATCCACATTTGAGTCTGATGGCAAGGTGTAGAAGCTCCCAGGGAAAATCCAGCTATTGTGGCATTAATTGTTTGGCAACATGGAGCAACTGTTATAACACCATTGCCTTAAAAATGCAAAATGATCCATTGTGAAAAATTGTAACTTTAATATATTCTTGAATCTTTGATTTGGAGATATTTGGCTGACGATAAATAAATTTGATGATTTAAATTTGATGATTTTTAAAAAACATTCATTATGATGTATCTGAAAATGAAGAATTTTCAGTTGGAATCTTCCAGCCCTTCTCCATGTTGTATTTTTCCAACATTTAGATACTAAATATATACTGAACTCATTGACCTGCAACTCCTTTGGATGGAGAAAAATAGTCAATGACTCATGCTCCAAACAATTATGGAAAAATTGATGAGCATCTTAGTTGTGCTTTGACATTTATCTGTACCCAGTGTTGTCTTACAGATAAGCGCACCAGCCATTTTAACTTAATTTGCAGTTGTCACCAAAGGTGAAACTGCTGTGTTGCAGGATGATGTATAATGAAGTACAGCTATAATGAGATCTCATTTTAATTTTAATTAAGCATGCAGGTACCCATTAATCACATAAATTGACCATAACTAAAGCAAAAGTGGTCATTATCTTGTGGTACAAATCAAACAAAATGATGATAAATTGGAACAATGCCCAGTACAGACGTCTCCATTTTCAAAACTTGAATTCTGATATTGGATCCGACCATGAATTGATCCGACATCTACTGGGACCTATTCAACTGCATAACTGAATAATACCACATTGAAGTCTACAAAGAATTATTCATATTTTCTAATATTTTTGCATTACAGGGACTAGTACTGTTATTTAGACAAAAGCAAACCACAGAACACAGCTAACATTTGCTGAATTGGATTCCAGATATAAATTACAAGAAACCATTGCAGTGCTGAAGGATAGGAGAGGTTACCATGCTTTTACTGCTTTAATTGACCTCAATGCTCTCAAGCTAGGAAGAAAGCAATAATCACAGATGGATACAAAATATGTAGTAATGAGATACATAAAGTAATGAAATCAAAGGTTTTCAAAAATTAAAATATTAATTGATAGATTTGCATTTGATTGTCAGATCAAAATCTGTGAGTGGAATTCAGTTTAGTTTAGGTGTACTGACATTATGATTTTTCTAAGAGTTAAGAAAATTTCTTTACCATTGTGAGGGGCTAATGCCTCACACTGTACAGTTTTATTATATATATGCTCATTTCTATTTCTAATTTTTTTTTTAACTGAACAAAGACCTTTAAAATGGCTGAAACTTTGTCTACAGCACTGGAATCAAATAAGCCACTTGGAAGTTTTAGGGAAACCCACACCTCATTATCTCCGAAGAGCCACTAATGACCACCTGTGGACTGTACAGCCCAACTTCAAAGAGATCAATACAAAGGCCATCTGCATTTAATAACCTAGGATGGATAGACGGAAATGGATTGGCTGCTAAGACAAAGGCCCCACAACTTTCCTTACAATTCCTAATGGCTAAGACATTTAACACTCTTCGGAATCCAGATGATGGATACACATCCATTGTCAAAGGTGGTGGAGAGGTGGGAGTCATGTAACATGGGTCTCCGGCTTGTGGAAAAAGTAATATGGCCTTGCTGAACTGCATAGCTCAGTGTGCTGTTTATCATCAAACTAGCAGGCTCATAGACAAGGGGTTCTGCCCACATTGGGCACCTGCCCCTCCACCTTCTACATGGATTCTACTGGAAATTCTGTACCATAACCATCCAGACTAATTCACTTCTACATGCCTATCTCATCATGTGACGTCAACATCACCAGAAAAGCTTTCAAGCCACTAACCTCCGTGAAGGAAGAACTCATTGGACTTTGGTTCTGGACTCTGGAACCCATGTTAAACAATACTTATTTTCTCAGTGGCCTCTGTACTGTAAAACCTTCTCTTCCCTACCCCTCTTTGTACTATCTGAGTGTGGAGGCAACATTGCAACCCTCCTTTTGGGTTTTGAATGTTTGCCATAAACTAACCCTTTTTAGTCCATCCTATATCGAGATTGCTGGGGGTTATTAATAGAAAATTCACACCAAAGGGTTGGGAAATACAACACCATTTATAAAGAGGGAAAAAACAATCAAACGCCTTTCTGTTTACAGATGGATGGTGAGAGGAGAAATTTGTGCTGTTTAAATTAACAACCCCTTACCTGTAACAAAACTGGCTGAATTTCCATACGCAATCCACCACAGAAACATATATTTGACTTTAACGATTTGAGGCCTGAATTTTCATGGGGAAAGGAGAGGATCTCTAGCTTAGCCAAAATGTTGCTGGAGCATCAATTCTGGAAATCCTGTGCGCGATTCTCCCAAGCGGCGGGAACAGCCCCGTCGTGTTCCGCGCGGCGCAGGCCGGAGAATCGCCCGAGACACCCAAAATGGCGATTCCCTGGCACCCCTGCTATTCTCAGGCCCGGATGGGCCGAGTGGCCAGGCCAAAATGGCGGGTTCTCCCCCGCCCGGCGCCGTCCACACCTGGTCGCTGCCGTCGGGAACGGCGCGGGAATGCTGGCGGGGCGGCCTGTGGGGGAGGAGGGGGGATCCTGCACCGGGGGGTACCTCAAATGGGGTCTGGCCCGCGATCGGTACCACCCCCTCTCTGAAGGAGGACCTCCTGTCTTCCACAGCCCCGCAAGATCCGTCTGCCATCTTCTTGCGGGGCAGACTCGGAGAGGACGGCAACCACGCATGCGCGGGTTGGCGCTGGCCAACCCGCGCATGCGTGGGTGACGCCAGTTATGTGGCGCCGGCCGCGTCATGTATGCGGCCCCACCTTTACGCGGCGACAAGGCCTGGCGCGTATAAATGACGCAGCCCCGCTCCTAGCCCATTATCGGGCCCTGAAGCGGTCGGGATAGGGGCCGTCTCGCGCCGTCGTGAACCTCAACGGCGTTCACGATGGTGTGGGCACTTCGGCGCGGGAGTGGAGAATCCCACCCCCTATTTCTGGGGCGGAGGAGGGGAATATTGTCGTTTGCACATCCTCAATTTACCAAGGCAGCTATAAAAGTGCGGCTGCCTTCAAACAGATGTAGCTTTCATTAGTAGAATGTCTGAATTAAAACTTGTAGACATTACACTCTTCAGGAGAAAGTCTAACATTATCAAAGTTCTCTGGAAAGGTAGGATAACCTTTTGGAGAGCTAAGGTACCCTTTTGGAAATGTCCAGGGACACCTTTTGGAGAGATACGATTACCTTTAGGAGAGGTCATGTGCCTTTGGATTATTGAAATAATAATAATAGTCATCTTTATTGTCACAAGTAGGCTTACATTAACACTGCAATTAAGTTACGGTGAAAAGTCTGTTCGGGTACACAGAGGGAGAATTCAGAATGTCCAATTCATCTAACAGAACATCTTTCGGGACCTGTGGGAGGAAACCGGAGCGCCCGGAGGAAACCCACGCAGACACGGGGAGAACGAGCAGACTCCTCACAGACAGTGACCCAAATCAGGAATCAAACCTGGGACCCTGGAGCTGTGAAGCAACAGTGCTATCCACTATGCTACCATGCTGCCTTAAAAGTAGACCTGAATGTGCATACAACGTGGCAAAGCTCATTGGAACTGTCAAGCTATCAAGGCATTTAAACCCCCTTGGAATTTTCAAGCTGCCAAAGCATTTAAATCCCATTGGAGCTGCCAAACTGTCCCTTACAACTCCTGCCCTTTAAATTAAAAAACAGTCTGCAATTAAAAAAAATAGTGTTTGCTATTTCACTCTGTCGATTCACGTAAGCCTGAAGTATATCATTATGGATTTGTACTTCATGATTGATTTCACAACATATCATTATCACAGTAGGGTGCCAGTCAGTCCACAGTTTGATTGACTGCGCCAAGTGGTTATAATGATGTATGGCTATGAATACAAATGCTTGTTTCTGTTATCGAGTCATAGATGTTTACAGCATAGAAAGAGGCCCTTCGGCCCAACTTGTCCATGCCATCCAGAGTAAGTAATTAAAGAAAATATTTGTTTTATATGGATTAAGTTGAAGGGATTTAAATGCAGTGAATGGGTTGTTATCAACACAGTGTTGGTTAAATAGATACTTGGGGCTGGATTTTCCACGCTCCCCACCGGGTGTTTCATGGTGGCAGAGGCATTTACCGCCAGCGGGACCAGAAGATTCAGCTGGCATTGAACAGACAGAAGATTTCAACCTAAGAACATTATTTTTCACAGTGCTCAGCAAAGGTTTATACCAACAAAAAGGGAGGACGGTAAAAAGAGGGAAAATCGACCGTGGATATCTAAGGAAATAAGGGAGAGTATCAAATTGAAGGAAAAATCATACAAAGTAGGAAAGATCAGTGGGAGACTAGAGGACTGGGAAATCTTTAGGGGGTAACAGAAAGCTACTAAAAAAGCTATAAAGAAGAGTAAGATAGATTATGAGAGTAAACTTGCTCAGAATATAAAAATAGATAGTAAAAGTTTCTACAAATACATAAAACAAAAAAGAGTGGCTAAGGTAAATATTGGTCCTTTCGAGGATGAGAAGGGAGATTTAATAGTGGGAGATGAGGAAATGGCTGAGGAACTGAACAGGATTTTTGGGTCGATTTTCACAGTTGAAGACACAAATAACATGCCAGTGACTGATGGAAATGAGGCTATGACAGGTGAGGACCTTGAGAGGATTGTTATCCCCAAGGAGGTAGTGATGGGCAAGCTAATGGGGCTGAAAGTAGACAAGTCTCCTGGACCTGATGGAATGCATCCCAGAGTGCTAAAAGAGATGGCTAGGGAAATTGCAAATGCACTAGTGATAATTTACCAAAATTCACTAGACTCTGGGGTGGTCCCGGCGGATTGGAAATTAGCAAAGTTGACACCACTGTTTAAAAAAGGAGGTAGGCAGAAAGCGGGTAATTATAGGCCAGTGAGCTTAACTTCGGTAGTAGGGAAGATGCTGGAATCTATCATCAAGGAAGAAATAGCGAGGCATCTGGATGGAAATTGCCCATTGTGCAGACGTAGCATGGGTTCATAAAGGGCAGGTCGTGCCTAACTAATTTAGTGGAATTTTTTGAGGACATTAACAGTGCGGTAGATAACGGGGAGCCAATGGATGTGGTATATCTGGATTTCCAGAAAGCCTTTGACAAGGTGCCACACAAAAGGTTGTTGCATAAGATAAAGATGCATGGCATTAAGGGGAAAGTAGTAGCATGGATAGAGGATTAGTTAATTAATAGAAAGCAAAGAGTGGGGATTAATGGGTGTTTCTCTGGTTGGCAATCAGTAGCTAGTGGTGTCCCTCAGGGATCAGTGTTGGGCCCACAGCTGTTCACAATTTACATAGATGATTTGGAGTTGGGGACCAAGGGCAATGTGTCCAAGTTTGCAGACGACACTAAGATAAGTGGTAAATCAAAAAGTGCAGAGGATACTGGAAGTGTGCAGAGGGATTTGGATAGGCTAAGTGAATGGGCTAGGGTCTGGCAGATGGAATACAATGTTGACAAATGTGAGGTTATCCATTTTGGTAGGAATAACGGCAAAAGGGATTATTATTTAAATGATAAAATATTAAAACATGCTGCTGTGCAGAGAGACCTGGGTGTGCTAGTGCATGAGTCGCAAAAAGTTGGTTTTCAGGTGCAACAGGTGATTCAGAAGGCAAATGGAATTTTGTCCTTCATTGCTAGAGGGATGGAGTTTAAGACTAGGGAGGTTCTGCTGCAATTGTATAAGGTGTTAGTGAGGCCACACCTGGAGTATTTTATTCAGTTTTGGTCTCCTTACTTGAGAAAGGACATACTGGCACTGGAGGGTGTGCAGAGGAGATTCACTAGGTTAATTCCAGAGCTGAAGGGGTTGGATTACGAGGAGAGGTTGAGTAGACTGGGACTATACTCGTTGGAATTTAGAAGGACGAGGGGGGATCTTATAGAAACATATAAGATTATGAAGGGAATAGATAGGATAGATGCGGGCAGGTTGTTTCCACTGGCGGGTGAAAGCAGAACTAGGGGGCATAGCCGCAAAATAAGGGGAAGTAGATTTAGGACTGAGTTTAGGAGGAACCTCTTCACCCAAAGGGTTGTGAATCTATGGAATTCCTTGCCCAGTGAAGCAGTAGAGGCTCCTTCATTAAATGTTTTTAAGATAAAGATAGATAGTTTTTTGAAGAATAAAGGGATTAAGGGTCATGGTGTTCGGACCGGAAAGTGGAGCTGAGCCCACAAAAGATCAGCCATGATCTCATTGAATGGTGGAGCAGGCTCGAGGGGCCAGATGGCCTACACCTGCTCCTAGTTCTTATGTTCTTATTTCACTTTAGCATGTGTCCTGAGCGCTGCCCATTGTGTATGCTGGGTGAGTTGACATAGAGCTTGTAATGGCAAGGGTGGGGGACATGGGTAAGCAATATTTGATAGAGGGGCTTAAAGGGCTGTGGCGATGGGTAGAGGTTCATATGTTGACATAGGAGCTATAAAGAGACATAGGGTGGGTAGAAAGGCAGGTTGGCAAGGAGAGCATGAAAGGCCATGGGGATGGACTGGGAACATGAGGTGGTATGTATTGGCACAGTTGGGCATAGACAGTATGTAGGGGATCTGAGTCGTGAGGGCTAAAGGGCTTTTTCTTTGTTTTATTATTTTTCCTTAGAAGTGCCGAAGTACCAAGGTCAGCCTTTCACACAGCCGGCAGTCCTTTATGGCTGTCTCCGCACTGTTTTGAGCTGGGATGATCCTGATTCCCATTAATACCTACTTGCTCTGGAATAAAATTCTAAACATCTGGGGCAGTTTGTCAGAAGTCAAGTTTGCGGAGCCAGGAATTTTCCCGAGTCGGTGCTCTTGACGCAAAAGCAAAAATTCAGGCCTGCCTCTGATAGAATAGAGCCGTCTTTGAACAATTCAAATGGACTAATACTGAAAACGTTGTGACAGATTTGTGCCCCCCAGTGGTGACTATATGGGCAGATTTCCTTCACTGGAGTGTGAAGGATAATAGGGCACACTCCATAGAACAAAATCAGTTGGGTTACATCCTGCTCCATTTTGTTTCACCAAGTGATCCTTTATATCCAATGGAGAAAATATGTACTGGCGTTTGTACCTTTTATTGGCTGGGGAAACAAAGTGTCAAGCTTGCTGGATGCTATAGCTGATCTTCACTTTAGTCCAGCAGGTTGTATTCAATTAGTTGCCTTATATTTGAGTCCATTTATTGTAGCTGTGTGATCTTCATGGCAATCTATAGGTTGGATATCTAACCTAGATCACTGGCTTCCATGTGGCTATTTTTCCAAACTTCACATCAGTCTTGCAACTCAAACGGTCTGCCATTTGGAACTCTACAGGGCAATGAACCCAGCCTGTCTGTTTCTTTTATGTCTTTTGTTTGCATAATTACTGTTGGCTTTGTGACCTTTGCTTGGTACCTCCCCCTCAACAAAAAAGACACCTCTTGCATTGCTTCAGTGCCTAAGGGTCTGAGCAGTAAATATGAGTGTAAACACAAACTTATCAGCTGGAATTTTCCAGGCGTTTATATGGGCGGGATCTTCCAGTGCTGCCGATGGTGCACCCCAAACGCGGGTTTCCTCGTGGCAAGGGGGGCATTCAACGGGAAACCTCGTTGACAACAGTAGGACCAGAAGATACCGCCGACGGCTCATGGAAATTCCCGCCCATTATCTGTGTTTAATCTCACTCAGCTGCTGAAGTAGGGGTTGCCATTGGTACAGGAACTATAAAGTACAATCACCGTATTTGTCATTGCACTGTTAACCATGTGATATCTGTATCTTCAGTAGAATGCCGATAAGAATGAACTATTTTTCATAATGTTCTTGCTAATATCACTTTGCAGATGTCGGTGGGTTCTTTGAGGCTGGGACTTGGATACGCTACAGCTTCCAGTCTTCTGAGGACATTCCAAAAGACTTCCAGAGTTCACAACCAGCTAACTCCAACCTTACTTTGACCAAAGAGGATCTGGTTTTCAGTTTCAGCACTACCAACACTCCCAGCATCCTCCTGTACATCAGCACCTACTCACCAGATTACATGGCTGTGATTCTGAAACACAATGGTGAGATGGTGAAGTTTTACTTTATATCTCTGCATGTGCCACATGTCCGATGTGAGAATTATGGAACGCTTTCCATTTCTTCGTATTTGTTAATTTTATTTTTAATATGTGATATTAGAATAACTATGACCTGCTATTTGATATGACTTTGACCCAAACTTTACATTGCGGGACACTATCTTAATGGAAACATTCCAATGTTCAAAGTAAATGTATAAGTGTCCTCATTAAACAATTTATTGGGGTCAGCTAATATCTGACTTGTCCAGAAACTTATCAATATATTGAAGAGTCTCCAACTTAATGGGCAGCATGGTAGCACAAGTGGATAGCACTGTGGCTTCACAGCGCCAGGATCCCAGGTTCGATTCCTCACTGGGTCACTGTCTGTGCGGAGTCTGCACGTTCTCCAGTGTCTGTGTGGGTTTCCTCCGGTGCTCCGATTTCCTTCCACAGTCCAAAGACGTGCCGGTTAGGTGGACTGGACATGATAAATTGCCCTTAGTGACCAAGAAGGTTAGGAGGGGTTTTGGGGTTACGGGGATCGGGTGGAAGTGAGAGCTTAAGTTGGTCGGTGCAGACTCGATGGGCCGAATGGCTTCCTTCTGCACTGTATGTTCTATGTTAAGCATCTGAGAAATTCACACATTTCTGTTTCCCAATATAGAATGAGCACTGTTTCCATGTATGAACACAATTAACACGTCTAAGTCCAGGGAACCTATTTGCAAGTTGGCAAAGTCAAGGTTTGGGCATCCCCAACTGTGGACATAAGTAATAGTGAAATCTAACGAGTTAAAACAGTACAGGATACCATCCTAGAATATGGTAATATTCCTGTTGCTTGTTCAGGCTGAATCACCCTACTTATCACAAGTGGCAAGCTATAGCTGTGGATGCTTCCCTGTCTGCAATAATTTTTTATTGGTATTGAGCACTGAATATTTCAACATTATATTCTCATGCCTGGGCAAATAGAAACTGAGAAATGTGAAAAGTGCTGGTCACTTGTAATCTAAATTTACAAGTCCAGTATCTCATATCAAGTTACTCTCATCATCAATTGTTTATTTCATGGGTTTTATTATGGTTAAGAGATATGGCCAGCAAGAGAGCCCTGTCCTTGCAAATTTTTTTAACCATAAATCCAACACCCCAGTTAGTTCTCAATTACATTTTAGTCAGACCCAGATATACTTGCGAAACCTCAGAGTTAAACATCCTCTTTTCTGACAAAGCCCAACATCTACCCCTCCACAAAAGATGAATTCCAAGATCACAGGGCTGGATTTTACAGGGGTGGTTTGTGCTATGTGCCCCCCCCCCCACCCCAACACACACACACAACCCACCCCACCAGCCCCAACCAAAAAATTGATTGGGAGCCCACTCACAAAATCCGTTTATGCTCAGAAGGGCATTAATTGGCTCAGGCCGCAACTTCAATCCCTCACCTTAAAGATCTGCCACCCAATCTGATCTCCGAAAGGGATCTCTCCCCACCCCTCCAACCCCTCAACCACCCCGCCCCTACCCCCACCCCCAATCTGGCCTGGCACCAGCTCACCTAGTAAGACGTTACAAGCTCAATAGGCCCAAGGGACAGTGGACCACCAGATGCCTCCACTGTCCCTCATAAAATGACAGATAGGTTGAGGTGGGTGGGAATCCACAGAATCCCTATAATGCAGAAGGAGACTGTTCAGCACATTGAGTCTGTTCCGACCCTCCAAAAGAGCACCTGACCTAGACCCACTCCCCTGCCCTATCCCCATAACCCCACGTAATCTACACATCTTTGGACACTAAGGGGCACTATAGCATGGTTAAACTACCTAACCTGCACACCATAGGACTGTGGGGGAAAATCGAAGTACTTGGAGGAAGCCCTTGTAGACACGAGAAGATCATGCAAGCTCCATACAGTCACCCAAGGCTGGAATTGAACTCAGGTCCTTGACACTGTGAGACAGTATTACTAACCACCGCCAGCCAATCCGACCCCTGAAAGTGGTCTCTCACCCTCCACCCCCCACTTTACCTGACACCATCACACCAAATAAGACTTCACAAGCTCAATAAGCCTAAGGGCCATTGAGCCACCTGATGCATCCACTGCCCATCATAAAATGGCAGACAGGTCAGGGGTGTGTGGGAAGGCAGCAGACAGGGCATATGCAGCATTTTACGAGCAGGCCCCATCTTCAAACATGTTGGCAGAAGGGTGAGAGCATATAAGAACACCAATCGATCCATTGTTTTGTGCTGGCTGTCTGCCAAAGCAATTCACCTAGTCCCACTCCCTCACCTTTTCTCAGTCTTATTTCACTACACAATGCATAAGGTAGGCTTGTCAAACCTTTTCCCTTGAGGGCCACAGTTCCATTTTCTCCTCACAAAAAAGCTGACAAGTGGAACGTAACTTTCATGCCATACAAGTGCCAGGCAATGACCATCGCCCACTAAGAATCTAACCATCGCACCTTGGCATTTCATGTGGCACTTCACTAATTATAGGTTGCCATCCTGAAAATGGTCCTCTTATCCCAACTCTTTGACTTCTTTAGTTAGCCTATCTTCTTTCCATGCTAATATAATACCCGCAACATCATGGAGCTCTTATCCTATTAAGTAGTCTTTTGTACAGTTACCTTTTTGAACTACACCTATTGACTCTCCTTTATCGATCCTGTGCATTACCACTGAGAAATATTGCGCTATTTAATGAAATTTTCCCATTTTCTTTGACCTCGGCAAGGAACAGCCTGCCCAGGCTGCACTGATCTCATTTCTAATACTGATGAGCTCAGCTCGCCAGTGCAGGAAGAGTGTTCATGGATCGGGGAGCCATTTTTAAATGTCGCTCCGGTCTGTTGACACCCCTCAGCTACCCCTTTGCAACATCCAGATGCGCTTCCCCCCCCCCCACTGAATCCAACTGACCCGTTAGGTGGTCCTCGACACTCCCCCCTCACCCCACCTCTTCAGGGCAAGACACTCCAGGCACAATCCCTGGAACGTGCAACCAGGCACCCGGGCACCTTGGCACTCCCAGCTTCGCACCCCAGCAGTGCCAGGGTAGCACTGCCAGGGTGCCCTGGTGGCAGTGCCAAGGTGCCAGGCTGGCAGTGCCAATGTATCCAGGTGCTAAAGGGCTTTCCAATGTACCACATTGCCCTGCGCCCGATCACCCAGGGGTGTCTAATGGCCTGAGAGTACCGTCCCCGTCCCCCCCCAGATGCCATTATGCCTGGCCTAATGGCTCATTTAATATGTTAATCTGGATCTTGGCAAGTGAGGGCGAGTTCCAGATCACGATGTCTCACAAGATCGTGTTCAATCTCAAATGGTATTGCAAATCCCGCAAGAGGCCTCTCGCGAGATTCAACGGCCTCGTTGCATCACCAAGTCGAGCACGAGGAGGCCATTAAATCGCATCCAAGACAGATAATTATGCAACCAGCATAAGGGACATGCTTTGATAAGATCCACTAGTCTTGGGGTATATGGCCTTAATATCTGACCTGACATTGGTATACCGACAAAACTATGGGGAATAAGTGTCCTCTGGTGTATTTCCCAAGGCAACAACTTGACCAATCAAAGTCAACTTGTCTGTTTTGAATTTAACCATAAGCTTGGGGTATAGCTACTCCCTTGTGCATTCCCCATGGAAATACCTCAACCAATCAGAAAATCTAAAATTTGGTGTACTTGCATGTATCCCTCCTGCTTGGTGCAAGACAAACATCTTTGACAGTAAGTCTTTTTTTCCAGCAATATTCAAATAATGTATATAAAAGATATAATAGTGAACACGGAAAAGCAAGAACAGGGAAATTAGGGGAGAGTTAACTGAAAACAAAGACAGCAGGATTAATTATTTTATGTATAAATTAAGAAGGCTTCTAAAATCTTAGCATTATTACTGTAATTGTTTCCGAGTGTGGGAGGTGCATTGTTAAAAAAGGTCACTTCCAGAGTTACATAATTCCTGGATGTTGCTTCACTTTAAATTTTAAGCAAAGCTCTCCTATATTGTTAGAACTGTTGCGACGTTGCATGACAACCAACTAGATGAGTACCTTGATTTTCATTTACGATCAAGCATAACACTATTTATACACTGTGTAAATCCTGTCATATTATCAGATCTGAGAACAAAACATGGCTCAGGCTATCATGCCTCAGAGAAATGAAATAGAAAACTGTGCTAAAATCAAACCAAAAATAAAAAGCAAAACGATTATGAGATGCAATATCCAATCGTATTCAGAAGACAGAACATGAAATCTTATTTACCAACAAAATATTGCCAAAAAATGCTATTCCTACTAATTTCTTCTCCTCTCATATTTCATTCACCAGCCACCTGTATAAATACATTCAGTGTCAGATTTCCAACTTTTTGTTTTTTTTCAGACAGCTATTTGTGAACATTGGCTTTTGCAGAATTCTGAAAATGAGTAATTACTTGTGTGCAAACAAATTGTAGTCATTAAAGAAAATCAAATTTAACAGATCAGCACAACCTTTATGTATGAGAGCCTAATTTTCAAATCAATGTGCTGTTAGACTCCCTATAAACAAAATTACAAGAGTTGGCTTGAATTGTACCTGTTCTTCAGATGTAGAAAATTATAGTTTTATTGTTTGCTGGCTTCACCATTAGGCACTGCCCGCAGCCAGACTACTTTTCATAGAATATGTTGCAGCTGAACCCAATTCCATATTAAATCCAATCCTGTCTTCATGTGGCATGCACATGCATTTTGCAGTAAAGCTAACTGGCTAGCACATGGGAGCAGAAACCTTGGGCGTCATTCTCCGCCGGCGGGAGTCTCCGTTTTGCCGGCGCCCGGGGGTTTCCCGACGGCGTGGGGCTGCCCACAATGGGAAACCCCATTGACCGGCCGGTGTTACGGAGACTCCCGCCGGCCGGTCGGGGCAGAAATGTGGCGGGGCGGGTAGCAGAATTTCGCCCCTTGTTTGGCTATTCCCAACTCTCATCTAAATGCTGAGATTAATCATATCCTCATCTCAAATGAGTTCACCTAAATTAGTACAGACCAACAAACCTACTGCCTTTCTGATCTGTCTAACTACATACGACACTAAACAAAGGATTTACTACCTAAAGGATTAGGGTGCTCTCTAAATCCTTTAATGGACCCACATTTGGATGTCTGGTTTCAGAGACGAAAGGAAGAAGTAACAAGATTCAAAGTTGGCATTGAAAGCCGTTCCTTTGGTGAAACCTGGTGCTAGATACTTACGAAATTCAGAAGTAAAATAAATAAATAACCTTTATTGTCACGAGTAGGCTTACATTAACACTGCAATTAAGTTACTGTGAAAAGCCCCTAGTCGCCACATTCCGGCGCCTGTTCGGGTACACAGAGGGAGAATTCAGAATTCTCAGCTGGTACGGGAATTGAACCCGCGCTGCGGCCCTTGTTCTGCATCACAAGCCCACTGAGCTAAACCAGCCCTATTGTAATATGTTAGAAAGGTGTCCTGTCATCGCCTGGATCTGGAATTAATTCCAGGCCCCACTGATAAGATGGGAAGTGGACAAGAGGCCCAAGGCTTGTTGCAAGCATCCTAAATGAAGAAAACTTTGATCAGCTCCTAAGGCTCACAACATTAAACATGTCAACAATAGATCAATGAGACCGAATGATAAATTAGGAAAAATACAGTGAACGCCTGAACGTAGGACTGGATAATACGCTGAGGGCAGGCTTCCCACACCCCTGAATCACACGGCCGTGCCCTAGCATGTGGTGCTCACCAGATTGTGCCCCAGAAGCCTTTTCACTAATATCGCCTACTGAGGTATGTGTCTCTGCACTAGTGGACGGTGGGGATGACAGCTGTGACACCTCAAATGTGGTCTCCTCCAAGGTGTTCTCTTGGGTAACCGGGGGGTGGCGGCCCCGGATGGCCTGGCCTCATCAGATGGAGATCCTGTGAGAGAATAGACATGTGGTCAGTGAGAGGGAAGGATCATTTTGTCTGACATAAACAACTCACTGCGGAGGTGGGGTGCAAGATGCCAGCCACCAACCTGTTGGGGGCGGGGGTGGCAGATGTCAGGGGGAGGTGGCAGGCAAGACTGATATCAGGGAGCTGGTGTTAACTTACCCTTGTGTCCTGGTGGAGGTCGTTGGTCTTCCGACATTGTACAGAGGTCCTGCTGGTCACACCACCCGAACTGATGGCCCCTGCCACTGCCTCCCAGGTGGCATTGGCGGCCCTGTTATTGGTCCTCCAACCCCCTAGGGGGAACAAGATGTCCCGTCTCGCCTCCACTGCGCACAGCAGCCTGTCCAGGTCGGTATCCCCAAAGCATGGAGCAGGTCGACGTGGTGCCACGGACATGTGCTGCCTGGGAGTGAGTACAGAGGGAGCATTTATGAGCAGCTCGACCTTGTTAGTGGGGAAATGCTGGGCACAGTTCCAACAAATCAGCTGGTGGGACAGCCAGTTCCGCTGTGAAGCGCATGGGGGATCATTTCCGGCAAGTGCCGTTAAATACGGGCCGCGGCCTTGTCAGCCCGGCCGTTAGGAAGCACCCGGGAAGTCGCGGCCGATATGGCACTTAGAACTTTTCCCATTAAATTGTACCCGCAAAATGTTCCCCTGTGAACGGAGTTGAATAGGGAACTGAAGGAAGTATTAGTGATGACTTAGGGCAGCACGGTTAGCCCTGCAGCCACCCGGCGCTGAGGTCCCAGGTTCGATCCCAGCTCTGGGTCACTGTCCGTGTGGAGTTTGCACATTCTCCCCGTGTTTGCATGTGTTTCGCCCCCACATCCCAAAGATGTGCAAGGTAGGTAGATTGGCCATGCTAAATTGTCTCTTAATTGGAAAAAATTAATTGGGTACTCTAAAAATGTTTTTAAACTTAAAAACATATTAGTGATGACTTTGATCTGGTGAGTGGTGCTATATGATGCTGAAAAATGCATACTGGAGAAAGAAGAGGATCTCTGGAGAATTTTGAGATGTGGGTTAGGAAAAAGTAAACTGAATAGGCAAGGCAAGTAGTAAGCAGGTGTTGGCAATGACATAAGAAGAATACAATTAGATTGTTCAGAAAGAGGCAAATTATTTGGCTTGAGTATGTGCTCAGTGGGAGTGGGGTATCGTAAGAAGCAATAGGAAGACAGATGATATAAGAAAGACAAAAAGAGAGAAAAGAAAGGAAGTTTGGGGGTCAGCTGTAGAATGGGAAAAAGTATGGAGAATTTCAAAGAGTACCTTAAGATCCATCCGTTTGGAGAAGAGAGAAATATGCCGGGATGTGCAGACCACTGATGATGAGGATGATGATAACTTTACTCAGCCCTCAATTCATTTTCTCCTCCCAAACTCAATAAACTCTTTCCCCTCTAAGTATCTAGGTTCAAGAGGGGCAATATAGATTTAGGGGCAATACGGAAACAATGTGATGAATGGCCTTTTCTCTGATATATTCGGATACCTTCTGACCAGGTTAGATAAGATTTGCTGGGAACTAACGGTTGAGTGAATGGATGCTACATTCAGCACTAACTGAAGAATCAACAATCAGTGTGCAGGTTCACAGTTGGTTAGCCACAATTTAGTCTCATCTATTTGTTGATGGTCTGAGACAGAAGCCAGAAGGCAGTTTGGTTTACAGGCTAAGTAATAATAAGATATTGACCAATCTGTCACTTCTAGAAAATGCATGTTTTTAAAGGGCCTCAGGGTTCCTTGTGTGAATGTTCTGATTAACTGATGATACAAAGGAAATGTGTAAGGGGAGAAATAACTATTTCAGTGTTGGATTTGCTTTGCAGCTTTGAAAAGTGCAACAGAAGTAGTTATAATACAAGCAGAAAATGACCCATTGAGCCTAAGGCTGTTGGATTCCCCAGCATTGCAAATACAGCAAAACCAAGTGGAAAAGAGCATAAGCCTGTAAGGGAGGCCATGGAATTACCATCCATGAAAGTTAATGAATGGAAAATTGGAATATATCATAGAAACAGGACATTTGGCCCAAATAGCCCATACGTGTTTATGCTCCACATAAGCCTCCACAGGGACTTTTCATTTGTAAGAGTGCAATTGGAAACAACATTACCCAA